>NC_135309.1:5634622-5981682 GCF_048772815.1 Callospermophilus lateralis
GGGCAAGGAGTGAGGCCCTGAACTGCCCAGCATCCAGCCTCAGGGTCAGCTACAGTGGGGCCACTGCTGGCCTCTGAGCTGTGGAGCAAAACTGGTCTCAGCCTGCAGCTCTCAGCATCCTAGCAGGGCTGGCCTTCTGAAACCTGTTTATGAGCGAACAGCACAGGGCCTGTCACCCACACCCAGGTGTGCAGACCTCACCCCACCAGCTCCTATCAGGGCCTCACTGGAAGCAGCCCCTCTCTGAGTTCTGCTTCTGTAGTTTGTTGTTAGTTCACATTGTGCTCTCACATATGCATTGTATCTAGAATCCCCCAGCTCTATCCGGGCTCTTGGTGTGAACTACTGTCTTTTCCTGGATGGCATCAAAGGCTGAGTTCAGTGTGGTTTGGTGTTTTCTCTCCCATATTGCACCACAGGCTTACATGGTATTTCTGCCCTTTGTTGGACAAATAGATGAGTATGGTGGGTACACAAGTTTAAGAGGATGACTATAAGATGGGCCCACTGGCTGATACCCCCTCCCCATGCTTTCTTTGCCAAAAAGCAATTTCCCTGCAGCCCTGCCTGGCCTAAGTGGACAGGGATATGTCAAATTCATCAGCAAACTACCTGTTTTCTGCACGGAAATGCAGGTAGGAATTAGCGTTAATGAGAGGAACCCAAGAGAGTTTGAAGGGAGTGACTTTGTGACCCTTTTCCCAGGCCAGATTCTGAAAGATAAGCACAATTCCTCCTAACCATAAAACCTGTAAGAATGTATAGTTAAGAATCCAGGCTGGGCACAGTGACTGGGAGGCTGAGGCAGGAGGATCACAAGTTCAAAGCCTCAGCAAAAGCGAGGCTGTAAACAACTAGTGAGACCCTGTCTCTAAATAAAATACAAAAGAGAGTTGGAGATGTGGCTCAGGGTCTAGTGCCCCTGAGTTCAATCCCAGGTACAAAAAAAAAAAAAAAAAAAAGTATCCAATTAGAACTGGTCAGCATGGGCCAAGGTGACATAGGGTTACCATGATAGTGGGGACTTGAAAGTCTTATGTCACCCTGTTTTCAATCTAAAGTCAAGAGGTGGACCTGGACTGGTCTTTCTGGAAACCACTCTGGGACCCCAATAAAACTGGAGTGCAGGAATGGTACACTGTCCCTCTCTTCTCTAAGTGGCCTGAGTCTCTCACTTGAGAGTGTCCCCTTCCCTGTTTTCCTATCCCTTCAGTAAACTCATGCCTGTTACTCTGACTGACATGCCTGAAACCTTTCTGATGTGATCACAGAGTCAGGGTTTGATAGTTTGGAGTCTTTCCCGTGCCTCAGTTTCCCTGAAGGCCTCACACCTGTAACATCTTCTTCCCCAAACTTGGTCATTGTCCCTGATGTCTGGATTCATGTCTGGATTCATGTCTGGATTAACACTCTGGATTCATGAAGATTTTCACATGTGACATTGATTTTGAACCATTTGACTCTTGAAGCATGATGATTCTGCAGTTGTGTTTTAATTTTGCTTGTGAGAAGCACCTGATGTTTGCCAGGTTCCCACCTGGTGCTCAGTTCATCTCACCTCTGTGCTTGTGAGAGTCCAGTGTGACTGGCACCCTTCCCACTGTACCCACTTGGTGCTTGAGATGTGGAGGTTGCATCAGGAGATTTGTTCAGGAGAAGAGAACCAGGATTTACCCAGGGCCTCTCTGACTCCAATCCCTGAGGTTCCTACTGCACAGAAACTTTCAAAGTGTGAAACTTCTACACTTTGGAGACTCCCCTGGGATCCTCCACTTGCTGTGCACACAGATCCCCTGAGAGTTGGGAGGCACACTCTGATTCAGGGGTTCTGGGAGGGCTGAGGGTCTGCACTTCCCCCATCCCCCAGGTGACACTCACTACTGGGACTCAGGTCACTTTTTGAGGACCTAGGGGCAGGTCACCTTTGCCCTGAGGGCAGACACCTCTAGGGAAGAGCCAGGACAACAACACAGACCAGGGAAAGGAGGTGGGAGGTGGCCCAGGCTCCTCTGCCACCACAGTACTTCCCAGCCCTGTGCCTCCCAGACCTCCTTGGCCTGTGCAGTCCCCACCTCACCTCTCATTTCCTCCTCTCCACACCACAAGTCACAAGGTACCAGCCCTGGGGTGGGGTTAAGTGGAACCAAACCAGAGCTCCCAGGGGAGGCTTCCTGGGCTTCAGGGGAACCTGGGTGTGAATAGGCAAGTCCCCTGTATAAAGGATTAAGGGTGTGGCCGGGCTGAGGGTGAACAGGCAACTGGGCTCCCTGTGAGACCCTCCCCAGAATGAAACCCAGGAATCCTGCTGGGCTAGCCCTGGGAGGGGTTCCTGGGAATGGGGCAGAGCTCCCTGGACCCCTGGGACCCTCCTCCTTTTGGAAGAAGCTCACTAGTGTTCTGAGTGGACTCCATGCTCCCTGTCCCCAGGCAGCTTGGAAGGTGCCAAACTCCGAGCCTCTGGAAAAATATCTCAGAGAGAACAAAGTGTTGCCAATTTTGACCCCAAGGCTGGGTCCTTTCTCACTCAGAACTGTAGAAGCAGCAACAGTGTAACATTGACCAGTACCTTTTGAAATAGCTCTGAGGCTTATTTTTAAAAAGGACTGTTTTCCTTTTCCTCTTCTCGCTTTACCCCTCCCTAACTGGGGGTGGGAACAAGATTATCTTTGAGTTATCTGTGCCTCACAGAAGCCAGATGTCTGCCAGAGGATCTAGGAAGTGGTTATCTCCCAAATTAACAAGTAAATCCTAACACACCCCTAGGGCACCTGGAGATCGCCTTTCAGGGCACTCCTAGAATGCAGCCTTTGAATAGCTCCTTTAAAGTCCCCCTGTTGTTCCTGCTGATGGGCAGAATCACCGCCTCTGGGTCTGAAGTCCCCTGTATTTCTCCTTTGCCAGCAAAGCAATAAAATTTATTTTCCCTTTTCTCAAAACCATGTCCTCCTTATTGAATTGGCATAGGAATTAGAACTGAGCTTTTGGTTGCAACAGAATTAAATGCCAATTGAGAAGTCAAGGAGAATTTGATTCTTGGCTAAGAACAGGTGGAGTAAAAGCTGGACTCCTAAGTGAACTTCTCACCCTTCAGATGGGGCAGCAATTAAGGTAGGGTAAAAGGAATGAGAGGGAGGGCTGGCTGCGCTGCGAAGAGGAAAGGCATTCCAGTGTGTTATTGTGATGAAGTCAGAGTTGTCTGGTGGTCACTCTGTCAGCATATTAACTCCAGGTTCACCAGCCCCTGAAGAAGGGCTCTGGCCTTGAGCAACCTGTCCTCTGTACAGGATTAGGGCCGGTGGAAATTCAGTGAGACCTCCTGGGCTGGCCAGGACCAGGCAGGTAACAAACGTGGTTTGCTTAACTCTGTTTCAGAGCAGGGACCTTCAGGGAAACTGGGGCCCTGGGAACTCGCTTCAAACCCTGATTTTTGCCATCAAGTCAGAAAGATTTCAGATAGAGTGCTCAGAGTATCGGGCAAGATTTAATAGGAGGGATGGAAAGGGAAAAGGGACAGTCTCCAGGGAGAGAGGGTCCTCCCAGAGAGGACAGGACAGCATGCCCCTCCTGCCCTCTAGTTTTATTGGGGTCCCAGGGAAGTTTCCAGAATTCTGCTCAAGGCCACCTTCTGACTTTGGACCGACAACACAGGAAGTGCACGGACCTCCTCCAAGAGATGGGGTGGTGCTCACTGAGGACGGAGTCGCTGAATTTGCCCCCACTTCCTGCCTCCTCTGTTGGTTCCTTGCACTTTGAAGAGCGCTCAGCAAGCTCCCCTTTTGTCCTGGGCACACTGAAGAGAACCTGTAATAAAGAAAGCTCCTGGATTCTAGTAGGGACAGAGGGTGTCAAGATGCGAGGACAGGCAGGTAGCAGTGAAGCCAGAATCAGACAGGCAGTCAGGATAGACAGGTAAATGGAGCCAGGTCGCATCGCGGACGCCTATTGGAGTGAGTCTGGGAAGTTGGAGACTGTCCCCTGAGGGACTGAAAGGCCTTCAGAGCCCTTCCTCCACCCTATCAAGACAACCTGCTGAGGTAACCTGTCCCAGGGATTGCCCCTCCCTACAGGGGGTTGTGAAAGTTGTTAATTAATGTTTCCTGGGCTGCTCCATCTGGCCCTTCCCCACCCATCTGCTTCTCACCTTGTGGTCATCCACTGAGCATCTCCTGAGCATAATCAGGCACATAGGAAGGAGAGGGAAGAGAGGGAAGAGAGCAGGAGAACTCAGGAAGCCTAGGCAGGACACCCTCGCTTCCTGGGATACCAGGATACCAGCTATAGCCCCCTACTCCCTCCTGCAGAAGTCTATGTACCCCCTTTTAAATAAACCCTGTTTATATGCCTGCCTTGGTGTGCTTCTCTAATGCCATACTTCAATATGGGAGGGAGCAGAACTCACCACCCTTAACCTGTGGTATCAGCAGCATGGCTGGGCACAGACGATGTACCTACTAGATGCTAGAACCTAGAAACCTGTGCATATAGTCAGTTGATCCCAGGTTAGGACTAATGAATGATTGGGCCATCTAAGTTGTTCCCATCAGGCTTATAAAACCAAGAATAATTGGGGTCTGCTGAAAAGAGGTCTGACTTGAACCAGCTGAAAGATGATCACAATCTCACTTACTTTTTGGACCTGAGTCAGTTGCTAGATGAGGAGATTATGGCAGAAGTGAGGACAGGCCTCATGTTGTCCACAGTTTTACTGCAGAGCTGGACCTGACTCTTTTCAAGGAGGACTTTTGTGGACATGGACAAACATGTTGGAGAAAAGAGCACATATTGAGTGGAATAATACATGCAAACACTGATAAATAGTTATTGGCTTCTCAGGGACATTGAGTGGAAAAGAGTTTGATTTCACATAGTGGTAACAGAAAGACACAAGGTTATGACCTTATACTTAAATTCCATCACTCCAGACTCAGAAACGCTCTTATGGACACCCTGACCCATAGAAAAGGCGATTGTGGCCAAAAGCTATGCAACACAGCCACCTGGAGGAAGTAGCGAAGATAGCGCTTCATCCCACCGTCTGCAGGTGTGACTTGGAAGTAGCTGCGGTGTCCCCACTTGCCTTCTCACTTTTCCAGTGCAGATCAGACCTAGAAGTTGCAGTGTGTCATCAGCAACAGAGTGGCGGTGATCACTGCTGGAGAAGTGAGCACTTCTCGTTAGCTTTCTTCATTCTCCTGCAAGCCCACAGTCCTCAGGTAGTGTAAATAGGGCTGATCATAGGTGTACCAATGAAGCTCAGCTTTGATGTGAAGCACAGGTGTTACAGCTCCATTGCAGGTGACATGGACGTTTGCTTGGCCAAACTTTAGTTAGGCTTATGACTCATCCTTATGAAATGCACTTATAGCAAAGAACCCTTGCTACATCAGCTTAGGTAGAAATTCCAGGGCTGATCCCTGATTAGGGTCCTGGTCCCTCACCTTCCCACAGGTAGCCACTGACCATCCTGGGCAGGCTTCAGCAATTGTCCCATTAGGTCAACTTAGCCAGAGGTCCCTTAGGCTGGTGCTTGGATTTAGCCACCTTCCCTACAGATCCCGCACCACTCCATCCCCACTTGCTGCACTCAGAGCTGAGCCCAGTCCCTCTCAGGCCTGAGCCCTAAGGCCCAGCACAGTGGTCCTTATCTATTGTTTTCCTACTTCACATTAATTACTATCACTGAATGATTCTTCTCAGCAAAAACATCACAATAATGTAAAACTGTCAGAGCCTTCTCCCAGAGACCATGGAGAAAACATGCCAGCTGGAATAATGAGCAGCTGGAAGGGGGAGAAACGCAGTGTTTCTTAAAGTGGCCCTTTATTATTTATTAACATTTTTAAACTTCATGGAGGAATAGTTTACTGACAACCTTTAACAATGATCTTTGGGGAAAGGAAGATATCAGTATGGGTAGATTCACTAGTAAAGGGATATCAACAGAAACGCCTGTTTTCCCTGAAAGCAACGTACAGCAGCAAATGCACTGACACAGATATCGGACAGTCCAGGAGCCGGGGCGATCTTACATATGCTCCTGGGGATTTCAGATGACACACCCGGGAGGACCATCCTAAATCAGAGGCCATACGCAGGACGGCCAGCAGGGGGCACTCTGCTCACTGTGGAGTGTAGAAAACCATCCTACCGAATCAAGGACAGGGTTCTAAACTCAGGAAACTGGATGAAGCCTTCTGGACCCCAGCACAGCACAGAGCGCAAGAAGAGACTGCAGAGGTATGAGAGAGAGAGGCCTCGGGAGGTGCTGGGAAGAAAACCCTCCAGCTCCAGGGTCCTCTAGGCCGTCTGGGAATTAAACTGGCATACAGAGATTAAAAGAGAGGGCTGGGATATAGCTCAGTTGGTAGAGGGCTTCCCTCAAATGCACAAGGCCCTGGTTTTCAATCCCCAGCACCACCAAAAAGAGACAGATTAAGGGAGAAAAGCTATTCAGTGACTTGCATGTGCGTGGGAGTCGCCCTCGAGACCTAGAGAAGGGCCAGGTAACTGAGATGGCAGAGCCTCTTGAGCTACGGAAAGGGCATGGGCGTCTGGCATGGTGGAGGGAAGGGAGCAATCCAGGGAATGAGGGTGGCCTTGCTGTGCAGATAGGTCTGTGAGTGTCAGTGTTGTGGGGTGCAGCCCTCTTCCTGGAAGACACCTTCACTGATACAATTTCCTCCCCAAATGAGGTTCTTCAGAGCCACTCCTGTGCCTGCAGTTGCTCAAAAGAACAACCTTTATATATGCTAGAGATTAATGCTTTATGGTAGGTGCATGTGGTGAAGAACAATGTCCACTTTGGGACAGCGGGCATATTGGGGGGCCTACTTTGGTCTTCTAGAGTCATAATTTAGGGTGGCATGCGATGAGCCCCAACATCTGGTTGATTCTTCTTTCTTTCCAAGGCACCCACTTGGGAAGGGTCTGCCAACACTGTAGGCTTCTGAAGGCCTTCTCTAGCACAGCTGATTGTCCCCAATTCCATTCCCCTTGTGCAGTCCTGACACAACCACTGTCCCTCACTCCAGCACGCAGAGGGCACTCATCTGTGTTTCTAGTTACACCCTGGTCAACCCTAGTCTGGAGGTTTACTAAGTCTACTGTGTTAACTTGATGCTGAGACCAAAATACCTGGCAAGAACTGCTTAGAGGCGCAAAAAGTCAATCTTGGCTCATGGTTCCAGAGACTTAGTCCATGGTCATCCAATGCCACTGCTCTGGGTGGGTCTTAGGTGGGGCAGAGCATCACCTTGGTGGAAGGGCATGGAGGAGGAACCAGCTCAGGGTGTGAGATGAGCTTCTGTCTGTTATAGCAATCACTTCCTATCTGCAAAAGAGAGTGCTCAACACACCGTCACCTTTGCTTGTGGGCTATGTTAGGTTTTGTCTGCTGCTTGGGTTTCTTTTGGGGTGGGGGCTTTTGCTCAGTTTTTGCTGTAGTATTATTTATTCACATTTTACAGCATATATTTATAACATATAACATATTTATAACATATAAACTTTTCTCTTCTCTACTTCCTGCAGCCAAGGTGTTAATGGACAGGTCCCCAGACTTCACCCCAATTCTTCTCTCCTGCTGGGCCTTCTTTTAAAAGGGCAGCTATAACTGTGCCCACTCTGCATGATGACCCACAGTGCTCTTTGTCTTCTGACTCGGATTTAGTTCCAGGGTCATCCCTAAAGTGGACTTTGTTCTTCACCACATGCACCTCCCATAAAGCATTAATCTCTAGCATATATAAAAAACTCAAAAAACTTAACACCAAAACCCACAAATAACTCAGTCAATAAATGGTCTAACGAACTGAACAGACACTTCACAGAAGAAGAAACACAGTCGATCAACAAATATATGAAAAATTGTTCAGCATCTCTAGCAATTAGAGAAATGCAAATTAAAACTACATTAAAATTTCATCTCACTCCTATCAGGATGGCAAATATCAAGAATACAGGCAACAATAAATGATGGTGAGATGTGGGGGAAAAGGTGCACTCATATATTGCTGGGTGGGACTGCAAATTGGTGCAACCACTATGGAAAGCAGTATGGAGATTCCTCAGAAAACTGGGAATGGAACCACCATTGACCCAGCTATCCCACTTCTCCATTTATACCCAAAGGATTTAAAATCAGCAATTACAGTAATGCAGCCACATCGATATTTATAGCAGCTCAATTCATAATAGGTAAACAATGGAACCAACCTAGGTGCCCTTCAATAGATGAAATGGATAACGAAAATTTGGTATATATATATTCAATGGAATATTACTTAACTTTAAAGAAGAATGAAATATGGCACTTGCCAGTAAATGGGTGGAGCTGGAGTATATCATGCTAAGCAAAATAAGCCAATCCCAAAAAACTGAAGGCCAAATATTTTCTCTAATATGTGGATGCTGATTCACAATAAGGCACTAGGGAAGAATAGTGTTACCTTAGATTAGCTAGAGGGAAGTGAAGGGAGGGGAGGGGAGAGATGTAGTGATAGGAAAGATAGTAGAATGAAACAGACATTATTACTGTATGTATATATGTGACTGCAGGACCAATGTGATTCTGCAACATGTACACTCAGAAAAATGAGAAATTATATCCCATCTATGTATGATACATTGAAGTGCATTAATGCATCCTACTGTCAGGTATAACCAATTAAAACAAACAAAAAAATTAAAAAAATTGTTTCTCTGCCATTATAAAATTCCAGTGGTTTTGATTGCTTTCATTTTCATTGTTTTTATTTTGGAGAATGCATGAAGAAATGTGGACATAGGTAGCTACAGTGTGCTGTGGAAGCCCTCCACTTCTCCTTGGGAGTTTTCGTCGGAGGTCTCTTCACTATGTGACCCAGGCATGGCCATGGTGCAGAGTCACCAGCAGAGGAGTGCTGTCCTGAGGTCCTGAGTTGGAGACTGGTTCACCCCTCAGTGTGACAGCTCTACGGACAGCCAAGCTGAGAGCCCCAGAGAGCAGACTGGAGATGGCTGACTAAGGCCTTCAGGTAGGACAGCCCAGACAGCAGTATTCTTAAATTTTCAAAATCAAAGGGGAATCCACACTTGACACATACCATGTAGCTGTCTGTGAAAAGGTCTTGCTGCTCCTCACAACTTTGAAGGAGGCTCCCTGGCATGTGAGAGCAGGGAAGCAAGGGCCAGCAATGTGTGAGGCACTTTGTGCTCATAAAACTGGCCCCAAACAGCAACAGCAAACAGCAAAGCCAAGCAAGGGAAAGGAAAGATGCACACAGAGGGTGGGAAGGAGAACTGGCTTCAGGAAGCCAATTTCAAATCGTATTAGGGAGGATATATGCTGAAATAAAAATATGCTGTGCAGAGATATTCAGTTATCAAAGTAAAATATATTCCTGCTAATTAAAAATATGGTAAGAAATTCAACAGAAGGGCTCCATGATCAGAGTGAGAAAATAGTCCAACAAGCAATTTATAATCAGAAAGAAATGAAAATAAGAGGAAAAAAACCAGAAAATTGATACAGAAGATGGAACACTAAATAATAACAATACTCTTAAAAGTTGGGGGCTGGGATTGTGGTTCAGCAGCAGAGCGCTCGCCTAGCACGCGTGGGACCTGGGTTCGATCCTCAGCACCACATAAAAATAAAGCATTGTGTTGGGTCCATCTACACCTAAAAAAATAAATATTAAAAAAAGTAGAAAATAGAGGAAAGGAATCACTAATGGGATCAGTTAACAGCGTTTACATCTGAAAGTCAGATATTACCACATTAAAGGGCTTTCTGAGATCATGGTAAGGTGGTAAAGATGGTTTACTATTCATAATATGCAAGGAAAGCAATTTCTCCATAAGCTTCTGCAGAGGCTAAAAGGAAGAAGTTCAATGGCTTTCAGTTTCTCACCAACAAATTGAAACTGAAAATTTCAAAGTAGAATATTGTCGCTAACCCAAATGTCATTCACAAAAGGCTAAAATAAATATTTTTAAGGTCATAAAAGTTTAACTTCTCTAGGAAACTTTTTAAAAGACTCTGTGTTTCTGGAAAAAATAGAAAATACGAGGGAAGAAGATGTGAGTTAAGGGGCTGCAGGTCCAACAAGCAGCCGGGGCAGGTCTGGGAGCTGAGGTGGGGCTGTGCCTGTGGCGTGGAGGAGGTCCACCAGGGCCGAGCAGGCCGAGCTGACCCCAGCAGACACAGATGTCATACAACCTGATGGGTGACTTTTCTGAGGTGTAGATAAGTTAGGCAATAGTTATCCTGTAGATTTCACACTCTCAAGGTATAATTGTAGTAAAATATGTTTGTGCATGATCATTAACTTGAAATGTCTTCTCTCTGCTCTAAAGAGTAGGAAATAATTTATTCCTAATCCACATTTGTGTGGCCTTATATGTTTTATTCTGGTGATTTATAAGCACTGAATCCTCTATTGGGAATATCCAACTCTCCATTTTTGTATATTCTGCTGATTTCCTGTCTGTAGCAGTATTTCTTTTCTTTTTGATACAATCTTAGTTTTTCCATGTGACGTATTTACTATTCTTCTTGCTGTAATATTAGAGAAACAAGAATAAATTTCAGTGTTTCTAAGTTGTGTTCTAGAATTCTGCTCTGGGGTCTACCAAGGGGAAGAAGAGGGAGCCATTGTAGACACTAAGACTAAATGACTAAATGCTCCCGTCACATTCAGTGTGGGAAATTCAGTGCTCAAAGCATGGACAGTTGATGTTTGGGGACCTACACAAAGGAACTGCAGCAAGATCCCTGTTTTGGAGAGAATGTGCTCAGCAAGTTTAGAGCACAAACTTGCCTCCCATCTCCTGGGACAGAACTGGGAGCCCTGGGAGTCATTAAGCCCTCTGCTTCTTTCTAGTTGCTGTCAGGCAATTAGCATGATTTCTGTTTCTTGTGTTCTCTGTGTCTCCTGGTGCAGCCTGTCTGTTGAACTGAACAGGAAAAGACAGCCAAGGGTCTTCTGTTTGCTTGGAAGCATAGGAATTGCAAGGTGATTTGTTAGTTTTTGTTGCATGCAGTACTGGGCACTGAACCCAGGGTTGGTCCACCACTGAGCCACATCCCCAGCCCTTTTTATTGTGAGTCAAGGTCTTGCTAAGTTGCTGAAGCTGGCCTGGAACTTGTGATCCTCCTGTCACTCAGCCTTGTAGCTGGGATTATAGGCAGGACTACAGTGCCTGGCCAAATTGAAGATTTTGATTGATTTTTCTGCCTGGTTTTATTTGAGAAATGTATTTGATGATTCCATTTTCATGAAATTGATGCAATCCCACTGGCAAATCTCTTTATTTACTTATTTATTTTTTTGTTGCCACAAACTCGTATTAATGAATTAGGAATATACTTACATAAATAAGTTTTTAAGTAACATTTCCTAGTGAACTTCTGAATCTCTGTGTTAATTAAACTACAGATGTGGGCTGACTTTGCTGTTTCATTTCGGGAAGAAATTAGCCTCAAGGATTCATGCTGCTCCCCAGAGAACATGCCTGCTGATGCCCACGTGAGTCCATGGGAAGACTCAGGGGAGCCTTCCTCTGCCCTGGGCATGGTAAGAAAGTGGAGATGAGGAAGCATTGTTCTCACATCTTTACCCACAGGTGTGGGTTGCAAAGCTTGTGGCAATAAATTAACACTGGAGGCTGGGTGTGGTGGCACATGCCTATAAAACTAGCAGCTGGGGAGGCTGAGACAGGAGGATTAGAGTTCAAAGCCAGCCTCAGCAACAGCAAAGCTCGAAGCACCTCAGTGAGACCCTGTCTCTAAATAAAATACAAAATAGGGCTGGGAGTGTGGCTCTGTGATCCAGTGCCCCTGAGTTCAATTCCAGGTATTAAAAAAAATTATGAAAATTATGGATTACTCCACATTTTTGGTTTAAAGAAGCTGATTAGGACAAGGAAAAAAAAATACAACTCTGGTTTTCTTGTTTTCTGTCACAGGCCAGAGGGAAAACGTGGTTGTACAAAACTGAAGTGTGACTGATTCCCTGTAATTTCTCCTCCATCCCTCCCTTGAGCCCAGGGATCCCATGGGGAATGTGAATGCCCTGGAGTACCAAGCCCTGTTACTCTGGGTCCTCTTCCCGCTGTCTCTGGGGATCTCTCTGGGGAGACTACCTGTCTGATGTCAGCTTCACAAAACCCTTGTCCTCAGGGCCACTGAGGCCCGCTGGAGTCCAGTAGGCAAGGGGAAGCTCCAGGGTCCCTTCCTCTTTCTCTCCTAGTGTCTCTGCTACCTTGTGGCACAGGAGAGTCATTCCCACCAGCTCGGGCTGGGCCTATTCTGGAGAAAGAGCGAGAAAACAAATGGGCATTGGAAATCACAGGGCAGAGGGCTTTGCTGGAGTCAGACCACCCCTCTTCCTCCTTCCACAACCAGCCAACCTCAGCTGCCTTGGTAACATGACATGCCGCCAGGAATGGTGAGCAGGGTATGTACCTAACCTTTCTGCTGATTCTTCACTCCTTCTGTGCATTGGCATGCTGACTACCAACCTCCTTGAACCATCCAGAGTGTGCAGGTAATGCCAAAGAAGGAGAGGCATGGCCTCTGTTCTTAGAGAATTTAATAGAGTGATGCCCGTGCACACCTGCAGAGTGTGTGCCACACACAGACCTACTCAAAGTCTCACAGCAGGGAAACCATGCACAGCCAACTGTCTGGAATTCATTTCTGCTAGTTAATCAAAGAACATAGGCTATAGAAAATACACTTTGAGCTACTCTTCAAATAAAATAATAGGCAAGGATATGCATAGTGATATAAAAGAGAATGGACAAAATTCGTTCATATCAATGGCCCAGAGGGTAAAGAAGATACTGAACTGCAGTAAGTTAATGAAGGGCAGTGCCCAGCAGAGAACACTTTCATCTGAATTTGAAGTAAACTGGTGTGTAGAGATAGGATGGGAAAGAAGAAACCCAACCCAGACAGGTAACAGAAAACACTCTGTCATCAGCCTCAGCCTAACACAGGCTGTGGTAGGAAATCTAGATGTGAGGAAGACCAAGGGTGAGGTATGAGAACTGAATGTTGGAGTGATGTGAACACACCGCCAGCATTGGCATTGATGTGGTGGGCACCAGGCGCCAGGATCCCACGGAGTCACTGTGCTCTTAGAGCAGGGTGAGGAACAGTGCTGTTTCCTGAGAGGAGTAAATGGCCCTCACAGCCAGGTCCTGAGGGGGTGGGCAGAGCTCCTGCCACTCACCTTCTCTGTGCTGGTCACACCTATTGGCACTATCTACTGCACATCTGCTACGTGGGTGCCTGATTCCAGTGCAGGAGGGAGAACCAGACATCCTCTTGTGCTCACCGACCTCCACAGAATAAAACCTCAGGGCAGAATGAGAGATAGTGTGCAGCAGGGGAAATCAATGCCTAGGTGTAGGGACAGAGGGTGTGTAGGAAGAAGGGAGGCCCAGGGGACAGGTGGAGACCAAGGCTGCCAAAGCAGGGTCAGTGCAAGCAATCTGAGCAGTCCTAGGAGCTGCACAGAGGAGGTGAATCTGAAGGACATTGTGAAGAGTGTGCCCAGGGCTGACGGGCCAGGCAGGCTTGCACACTACAAATGGCCACATGCAGGCCACAGAGTTTGGAAAATTCTCAGACCTGGAGAGTAGAAGTTGGGACAGAAGACACATAGGCCATTGATGAGGGAATGGTTTGGAAGCAAACCCGTGCACACGGCTGGGTTCTTAGAAAGCAGGCAAAGGCAGCTGGGGATTCATCAGGAGGTGAGCAAAGAGAAACATTTGAACGTTGTAGGGGGAGAGTAGTAATTCAGCAGAGGACTGAAGGTCACGAATAATGGTAGGGAAATGGAAGAAGTGGGGGAACTAGAGGAGGAGGGAAGAGCAGAGGGGACACTCAGCATAAATCCAGGCTGTGGTCCAGGTAATGCAAGGGCAGGCACAGTCAGCTGAGGTGTGCACCGTGGATACGCAGGGAAGTGGGAAACTCCCCAGGGTGAAGCACCAGCTCCTCATGACCACCCACTGGGGTTATGATCTTAGTGCAGTGAAAAGATCTGTGTCTTGCTTAGTACTGTGGCATGAGGTCTAAAATTTTGGTTTATATAAGCCTTTAAATTTCAAATATTTGAAAATGGTATCATTAATTTAAGAAGCAATCATAGCACCTTAAGTTCTATGAGATTTCAAGGTGGTGTTTTATGGACTGAAGTTGACCTCCTCCTACCTGGACAGTAGATGGAGTCTTAGGAAGCAGTGGTTTTAGCAAATGATACAAAGAGTGGGAAAACGAAAGTGAAGTTTGTTCCACAATCAAGGAACCTGCAGCAATGGAAGGAAAAGAGGCACAAGAGGGTCAGGTCCCCTCTGCCAAGGGCACACTTCTTCATTCTAATAGGAGGTGGAAAAGGGACAGGCTTATCTCATTAACATCTGTCTGAGACCTGCTTATAAACATTTAGTGATCACCAAACCCCAAAAATCTGGCTAAAATATACCTCTCTCTGGTTCCATAGGGAAGTCAGTAACCATTTCATTAATTAGTTAAAATGCAAAGTTCTCAAGCTGAACACAAGTACTAGAGAACTAGGATGAAATGACCGTAACCTCTGTCTTCCAAAACTGTCTCGGTATCCCATCATAAGCCTGGATTAGACACCAAATCCTCAGACTCAGCCTCTTACAGGGTGACTGAAATCACAGACCCTGGAGGAATCAGACAGGCAGGAAAACTCACATTAGTCTTGGTGATGAAGGGCCATAATGTGGAAAAGCCAAAATGTGGAGCTGAATCCCTCCCTCTCTTTATTTCTTTATTCCTTCCTCCTTCCTTCCTCCTCCCTCTCTCCCTCCCTTTCTCCTTCCTTTTTTCTCCCTCCCTCCCTTCCTTCCTTCTCTCCTCCTTCCTTCCTTCCTTCCTCTCTTCCTCCCTTTCTTCCTTTATTCCTCTCTCCTCCCTCCTCCCTCCCTTCTTTCCTCCTCCCTCCCTCCCTCCCTTTCTCCTTCCTTTCTTTTCTCCTTCCTTCCTTCCTTCCTTCTTCTTTTCCTTTCTTTGAGAAGTCTGGCAGGAGCCAACCTCTCCTAAAGATTGGTGATGACGAAAGTTGCCACGGCGTCCACCCAGCCTCAGGCGCATTCAGAAGGCTCATTCACAGAGAGAGGAGGGACTCCGACCCTGGTGCCATGTCTCCACTTTCCTCCTGGGCTGAGGAAGAGGACAGAGGAGCTCTGCTTGTTCATGGGGAGCCTGATTCAGGGGGTTCAGATCTAGAGGAAAAATAGGGAATTTTCTGCCCTAAAAATTATTTCTGTAAATCTTAAAAATGTTTTCACCTTCAAAAAATTTGATCCATTTTTAGCAAAATGTTCACAATATAGTGTTTAAAAATATATTCTCTCTTTAAGAATAGGTTTATTTTTAATTCCCACAAACTTTCTGTTTATTTTTTAAATGATATTTAGGTTTTATGTTTTGTTTTGAGTATATTCTTTTTTACCCTCGATGTATAAACACTATTGATTTCTATAGTGTTTACCCAGTAAGCGATGCACACGGACAGACACGTTTTCACCAGAAGTTCCAGATGTTCTTAATATGTGACAGGGGTGCAGAGGGGCTGGGAATTACTTTTTCTTTTCTTTTCTTTTTTTTTTGTTTGTTTCAAATTCCATTTTCCTCAGGTGTAGTAGAGATGGATAGGATCAACGGCAGTACCCAGGGCCACTTCATCCTCCTGGGTTTCTCTGACTGCCCCCACCTGGAGAGGGTCCTCTTTGTGGTCATCCTGGTAGCCTACCTGCTGACCCTGGTGGGCAACAGCACCATCATCCTGGTGTGTCGGCTGGATACCCAGCTCCACACGCCCATGTACTTCTTCCTCACCCACCTGTCCTTCCTGGACCTCAGCTTCACCACCAGCTCCATCCCCCAGCTGCTCCACAACCTGAGTGGCCGCAACAAGACCATCAGCTATGTGGGCTGCGTGGTCCAGCTCTTCCTGTTCCTGGACCTGGGTGGAGTGGAGTGTCTGCTGCTGGCTGTCATGGCCTATGACAGGTTTGTGTCCGTCTGCAAGCCCCTGCACTACATGACTATTATGCATCCACAACTCTGCCTGGGCTTGGTGTCGGTGGCCTGGGGCTGTGGGATGGCCAATTCTTTGACCATGTCACCAATGACATTGTGGCTACCTCGATGTGGGCACAACAAGATGGACCACTTCCTGTGTGAGATACCTGCGCTGATCCGGTTGGCCTGCATCAGCACTGCTGCTGTGGAGGGCATCGCCTTCATCTTGGCCGTGGGCATCGTCCTGTCTCTCCTGGTCTTCATCTTGGTGTCCTATGGCCACATCGTCAGGGCTGTGTTCAGAATCCAGTCGTCCTCAGGAAGACACAGAATCTTCAACACCTGTGGCTCCCACCTCACCGTGGTCTCCCTGTTCTACGGGAACATCATCTACATGTACATGCAGCCAGGAAGCAGGTCCTCCCAGGACCAGGGCAAGTTCCTCACCCTCTTCTACAACATCGTCACCCCCCTCCTGAACCCCCTGATCTACACTCTCAGAAACAAGGAGGTGAAGGGGGCACTGAGAAGGCTGCTGCTGGGAAATATAAGTTTAGGAAAGAATTTATAACCAAAGGTAAATTTGGGAACTCCCGCTTATGCCTTAAAAAGCTGGGGGTGTTGAACCACAATTTAGCATCACAAGCTTGTCTCCCACATTTAGTTTGCCTGGTGTGCGAGTCATGCAGGAGTACAGCAGGGCTGACACCCAGAAGCAGGACTTCTCAAGGGAAGGTCTGCTGACCACTGCTGATGCAGATATGGAGAATGGCTGTGCCATTCTCACAGCTAGGTGTTTGGAGGAAGCTGTGTTTTCCACGCCTAGAGGGGAAAGGGAGGAGGGAAACAGCTCTTCCTTGAATGGGCTGTGGGATGTAGAACCATCGAGTACAGTGCACTGAGGGTCTCATCCTAATTGCCCACCCTTGCAAACCTTGGTAAGATGCTGTCAACATGCAATGGAGTTTTGTTACCCTGTCACTGTCTTTCATCAAGGGAGCAACCACAGCTCCTTTGCTTGGTGCATGTGTCTGTTAGAGCTCATCACCTGCCATCCACAGTTACAAGGTCACCCTCTGTTCCAGGCACTTGGCTGAACATCTTTCAGGGCTGGGTCTGAACATCCAATCACACTCCTGCTCTGGGAGGGACAGTGACAATGGATCCAGAGGAGAAAATGACCACGCAGCCTACATGCTGTCAATAGAATAAAACACCGCCTTGGAGACAGCTGGAGGAGGGAGGCCTCAGGCAGAGTGTCCAGGGACAGTTCTGAAGCCACGTTCTGGCTGCATCTGCATGATGAACAGGAAGACCCAGGAGGTGACTCCGGTACCAGGGCCAAGTTTGCATTTCCTTAGGCTGGAGTGAGCCTGTCATGCCCCCAGACAGGAAAGCAGCAGTGACACCTGAGAGGGAGCAGAGTGCAGGGCTGAGCACCCGTAGCAGAGTGGAAGAGCAGGACTTGGAACACAACACAGGGTGTTTTGGAGGAAGTTCAGTAATGTGCACCTGGTCTTACCAGGCGTGCCATCTGCTGGGAGGGCATCCCGGCTGCAGGTGAGCAAGCTGATGTCAGTCAGAGGCAGCAGGATGGCTTGTGCCGAGGCATCAGTGCCAGGAAGCTCTGGGAGCCTCCCTGTGCTTTAGAGGTCCGGCCACAGGGACTGGAGTGGAACTTGTGGAGGGAGTGAAAACAGAGCAGGAGCAAACCCTGTGTTTTTAGCCTCACAATTAGACCATTTCTGGACAGTTCCCAGATGGGAACAGCTGGAGGCGAAGCAGACATGAATGTGAGGTAGGTTGTTCTCTTAGGACAGATTATATCTGAGATAAGTTATAAACGGCTGCCCGAGGAAGCAGAAGAGATGGCTAGACACGGCAGGAGCCCTGTTAAGAAGGGCAGGCTGGAGGGAAAGCAGGAAGTCCCCAGCATATACTCGTGACTGAAAGGCATCATATTGTACCTTTCTATCTGGGCAGAAATAGGTAAGAGAAGTGAATTAAAATGAAGACTAAAGAAAGACAAAATAAGGGACTGGGACTAAGCCCTAAGATGAATGCACATTTATAATCCAGGCAGATGGACCAGGGAAGGCAGCATGGTCACTCATCTGGGGACTCTGCCAGGCCTCCCGCCCTGTGCCAGCGTGTTCCCCCATCATGCCCTTGGTTCAGCATGGCCACGTGAGCAGCTTTCCACAGCAGCACGTGGCAGACGCCATGTGGTGTCAGGTCTGGACCAGCTCCTTGAGGCTGGCGGCTACTGACTTTGTTCTCTTGGGATCCAAAGAAGCTCAGGCCAGACTGCTGAATGACGAAAGGCCAAGGAGAGGAGGGTGCTCCACACCTGCCACTCCAGCCTGCGGCCTGGAGAGGTCCTCTCATCTGAAGCCAACGCTGAGAGCATGCATGCTAGCAAGTCTTCTTAACAGGCTGCATACTGAATACAGACAAATACAAGTGTAAAAAATTGAAGACTCGTGAATAATAAATATCACAGTTATTTTAAGCCATTAGTGTTGGCATCATTTGTTTTGCAGCCATAAATGAGAAACTTTGCTTTTAAAACCTGACACTGGGGCTTAGAAAGGAAATAGATAAACAAGAAACTGGAAGGTTTTGTTTAACCTTTAAAGTTAAAGATGTGCTCAATGTGTTTGTAAGTTGAAGCAGTGTTTCAATAAAAGGAGAATCTCTCATTGCCAAATAGAAGGTCTGATGTTAGGACTGAGGTGAGGATTCCAGTGGAAACCAGGAAATTTCCATTGTAATGCTCAACAGGCTGACAGATATTGAGCCAGAGAGATGCAGAAGAGTTCTTGGGCCCATGAAGGTAATTCATGGAGCTCCTGACTGCTCCTGTTTCTTGTAGCAGTGTAGGAAAAAGCCACCAGTTGAGCCCAGCGAGAGGTAGAGTCAGGGCATGGGGCGCACACTGAACAAAGGGGAGAAGGTAAAATATAGCCTGAGCTGGAAAATTGAAGGTTTTTTTTTTTTTTTTTTTTTAACTGAGGATTGAACCCAGGGATGCACTAACCACTGAGCTATGTCCCCAGCCCTCTTTTATATTTTATTTAAAGACAGGGTCTCACTGAGTTGCTAAGTGCCTTGCTGAATTTCTCAGGCTGACTTTGAACTCGCAATCTTTCTGCCTCAGCTTCCTGAGCTGCTGGAATAACAGGTGTGCAATACTGCACCCGGCAAAAATTGAAGGCTCTTTGCAAGCAGAAATCTCTTTTTTGATACTGTTGCCTGTTCTTTTTTCCTTTGTGGGCATGCATTCAAAATGAGATAAACCAGCACATTTTGTAGGTTTTCTTGAGAGGCATATTTTGTTAGCAAACAGTGAAGTGCTTCCAGGCATGTGGCTTTGCCTAGTGTGTGTGACCAAAGACAAACATTTCTCCATCTACAACCTACAGTTTGTAGGTTATGTTAGCCTTGCTTGCAAATGGTTTTTTAACAGGGATTGGAATTCCTGGAGTAAGGGATAGAAACCTATATGTATAATATTTTATCATCAGAGAAACTCCAAATTAGGAGTAAGTATTGATAATTTTAAATATTAAATTTAGACTCCAAGATGATGAGTTATCCTGGTTTCAAATAATGGAGAGAGAGAATTTCCACTACATGAAGAGCAGCTGTCAGAAACCACTATATGATAAGGAACAGGTGCAGGGTACTTCCCTGCCCTGGCTGAGTACTGTGCAGGCCTTTGTCCCTCAACAGGGCTTGCATGCTGGTTTCTCAGGACCATTCTGTGGCTTTGGAGAGGAATGCCTGAGGGGGAATGCTGCTCTCCTGGCCTCTCACTTGATGTTGTTGATAGGAGCTCACTTCCACAGTGGAGGCAGAATTGTCAGGTCTCCACAGTGACGATCCTCCCTCTGTCCTGCACCACAGGACCTCTACACCCTGTGGCTCACTTCTCCACCTGAGCTCTTACTGCCTGGGCAACCTTTGACCTTTCACTGTCTCTGGTTTAAATCTTTGCGTTTAAAGCCTGTTTCATAGCTGGAATCGTGCAGGAGGGACTCTTGTGAGACCAGCTTCTTTCACTTGGCAACATGCATTTGGCAAACACCCTTGCCCTGGTTTCTTTGTCCCTCTGGGTGATGCTCCGCTGTGGGGGAGCCACACTTTATCCATCCACCTCTTAAACAGTGTCTTGGTTGCTTCCAGTTTGTGGTGAATGAACGAAGCCATATTCTTATAAAGATTTTGTGTGGCTCTAAGTTTAGAAATCAGTTGGGTAAATAGTCAGAAGTGGACCACATGGAAGAACGTGTGTGTCTGCAAGAGACTGCCAAAGCACCATCAGAATGGCTTTCTTGCTTTGCATTTGCACTAGCAAGGACAGAGCGCCCTTTTGTGCTGTGCATGGGAAGGGCACACCAGCTCTGCTCATGTTTTAGGCTCCTTCTATCAGGTGTGTAGTGGTGTCACACAGATGGTTTAGATTTCATTTCTCTAAGGAAGATGGTGACTGGCACCTCCTCA
Source organism: Callospermophilus lateralis (assembly GCF_048772815.1). Classification (NCBI taxonomy): domain Eukaryota; kingdom Metazoa; phylum Chordata; class Mammalia; order Rodentia; family Sciuridae; genus Callospermophilus; species Callospermophilus lateralis. The sequence goes on from NC_135309.1 coordinate 5,655,180, forward strand.
CATGCTTGTTTACCGTCCATGTATCTTCTGAGCTGAAGTGTTTTTCAGATCTTTTGTCCATTTTAATTTTTTTTCCTTTTTTTATTGTTTCCTTTTAGGAGTTTTAGTATATTTTGAAAACAAGTTCATTATCTATTTATCTATCATCTTTTGGTTCTGGAAATTGATTCTAGGGCTGAAAACAGTTACATCCCCAGCCCTTTTTTATTGTGAGACAGGATCTTGCTAAGTTGCTGAGACTGACTTTGAACTTGTGAACTTCCTGCCCCAGCCTCCTGAGTTGCTGGGGTTATGGGTATGCACCACTGTGCCTGGCTACATATGTAGTGTTTTTTTTTTTTTCTGGGGGTGGGGGGCAGAATATTTTTTAGCTATAGATGGACATAATATCTTTATTTTTATTTATGTATTTTTATGTGGTGCTGAGGGTCGAACCCAGTGCCTCACACATGTGAAGCAAGTGCTCTACCACTGAGCTACAACCCCAGCCCCGAGGTATGTAGTGTTTTTACAAATATTTCCCTCAGTCTGTGGCATGTTTTCCTCCATGGCCTTTGAATACTGATGACTCCAGAAGTCCGTCATTTTATAAAGGTTCATTCTATCACATTCACCTTTGTTGGAGCAAGCTTGGATCTTGAATGTGAAAACTGCCAAGCCCAGCAGTCTAGACTTTCTGTGTTCTTGATGAGGCTGTAGAGTTTTGCATTTTATGTTGAGGTATATGGTATATTTGAGTTAGCTTTTCAGCATGTGGAAGTGTCCAGATCAATCACCTTTTCCTGATGTCAAGGCCATACTCTGACAGCAAGTAAGAAAATTCAAAGCCCACAGGACTCTGCCACAGAGACTCAGGCCACAGTACACCCCTGCCTGCACTGTCCTCTAAGGAACTGACCCTGTTTGCCCTGCCTTTCCTCAGGCAGGCTGTGGCCTAAATATAAACTGTCCTTCAAATGCTGAGCTCAGTCAAGTTTGTTTCTTTGGAAACACATTAATAAAAATATCATTGAGTCACATAATCACCAGCACCAGAAGCCTCTGTCTGAAGAAGGCCATGAGGCAATCTCAGCTCAGAATTTCACATTTTCTCTTTTGATCTAGATCAGGTCTGTTTCTTAGCTTCATGATTTTTTATTGCTCTCAGATATATTACTTACAGTGTAAGCAATTGGTTCTTTGGTTCTTCACCTATAAAACTGGATGATAACAGGGTACATGGTATATATGGTCTGTGGGTATAAAGTTAATTTGTTATTACAAATTTCTTGGAAGAGTGCCAGTTACACACAGGATATTTAGAGCTATACCTTTTAGGTTGACTTTGAATTTTATAAAAGAGTACAAATTAGCTCACAAAACGTAGTTTTACTCACCTGCTGACATCCTCAAACACACAGATTATATGGAATTATGCAAGAATCAATGTATTTTTTCTATTTTTATTATTATCAATATTATTTTTTCAATGACAAGTGAGCTTTATTTCTTGCTGGTGTACCTCATGGTCCATTGATAGACATGTATTTTGCAATGGTCAGCTTTGACCAGTTAGCAGATGCAGTACTTGTACACTTGGGGATTTTTTTTTGTCCTGACAACACTTAATCTCTATCTTCTCAGCTGTTTTCAACATGACATTTATGATTATAGCTGAGGTCATCATGCTTCATGAACTTGTTCTTCCTGTGTAACAGAAATTCTGCTTCCTTTGAATACCTGCCAGGGCCATCTCTCTTTCCTAGAAGCCCTGTTGACCACCATGTCACTCTGCTTCTGAGATTGAGTATCACTCCTCAGACTCCAGAGTCAAGGTCATGTGCTTCTTGTTCTGCTGAGCCTGGCTTGTTTCACACAATGTCCTCCAGGTCACCCATTGTCACTAGTGAGAGACTGTCCCTCCTCTCTAATGCTGAGTGGTACAATGTCTCCTGCACACATGTGTTTTCTCAGTCCATTCATTTGCTGACACACACCTGGGTTAATTCTGTGCCTTGGCACTGGGAATGACGCTGTCATACCTAGAGACATGAACTTTCTTTGACACACTGACTTGTGTGGTTTGAGGACACATCCTGCCGAGGACTGCTGCATCCTATGGTAGTTCTACCTTAGGTTTTCCTGGGGCCACTATCCCTTTTCTCAAAGTGACTGCACCAATTGCCATTCCCATTAGCAAAGTGTGTGAGTGTTCCCTTTTTTCTCTGAACTCTCACAAACTTGTAGCTTCTGTTTTTTGAAAACAGCCATTCAAATAGGTATGAAGTGAACAAATAAATAAGTATGAAGTGGCATCTCTGTGACTTTAATTTGGATTTCACTTATGATTGATGATGTTAAACATTCTTCAAACATCTGTTGATCCTTTGTACATTTTTTAGTGGAATACTTATCATATCATTTGACCATTTAACCATCAGATTATTTTCTTGCTATTGAGTTGTTTGAGTAATATGAATAATTCAGCTCCAGTTCCCCTGATCTTGTCCAACATATTTACAGTCATACAGCATATATAATCACAGAAAAAAAATTGTTTAATATTTTTTAATTCTGCTAAGAAATACTGAAAATAAGGTAATCAAATAGAAATGCAAATCAACACCAGGAGGCACCTCACACAATCCAAAATCATTACAGTCCACATGTTATTAGATCCAACCAAGCTCCCTGCAAAAGAGTCACCAAATTCTTAGAAGAAACAAAATACAATGATTTGCATTACAGTTACTAAAAAGAAGGCAGAATGTGAAAACAATTTTGGAAATAATTTATATTTTTATATTAATCTTGTATAATTTTTAGAATTTCAGTTGGATTTTAAAATTTGCATAGTAATATTTCAGGAATTAGAAAAAAATAACCCATGGCTTTATTTATTTATTTTTATTTGCTATTTTTTTTTTCAATCAAAAAATGGAGAGACAAGATTTTTTAAAATTCTCCTTTTCATAAAGAAGCATGACTTTTTCTCTAGGTCGCAGTAGTTTGAACATGTGTCTGCATTTTTATGCTGATTGAATTATTGTCAGGGTGGTGGCCACTCCATCAAGTGTGAAGAGGAGAGTGGGAAACCATCACCCAGGAGTGTATTCCCTATGTGACCTCTGCTGTCACCTGCCAGTAATGGGGTTTCCACACCTTGGAGAGGAGAAGAGAATGAAAGCAGTCCTCTCTGAGGCAGGCAGGCATGTAGGCAGCCAGGATTATGATCAGCTTCTAAACATTGTTCAGTGGATGCACCATGTTGGTGCCAGAGACCCAGACCATCAGAGGGGCACCACATACCTTCTGAGATCTGTGGCAGCTCCCAGGTGTTTTCCAAGAGCACCCCAGGGTGGCCTTCACTGTCCCCACCATTCCAGAAACCAAACAAGCCTCTTACTGCCAGTGGTGCAGTCATATACACTCTGAAAAGGTTGAGTGACTTCTGCCTTTTAGGGAATGCTGCCTTCCACACGGGGTGCTTCTGGAAGGCATTGTCAGGAAACAAAGGTCAAAGGTGGGACTTGATTTCCTATCAGTTCAGATGAACACACAGTGATTACATGGTTGCGTGTGGAAAAAAAAACAAGCAGTGTTATTCTACAATGAGAAAAGATGGATTTACCTAGTAACTTGGTGAAAGTGTTGGAGGAGAAACTTACTCCATGTGGGGGAAGGTGGAGTAGAGGAAGGGTCAGGTGCCAGCTGCCCCTGAGCTGAGATCCCAGCAGCAGGAGGATTGCTTCCTAACAGGGTGATGGAGGAAATTCACTGGAATTCAGCATTGGACAGTAAAATAACTGTAGAGAGACATTTACAGGTTTTGAACATGGAACAAAAAGTACTGCATTAGAGATGAGCCAGTTTTGCTGGCGGGGGAGTCTGATCCATCCCCCCACTTCCCTTCAGGCAGCCAGGGAGGGAAACACTGGCAATGAACTTGGCACCTGTTAATCTGTGGAAGAGAGGGAGGTGGATCTCAACAGACCCAAGAAAGGCAGCAAGTTGGTGATGGAAAGATGCTGAGCATCTCTGGGCGGGCCGGGGATACCCAGGCCTGAGGGCACCCTTGGCTGCTGGGAGCTGGTGCAGGCGTCTGGGAGGAGAACAGAAAGTGTCCATACCCCGCATCTGCACTCCAGGCCTGACCCTGGGGAATGTGCATGTGGTGGAGTATGTGCAGCCTGTGCAAGGACTGGGGAGGTTTCTGAGCCTGGGCTCCAGGGAGTGCACCGTGTGTGTGTGGTTTCATTTTTATCACTTTTCTTCCCCTCATCTGTTATCTGCCCTGTTTTGACTTGGAGCCATGGGTGTCTGTGGGTTGGTTTTGGTTGAGTTTCTACTTGTTCCTACCTTAGTGCTCGTTCCTTTTTTCCTCCTTCTCTTCATTCCCTCTCTAATAGCCACATGCTCTCATTTCAGTGCTGACCCACTGTTCCTCTTTGTGGGCCGTTAGTGATACAGATGTCATTGCAGTCACCAGACGTTTATTTTAAGCTTTATATTGGTTCACACCATTATTATTTCATGCTCCCTGTTTTCCTAAGAGGGGCTGGAAAGTGATTGGGACACTACAGATTCTCCGCATAGAGATCCTACTGCTGAGCTATCCTCACAGCTCTGTCAAGTAGCAGCCAATTGCTTTGCTTGCACAAGCTGTCTCTCCGACGCCAGCAAGACTTTAATACATAGAATGGAGGAGACAAAGTCTCAGACCAACAACCAGGCCCCAAGTAGGAACACCTACAGGGGGACCTCTGTTTTCACTCCCAGATATCAATTCACACACTCAGAACAGAAAAGTTCCAGAGGAGAGCTCTGAGAAGTTGTGGCTCTGCAGCAGGTCTCCAAGAGTGAATTAAATCACTGGCCTATATCAGCGACTTGAGAGGGACTGGAGGTTGAAATTAACACTCAGATTATTAACACTCGGGGCTAAGTGGTGAAGCTAAATGATACCAACAACATAGGACTTAATACGTGAAAGATAACTTCACACAAAAGGGCTCTCTCTCACACACACAAGGAACAGGAGTCATCTCAACAGATCACAAGTCCAAGACCTCTGAAAACATGAGGAAATAGCCAAGTTTCCACCCAAAATTTATAACACCCCAAGAAAGGAGCCTGCAGATATGGAAGTGGATGAGATTCTAGATAAAGACTATAGAATTATTTATATGGTCAATGAGCTAAATTAAGATCAAAAGAACAAATAAAAAAATACGGAAAGTGAAAGACCATTTAAATAAATAAATAATGAAATGGAATACAGAAAAGCCCATCAGAATTCCTGGAATTGCAAGGTACAATGAAGCCAATAGAATTCCACTGAAAATGTCACCAATAGATGAGATTGTGTAGAAAATGAGGCACAGAACTCTCAGCAATTTATAGAAATACCCATGCTCTTGAAATATGTACTCTAAACTATGTCCAGCAATCATAACTAAAATAAAGGAAACGTTAATTTCTAGATGAACTTCTGTGTGGGAACATTAGTCAGGACTATTAATAAGTCTCAGAACCTGAGGAAGCAATTACTTCAAGGAGTAGGTGATTTATCAGCCACTAAATACTGAGTATTTATAACATTGTAGTGGACATAGAGGTAAATCTAAGTGTCCCATAAGTTGAAGATCACAATACATAATACCCTGTCTCTAAATTAAAAAGAAAAGAGGACTAGTGTTATGGCCCAGTGGCTAAGCACTCATGAGTTCATCCTCTGGTACAAAAAAAAAAAAAAAAGAAGAAGAAAGAAAAAAAAAATGAATGAATGAATGAATAGGTAAAATGAGTGAATAAAATTGAAGGATAGTTTGATATTTGGGCCTTAGAATGAGCGCTTTTATCCAATTGCCACCTATCTAGGTAATTATAAGATCTTATTGTTTTCTAAATATTTTAATGTTTCTCTCCTCCTCCATTAGTATAATTACTGCTCTTGCTTTCCATAATATTTTCTAGTTACATTCAAACTGACATTTGAATCTGATTGTATCAGCCAGGGTTCTTAATTGAAAGGAATGAAGCAATTTCTATTAAAACAGAAAAGAGACATACTGAAAGGTTTCTGATGGCCCCTACGGTCTTCAGAAACACCAAGCAGTCAGGCTGGATGTGTATACATCAAGAACATCCCCAGTACATGTGTGAGATAAAACGATAGAGAATGTCCCTGGTCAAACAGCAGATGATTGTGCTGATGCCACACCACCAGGTCAAGTGACCTCAGTAAATCCCATAAGCTCCAGTTTGGTGAAATGAGACAGAATGCGGATGGAGAGTTACCTCCAGGATGGAGCTGGGCATGTGGCCGATGGCTCATGGAACTGACCAGGCAGGCAGATTAGAAAGCATGAGACCCAGTGATATCTGCAGACATAGGCTGCCTGTGAGGCTTGGGAGGGCACAGCCATGCACCTGAGAGAGGCACACCATGTTGACTGCCCAGATGGTGGGAAAGAAGACCCCAAAGAGGTTGTTCAATTGGCAAGCTTGGCCTTGAACTTGCCATCTTCCTGCTTACCCCTCCCAAGTCACACTGTGCCTGGCTATGGTGACTTCTAAAGATTTACTGTGGAATCATGAGGTTTTCCACATGTGTTATTATGTTATGTGTGAGCAGCTACAGTATTACTTCTCATTTCCCCAGTAGGAGAACCTATATTTATTCTTTCTTGGCTAATTTATCTGGCTTAACTTCCAGTTGTCAGTTGAATGGAGCCAGGGAAAGTGAGGGTACTTGTTCCCAGTCCCAGAAGTGAAGCTCTTAGTCTTTCACTACTCAGTATAAAGTAACTGTGGGTTACACTTTCCATAGAACACAACTTTCACATTGAGTTACAGTTCCATTCAAATAATGCATGGACAATATCAGCAGTCCAAGGACTAAGTACGCACCTCAGACCACTCTTCCAGACCCAGGGTAAAAATTTCAAACAATTTTACATTTCTCTCTATTTTTTCCCACTTATTCTCAAATCACATGCATCTCCTCCACCTCGATTCCCATAGCCTGCTCACCACCCCCTGACTCAGCACTGTGGGCACTGAAATACAGAATCATTCCTGGCCATATGGTCACCTGCATGGTGCTCACACTCCTCCCATTCTCTTGAGAGACTGTGTCCTTCCCAATGACTCCCTGCCTCTTATTGTCAATACCTGTGTTCCCTCAGGTGCTTTAGGATCTTGTTTCCTAGGAGAATTTCTGGGTCCTGGGAAGAAGGCAGAGCAGAGTGAGGTGGTGACCCCGATCCCTCCTCAACACAGAAGGAGCCCTGAAGTACAGCTGACCAAAGCAGTGGGTAACAGAACAAATGTGTCCCCAAGACCCAACATTAGACATTCTGAGACCTGGGGGAGCTTGAGGTTGGGTTTCTGGAGCAGAAAATGAGGATAGAGTTCCCTGGCCCCAAACCTGGACCAGCGTGAGGAGGGCACGGGGGAGAGTGAGGAGAAGCTGGCCACTCCCTCCCACTGCAACTGGAGAAAACAGGCCAAGGTAAGTGCCCCAGGAGCAGGGGGCATGGAAAAGATCAAGCAGTTCAACATAATAGTGAACAGAAAGCAGAGCCCTGCAGGACAGCCATCTCCTGGAGCCCGCAGCTGCTCTGCTGCCCCAGGAGAACTTAAATCAACTGTGTCTTCCACCTTGGGAAAGTAACTATCAAACCAGAGGGAGCCCTGCAGCTGGATTATCAGTGATTCAACTATGAGGAACTTGTTGCTGCAGCTCCTTCCCCACGATAACAAGAGGAGCTGGAGGGAGCAGCCCTGCTCAGGAAGGGCTGACCTAACCTGCCCTGCCCACAGAGTCCCAGAGCTGGGCAGAAAGGAGTGGAGACAGTGATTCACAGTGGGGTGAAGGGAGCTCAGAACCAGGAAGGCAGCCTTGGTCCTGGGCAGTTAGGGTTGGGGGCGGGGACTGAAGCATGCACCCTTGACCTTGACCACAACCAAGGCTGTTTGGACCCTGACAGGTGCTGCCTCAGTCTCCCCTGCAGTGCTCATGGTTCAGGACCTTGGGCAGTGGAAGCTAGAGCCCAGGTAAACCAACTGAATCTGTATCTGGTAGCATGGACGGTCCCCAAGGCCAGTTGTGTTGGTCGGAGGACCTGTTTCTGCACGACAGTCCACCAACGGAGAATTCACCATCACAGGCCCAGGGCTTGCAGACATTCACCAAACATTCTGAAAAGACTCCATGGAGGTGAGCAGGTTCACGGCGATCCTCCCTACTCCCAGCAACAGCCAGGAGCCCTGCATCCTGAGCTCCCACACACCACAGAGACAGCAACACGCACCATCTGCACCTTCTGAGCAGCCAGCCTCAGGCCTGAGTGAAAAATGACAAGCAGCTGGTGGGAAGTTCCTGGCAACCAGGGGAGTGGCTCCTGTGTTCCTACACCTTCAGGGGTGGGGAGGGGAACCCAAAGCCAAAAAATGATGGATATCTCCTAAAGGTCCCGAATTCTGAAGAAAGCCCAAACAAAACTCAAGAATTTTCTTTATTTTGGCATAGTTTACTATAAATAGCTCTAATGTTTATTGTGAAGAGCTCAACTTTGATTATGTATATATCACTTTCCATCCTGATTTGGTTGTTGTTACACTAATAGCCAAGACTGTGTTGATTTGGTAGTTGTTACCCTAATAGCCAAGACTGAGTCCCAAATCCTTTTCATTGTGTTTCTTCTATTTTTTTTTTTAATTCAGTGTTAGGGTTTGAATCTCGGGGTGCTTAACCACCGAGCCACATCCTCACATTCCCAGCAATACCAATACTAATACTAATTATTATTATTATTATTTTGAGACAGTGTTTTTCTAAGTTGCACAGGCTTCGCTAGTTTGCTGAGGCTGGCTTTGAACTCGAAGTTCTCCTGACTCAGCCTCCCAAGCCACTGGGATTACAGTTATACACCACTACACCTGGCTCTCTTCTAATGTTTTAATGTATTAATTGGAATCATCCTCCCTCCCTCTCTCTCTCTCTCTCTCTCTCTCTCTCTCTCTCTCTGTTTTTCTAGATCAGGTTCACATGGGCTCCTCTTACTTCTCTTTTCCCTCTTACTTTACCTGCTCCTGTCAAAAATCTCCTTAATTATCTTTTCCTTCTTTTTGCCTTGAAATATTATTCTTAAATATCTTTTGTTTTCTTTTTTAACGAGTTTTTTCCTCCACCCATTTTCAGTCCCTAGATAAAGTTATATCAATTTCACTATGCCTAACAACTATTTTTTCAACATATTCCATAACTACATAATTTTACATTCCATAACTATATATAATTACATATTCCATAACTATGTATAATTACAAGTTCCACATGAATTGGAGAAACTATGAATAACTGTATAACTTTTTCATTTTTCATACATTTGAATAGTATGTGGCTATGCTCTGAAGGGATTGTAGTAAACAGCATTTTGTGGCTTCTGTCAAACAGGTGCTGATACGGAGAAGATTTGAAATATGAATATTCAGATATTTACCCAGCCCAGGGCTTTTGAGAGAAAGAAGCTCATAAAATAGTCCCATGCATAAAAAAAGATGTGATAATCATTCCAACAGATGGGTAGATGCACAACCCATTTAAAAATGCCAAGGGGGTAAACCACGCCCTAACAGCCCACAAAACTTCACCAACTGACTACCTTGATACCATAGTGAATGAAATATTTGAGGAAGAATTTAGAAAATTCACAGTTAAAATGTGCAATGTGCTTAAATAAGATATAAGAAATAAAATTAGAGAGAAAACACAGGAAATGAAGACCATTTCAATAAAGTGATAGAGATTCTGAAAAAGAGCCAAAGGGAAATCATGGAAATAAGACATAATCAAATTAAAATTTTATAATGGGAAGCATCACCAGTACATTATAATATTAATGGCTGATTTTCAAACTTTAAAGATGAAATTTAAAATCTAAAAGTAAAGTCAAATATAAAGAACAGATATTAAATGATCATGAACAAAACCTGGGATACATCAAGAAACTAAATATAAGAATAATTGGAGAGGATCAGGCTCTGAAATAAACTAAAGGAATAAACAACCTTTTCAATAAAATTCCATTAGAAAAACTTCCAAATCTAAGGCTAGGGTTGTAGCTTAGTGGCAGAGTGCTTGCCTCACATGTGTGAGGCCCTGGGTTTGATCCCCAGCACCACATAAAAATAAACAAATAAAACTAAAGCTATTGTGTCCATCTACAACTAAATCAAACAAACAATAAACACACACACACACACACACACACACACACACACACACAAAAACAAACTTCCAAATCTTAGGTATGAGATGGAAATCCAAATACCAAAGCACATGGAATTCCAAATAGGTAAGATCAAAATAGATCCTCTCAAATACATATTATGATAAAAAATACCCAAGATGCAGAGCAAGAACAAAATTTTAAAAGCTGAAAGAAAAATATCAGGTCACCTATTAACTGATCTCTCAACTCAGACTTAAATAGCCAGGAGGGATTGGAATAATATATAAAAAGCCCTAAAAAAATCAGTACCAACAAAGATTACTACACTCAGCTATATTATCCTTCAGAATATGAGACAAAACAAAAACCTTGCATGAGAAGAAGAAACTGAATTATAAGCACTAAGCTTGTATTACAAAATATGTTCAAAGAAATATTTCATAAAAAAGATAATAAAAGTGGAAAATTAAAACCAGCATGGGGATAAATTGTAGAAGATGAATAGACAATTAAAGAAGAATAAAGTTTGAATTATGCATTAGAATATAAATGGTCTAAAATATTCAATGAAAAGACAGACACAGATTGAATTAAAAAAAAAGACCTAACAATATGCTTTTTTGCAAGAGACAGTTACAAAGACATCAACAAATTCAGGTGAAAAAATGAGAAAACATATAACATGGAAATGGTAGCTGAAAACAAGCAGAGGTATCTACTCTCATCTCAGACAAAGTAGACCTCATGTCAAATTAATTAGAAGACACAAAGAAGTTACTTTCTACTGGTTACAGGAATCATTCAAAAAGATATTGTGATTGTAAACATTTATGACACAAACAATGGTGCATCTACTTACACAAAACAAATGCTTCTCAACATAAAGAAACAAGTAGACTGTGATAAAGCAATACTTAGTGATTTGAAAACACCCCTCATCACTACATAGTTTACCCAGACATTAACTAAGCAAGGATTCTTTAGAACTGAAAAAAAAAGCTATTAATCAAATGAACCTAACTGACATCTATACAATATTTCATCCATTGATAAGTAAATTCACCTACTTCTTAGCAGTCCTTGGAACATTCTCTCAAACAAATAATATTTTAAGGCACAAAGCAAATCTTAGCAAATACAATAAAAAAGAGATAAGTCCTAGCATCCTACCAGATCAAAATGGAATACAATTAAAAGTGACAGGAAAAAAAAACAAACCATTGTAACACATGACATTTATATAATACACTTTAGCTTAAGGACTAGGTCATAGAAGAAATCAGGGTAGAAATTTAGAAAAATAGAAAAAAAATAAAAATAGAAATACAACATATAAAAAGATCTGGGATCTTATAAAGGCAATTCTAAGAGGAAAGTTTACAGTACTGAATTCCTACATTAAAAACAAATAGAAAGATAACAAATAAATAATCTAATATTACACATCAAGGCTCTAGAAAAAGTATAACAAAGTAACATCACAATTAGTAGAAGACAGGAAATAATTAAAATCATAGACAAATTCAACTAAATTGAGACTAAGAAAAACAATACAAAGAGTCAATGAGACACGGAGTTGTTCTTTTTTATTTTTAATTTTATTTATTTTTATGTGATGCTAAGGATCAAACCCAGTGCCTCACACATGCAAGGCAAGTGCTCTACCATTGAGCTACAGTCCCAGCCCTAGCATTGTTTCTTTAAAAAAATAAAGAAGATTGGTAAATGTTCAGTCAAATGAATCCAAAGAAAGGAATAAAAAAAACCAAATTAACATTAGAGGTACAAAAATAAATATCACCACAGATACTACTGAAATCTAGACTATCATGAGAAATGATTTGGAGTTTTATACTCCAATCAGCCAGAAAATCTCAAAAATTTTGAGAAATTTTTAAAGATACATGACCTACCCAAATTGAGCCATGAAGATGTAGAAAACTTAACAAGAGCAATATAAAGAAATGGAATAGAAGCAATTTTTAAAAGGTTTCTAACAAAAACCCAGATCCAAGCTCTACCAGGCCTTCAAAAAAAAAAAAAAAAAAAAAAGCTAACACCAATCCTCCTGAAATTATTCCATGAAATAGAAAGGGAGCAAAGACAGCAAAATTTATTCCATAAATTCAGTGTCACCCAGATACCAAAGTCACAACAAGGGAAACAAAAATCAGGCCAATATCCTTGATGGAAACATACAAAATATCTTAATGGAATATTCACAAACTCTATTCAAATACACTATAACAAGATAGTACGCCATGAACAAGTGGGTTTTATTCCAAGGATGAAACATTAGTTCAACATCCACAAATCAAAAATGTAATTTAGCACATAAATAAAGTTAAGGACAAGAATCACATGACTACCCCATTAGAAGCAAGAAAGCCTGTGACAACGTCCAGCAGCCATTATGTTTAAACCCCTGGAAAATGTAGGGATACAAGGCACTTGCTTCAGCATTGTGAAGGCTATCTATGGCAAACCCAAGAGCAATTCCACACTGAATGGAGAACACTGAGAGCATTTCCCCTAAAAATAGGAACAAGGCAAGAGTTCACACTCATGGCTTTAATTCAATATAGTTCTTGAAACTCTAGCCAGAGCCATCAGGTAAGTGAAGGAAAGGAAAGGGAAATAGGAAAAGAAGAAGTCTAGTTAACTCTGTTGGCAACAGCATAGTCCTATAATTAGAACATTAAAAAAATCCAGCAGAAGACTGCTAGAGCTGCTAATCAATTTTAGTAAAGTGCAGGATATAAGATTAATATCCATAAATCAATCACTTTCTTGTACTCCATTAATTACTCCACTGAAAAAGGAAATTGGTAAAATGATTCCATTCACAATAAGCCTCAAAAACAATTGAAAGTTTGTCAAATGAAGGATATGAAAGACCTCTACAATAAACAATAAAGACCACTAAATAAAGAAATTGAAGTCCTTAGCATATAAAAATAACTCTCATGCTTTTGGATAGGCAGAATTAATATTGTCAATTGGCCATACTACCAAAAGTCTCAAAGACAATGAAATCCCCATAAAAATACCAATAACATTCTTCACAGGACTAAAATAAGAGTTGTAAAATTCATTTGAAAGAAAAAGAGATTCAGAACAGACAAAGCAATCCTGAGCAAGAAGAGGTCTAATGGAGGTACCACAACACCAGACCTCAAGTTATATGATAAAACTCTACTAACCAAACTTCCATGGCATTGGCATTGAAGCAGACATAAAGACCAACTGAATAGAATAGAAGTCACAGAGACCAACCCACATGAAACAGTCATCTGATACTCAACAAAGATGTCAAAACAACTATTAGAGAAAAGATAACTTTTTTTTTAAAAAAAGGTATAAACCCCCAGAATATCCATATAGAGAAGAATGAAAATTGAACCCCATATCTCACTCTGCACAAAAGTCAACTCAAAGTGGATCCAGGAATAAGGAATTAGACCAGAAACCCTGCTACTGGTAGAAAATTGTATAGGCTTAGGTCTCCAACACATGGCCACAGGCATTAACTTCCTTAACAAAACTCATAAGCACAAGAAATAAAACCAACAATCAGTGAGTACTTCTGCTGTGTGTTGATGCTCCTGGTGCCCTTCTGCCTCATCCTAACCTCCTATAGTCTCATCCTGCTGCTGTCCTCCACATGTGCTCCACAGAAGTCCACAAGAAGGCCTTTGCCACCAGCTCCTCACACGTGGCTGTGGTGGGGCTCTTTTATGGAGCAGCCATTTTTATCTACATGAGACCCAAATCCTACAGGTCAGCTCACCATGATAAGGTGGTGTCAGCCTTCTATAGCATCCTCACTCCTATGCTGAACCCCTTCATCTACAGCCTGAGGAACAGCAAAGTCAAGGGGGCCCTGAGAAAGTGTGTGGCCAGTGTGTGGCCATGACACTTTATTAATAATACACTAAGTTGTCCCAGCTTTTTGTGGTTGGGCAAAGTAACTGGTGGGATTTTTAGAGGGTAATTACAGGGACCCCTCCTTATGAATTAGAGACATGATCCACATTGCCCAGGAGAAACCTGGAATCACTGATGCTCTCTGTGAAAACATTATTGACCTTAGCTGAACACTGAACGCTATGGCCATAACTTTTGCAACTTGAGGTTCAAGAGCAAAAGTAGCATACTTTTCTTTTTCCATCTGTGCAATTTCACATGTATATTTACTCTTAGCAAAGATCTCTGTAACCTCTGCCTATAATTCTTTTCTTTTCTCATTAAGTGGAAAGGTTCATCTTTTCAGGTCAGACTGGAGCATTGCTGTGCCAGATTCTATACTTATGGAATATGTATTTCTGGATTTTTTAATTTTAAGTTTTCAGTTTGTAGTTGACTGCAGGTAACTGAGTCTCTGGTGCACAAAACCAGAGATAAGGGAGAACTACTGGATTCCCTTGGATCTGTATATCTGCCCCCCCCCCCCCAACATTTTACTTTATCATTAAACCTGCATGTTTTAATGAGCTTTTACTCAAAAAGTGAATTCACTTATTCCAGCAATTTTGGGATTATTATCTATGTTTCAACTGAGGTATACTTTTTAAGAAATACGATGCTCACAACTCAGCCTTTTCTTTCAAGCAATTTCAATAAACACTAGCCTAATAGTCTACACTGTATTCAAGAAAGGCTACAAGCACCAGCCTCCCAAGACCCTCCAACACAAGTGAAGCACCCTCAAAAACAACTATGGATCTGCTGTTTATCCCATTGTTTAATTTGGCCTGTTCTATTCTTGTTCTTGGAACCCCATGATGAATAGTCCTACATCCTGTATTTTTCTCTCAGTTCAAAGACTCCTCTGCAACTCTGCTCTCACCAGTTCTTCACCCTGTTTAATTCCTACAGGTCTTCTATTGTCTACAATGCCACAATGTGTTACCCCATGTGTTTTGGAGGATGTCTGGACCATGTTCAGTTTGGATCTATGGA
The DNA here is from genome assembly GCF_048772815.1 of Callospermophilus lateralis. Lineage (NCBI taxonomy): Eukaryota > Metazoa > Chordata > Mammalia > Rodentia > Sciuridae > Callospermophilus > Callospermophilus lateralis. The sequence continues at coordinate 5,670,362 of NC_135309.1, forward strand.
AATTAAAGCTTATTTATGAGATCAAAAGTTGTTGTTGTTGTTTTAATTACTATTATTTTGGTAGATGGATGGTGAACTTTTTCTTGACTTGTTCTCTGAAAGAGGCTATTAATTTTACATTTCCACCACCACAGTGCTCAAGATTCTCTTGCTTCCATTGTTATCAGACATTTTTTAAAAAAAATTTAGAACATCTAGTGAGTGTGTTTATAACTTTTTTGTTTTTAGCTTGGCTTTCCCTGATGGCTGTTAGAATTCTATATTGTTTTTATTAGTTTACTGTCTGATTTTGTTTTTTATTTTGTTAACTGGATGTTATTTTCTTGGAAAGAAATAATAAAACATGTAGTCTGCCCAACGAACCCAAGGTGGTAGTTCATTCATACACCATATATGACATTTTAAATGCTATATAAAATTTAGTATAAAAGAAAAAAATGAAATTACATATTCAGTTGTTTGCTATACATTTTCAAATACTTTAATTTTCAATGAGTGAAGATGAACTGTTTTTACTATTTGTGTATTTGTGTAATATATCTTCAGCCTCTTTCATTTTGTTTGAAACAATAAAATTTACATGTTGGTTATACTATGCATTTTGTTTTGTTTAGTATTTTTATATTGTGCTAGGGATGAAGCCAGTGCCTCATGAATCTTAGGCAATCACTCTACAACTGAACCACAACCCGAGTCCTAGAGTATGCCCTTTAACACAGTCTTCCTATTCCATTAGAAGAATGATGACATTGAGAATCTGAATTTTTTCTAGAAACATTTTTATGCTAAAATATAAAATATTAGATGAAAAATGATAAAATAGATGATCAAAAATGAGGTTTCAGGTGATCAGATGATATGTTTTATCTTTAACTGGTGAATTTTTATAAACCTATAATAATTTTCAGATAAGACATGTGGCAAGCTTGCAAAACTATAATTTTACAAATAAAATAATTGTACCTACAATATTTATGTATTGTAACAATGTCTAGATATTATTTGTATAAAAGCCAAGGAAAAAACTAATTAAGTACAAATTCAACTACAAGACAATGGTTCAAAATAAAATATTTAGAGATTAATTATTTTGTTTTTTACTTTGACTTATTTTGCTATCAGAAGAATTACTTCTTTCACAACTTTTTATTTTCTTGAGCAGAATTTATTCCAAATTTTCCACTTTAAAATAATATATTTAAATACATTAAATATTAATATATTTAAATATTAATATATTTAAAAGAATATATTTTAGAGCAAGGTATCTCTAAAACACTCTATCCTCTGTAACTTTCAGATCACATGGATATTGCTAAAGTACTGGCCAACATAGTAGATTGCATTCCCAGGAAAGAGAGAATTCATTTACAAGTACCATCTCATTTATTGTTGGAAATCTGCCTCCTTTCAATGAATCATATCCTGATGATAACAATGCACTGGCCCTGCAGGAAGTTTGCTTCAGGGATTCAATATCCTGGGATTTGAGAATCATCTGCATTGCGCTAATAAGAAGAGAAAATGTCTTGTCACCCCATCCTACTGAACATGCTGTTGAGACTTCCTAAGTCTGATGGTAAGGTGCTCTAGGACTTTGGATGGGTGCCTCTCATTTTACACAAGCAGCAGAGCCTTTTATACAAGTACACAGTGGTCCAGGGCCAGAGCCTGGGAGCTCCGGGCCCTGCACAGTGGCTGCTCAGGAGGCAGGTCAGTGCCAAAACTTAGACTGAGTGCTGGAAAGAGGTAGTGTTTTCTAAAACTGCCGTCCGTCGCTGTCAAGTTTTTTTCATATTTTAAAGGCCTGTATCATTATTTTAAATCAAGAATTAAAGTATCTTGATCTCATCCAGTAAACCTCTTAACTTTCCTTTACTCTCTGCCAACACATTTTGTAAAATTTGCGAAACATAGCTGTTTCCTCTGTCAAATAGCATGATTACTATGACTGTCACTGTGGGTTCCCTGGTAACAATTTCATAGTTGTATAATAGTTCTCATTGTCTATTGAAAAAGAACTTAAAGAAGCGACAACTTCAGTGTACTCAAGGTGCTTTTCCTTCCTTTAGGTTATTTCCAGGTATGAGGTTAGCTCTACGTTTTCACCCCATGTTAATGAAAAAAATACATTTTTTAAATTCTCACAGTGTAGTTGATAGTAAGCTCTTCAAACAGGCAGTGCATAGTATCAGGAGAAACTGAAGTCTGAATGTGAGCACATAAATAAACACAATAATTGTATTAGACCTGTCAATTTCTACAGAGACTACATATTTTCTGTGCTTAAATTAATTGATTCCATTTTATCAGGTTGAAATTAGGCAAAAAATATTGATGATGGATTCACGAGCAGTGAGTGATGCTCAGGTTCAGCTCTGGGGTAGATGAATGCAGTGAATCCTCTCACTTAAACCTGTGCACCTAACTCCGGGAGCAGTGGCAATTTTTGAGTAGATGAGAGCAGTGGTTTCTATGATGAAGTGAGAGCTGACTAGGAAACAGTAACAGATTAATCTCTCTGTCTTCACTCCTGTGTTTTCCTTAAGACTTTGGGGTACAGTTTGTATCCACATTTTAAAACACTGGCTGCAGACAGGCAGGGTGGCAAGTGTGCCTACCCCTCAGGACCTGTCACTGTCATAGAAGAAACAAGTAATAATGTCATGCACAAGCCCACCTGCTTGCCCTCAACCCACTCCTGTGGAATGTGGGGTTCACTGGAACACACTGACGGGTTGGCCAGTGATTAAAACTACAAGGGGGACAGAGCCACTGTTTCCCATGGGTTAGGTCAGCATTCCTATAGTCAAAGAGTTTTCATTTGTGGTAAATTAATAAAGTATTTCTCACCTACTTCCTTTGTGCAGTAAGGGTGTTTGGGGCACTGCATCTGCTGAGAATGACTATCACAGTGGTGTGCCCTACTTGAATTAACTTGTCAGTTACCAGAAAGCTTATCCTTGGATGCAGCCTAAACCTTAGAAAGTCCATTATTTATTTTTATGTTATTTGATTTATTCAGTACATGAGTCTGGACACTGTTGCAATTGCAGGTGCAATGAAACCTGGGAATGGGGAAACCTAGGAGGACTCTCTCAGGTCTGCGTTCTGGAGTCATGTTCTCTAATAATGTGTTGTGAAAATGTCTAGATATTATTTGTATAAAAGCCAAAGGAAAAAGTAATTAGTTCTGTTTGAGAAAAGACATTTCCTTTTAATTTTTCAGGAATAAAAAAAATCCATTCATCTAAGCACTCTGTTTCTACATCTGCCATTCTAAAATGTAAGCACAATTGGCCTCATTTATCTGTTGTGACATTAGATAAGATGATCCTTGATGAAGTGGAGCTTAGGGTGATATTTGCCACAGCTGTTATCATCCATGTTGGAACCGAGCTACCACTCTGTCCCTGGGAGACCTAGTGAAGGGTGCTTTATGGTAAATTCTGTGATTGATTGAAGAAAACTACCCTATTCAGGATAAATCTAAGTATTGGTCAGCAAGATATGTGACATGCACCTTCAGTGGAAAGTATGCATCTTTTCTCATTCTGGGGAGCCACACTGAAGTGGGTGGACATACTCTAGATGTAAGAAGTGAGCTATCCATAATCACAAAGCTTATGTAATTGGGAAATAAGAAATAGCAGGATGTTATTGTTTTCAATACAGAGAGGAAAAGGGCAGCGAACTGACAATTCTTTGTCCCCACAAATGTTTCTTGTAATTAATTGAATGGAGGAACACATAATTGTATTCATTTGGCCACAACATTTTTTTTTTGTCATGAACACATTCTATGATTTTATCATTTGACTTATTGCTTCCAAATTTCAAAAAAAAATGTGAAAATTATTGTGTACATGAAAATATCCATGATATATTAATTCAAAATAATTCTTTAAGCATATTAATTTTTAAATTCTTTAAGTATATTAACTTTACTAATTAAAATTAATTTGGTAATTTATGAAGAATTTCAAGACTGATAAAGGGCATAATAGCCTTACAATGATTAAATTATCGGTGCTCCTATGGGACTGTTGTATATTCAAAGAATTTATGAAAGACAGACAAAGTTCAGAGTCCAAAGTGATGTTGAAAGTATTGTCTTTTAAACTCTTATATATATATATATATATATATATATATATATATATATATGTGTGTGTGTGTGTGTGTGTGTGTGTATACACACACATATATACTCGCACAATATTATAATCCTAAAGTATTTATTTATTTTCCCAAAATATTTGGATAGGCAATATCTATTCATGACCAATTGTAATAATATTCTAAACCTAATAATTATGGGTAATACTTGTGGAACTGAAGGGTCATTTATTCTACAGTGTTTTTACATGAATTTTCTTTTGTAATCATCAAACAATGAAAGAAGTGCATACTATCCTAATACATATTGTTAGGCCGTCCAGTCTGTACAGAATAAAGTTGAGGTTTGCATTGATTTAAGTTGCCTAATTTTATCCAACTACTGGTAAGATATATAAATTTTTAAGGTTAAGTCCCCAGACCACAAATCTTTATTTCTGTATGCACATAATTAAAGAAATGCTTCTATTGAAATAAGGAAAGGAAGACAAATACATATTAGTGCTTTAATTTTTAGAATTTCTCTTCATAATTCACATAAATTTCTGGATTTTAGGTGTCTACTTGTTAATATGCAGGCATTCCACAGGACGCTTCATGTGGAAATTTAAATAGAAAGGAGCATTCAGTGAGTGAAAATTTCAATTAGATCACAAAAATGTTTTAAAATACTTTTAGTGTCAAATGATTTTCTTCTTCACATATGAATAGAGAGTGCAAATTACATTGAAATGTTTTATGCTCTGCAGATTTCGTGGGAAGCCGGTGTCAGCACAGTTGTTGCTGATTTTATAAAACATGGGTCAGAGAGTGAATCCACAGCAGCAGGAAGCCAGAACTGGAAGCCTCCAGGGCAGTGTGAGGTTCCCCCAAGTCTGGGACCTGCCTGGGCATGTCTCAGGGGCTGGTGAGCTGCCCACATCTCACACAAATTTTCTGAGTAGGTTTGTGCAGGACTTGGATGCTTTCCTTCCACCCTCAGGCTAACTCAGCCACCCATGATCACATCTCTGTCCACGGTACACTGTGCTGCCTGGGTTAGCCACAGCAAGCCCTCCTTCATCTGTGGTTGGGCCAGTCACAGAGCACAGCCTTTCCATCCACACCAAGCAATGGGAAGACAAGCTTGGACCAGTGCATTTGTAAGACTGAGATATATGAGAGCAGTATTTGCTAACAGTGAAAATCAACACCAAACTCACAGTGATTATGAATATAGTTTACATAGCAATCAGTGGCACCTTTATCCCAAAATTATGCAGAGCATTCAGATTTGAAAAGCTATTCACATAATGCAGCCCATCCACATATGAGTAACAGCATGTAAGTCCACCAATATGGGGGTACATAATGCAAATTTTGGTCCTAAATAGTGTAATACAAGTTTAGATTCTATAAAATAGTTCAGGGAAGATATCTGCAATGTATATAAATGATAAAATAAAGCAATTGTGTATAAATAACAAGATGTGTAAAAAACATTTTCAATAGAAAGCAATGGAAAATACTTCACAATGGGTTTGCAGATGAATCCAGTGGTCAAGGAGTAGAACAGTTTCTGCCTTGGTATCATAGGAAATGTGACTCAAAACTTATTTTCTTGGTATTATGACTGGCAATTATTACTGTTCCTGAAAATACCTAACAACATCACAGATGCAGGAATTTAAACAGATTGACTGTTGAATATAGTGAGAAAGTAAGGGATTCATATATCCTCAAGAATAAAGACAACAATTTAAGATTGATTACTATAGAAATTCTTACCACATGTAAAGGACATAGATCACAATATGAGTATCACAGAGGAACCAGGCAATTATAAGTATAATATGCTATATGAATAATGTCCAACGGATGCAGCAGTGATTAAGAATTGGTAAACTGGATGTACATATACATACATATGCAATTAAGAGGGCATGACAGTAATATGTTCAATATAATAACAATAATGTTATATATTATGATACTTATAACAATGGCTGTTTTGATAACAATAAAATCTAAGTATTTACATTTAAAGAATATTGTTGGCATACTACATTAGTCACTATAGCTGCAGTGTTTATCAGAGGTGTGCTGCCCACTTACAAAATTTATCTTGGTTTTCAATTAAATTGAAAAAAATAAATCAGAAATGGCCTGATACACATAGATTATGTCTGAACCCCCACATTGTTTTATTGGTAGTCATTAATCTTTTGCTCTCTGTGCAAACTTGAATTTGTAAGGAGAAGATAAATCTCACTGAGGTGTGAGAAGAGAGCCTTTCACCCACATAGGACATCATGGCAGAGAAACGCCAACTGGAGGTTTCAGTTACAAGAGAGCCATCTCTGTTATTAAGGGAGAGGCTCTGTGTCCTGTTCATAATCCACGCTGAGTGTTCAAACACTAACTTCAAGTGAAGAAGCTTGTTTGGGTCAAATTAACAGACTGGCACTTGTCTCCTGTCTGTAAGGGCATAGGATTACTTAAGTGTGAGAGCCTGCAAGTAGTACAGTTTGTTTCTTTATGTTACTTATGAAATTATCAACTTTTTAAATAAGAATTTTCAGTCTAACATAGCAGCTCTTTGAGTACCTACTAGATGTGGAAGACAGTTGCCCAGAGGGTGCAGTACTGACCAATGGCTCCTGATCAGGAGGAGAAGTGGTGACCAGGTGAGGAGGTGGGCGTGGTGGGGCACACCCCTGCCTTTGTGGAATAGAGAAATTTAGTCATGTTTTCTTTCCTAAACAGCAAAGTCTGATTTCAGTGGTTATACATTTTTTTAGATTGCTTATTTAAATTTTAATTTTCAATTCATCCTAGTGTTGAAGGAAATCTCCAGAAACTCCCTTATACAGGTGTGAGAAAACTGAAAAGTTACAATCACAAGAGAGAATGCAACATCCACTAATCTACATAAATTCAAAAGTCCTCCAACAGGGAGATATTCCAATGTAGAAACCTGGGATTACACAACATGGCTTCTTTGGGCCAGGATGACATGAAAGGCATCTCACTGGCAATGACAGGCCAAAGCAGCAGCCTTCTCAGACTAGCACTCTGCTGCAGCCTGAGAGAGAGCCTTGTATAAAAGCTGTGAATACATTTTTTTCTAATTTAGCTGAAATTGAGAACATACTAAACTCCTGGCAGCTATGAACCATGGAATGCTAAGGAAAATATTTTGCTGGAAAGAAGAAAATTAAATAACTAGGCCTTCAGGATAAGGCTTTCTGTCACATAACCAAGCCATTTTAAGGAAGTTCCAGATCCTCATTTTAACCAGGCCAAATTCCTCAGCCATCCTCCTGCCTTCCAGGTTGCCCACAGCCATGGAGAACTCCACTGACTCCACAGGGACGAACTTCATTCTTTTGGGGCTCTTTGACCACACACAGACCCATCGAGTCCTGTTTTCTCTGGTGTTCATGACCTTCATCGCCTCCCTGGTGGGCAATGCCCTGATGATCCTGCTCATCCACACAGACCCCAGACTCCACACCCCCATGTACTTCCTGCTCAGCCAGCTCTCCCTCATGGACTTGATGCTGGTCTCCACCATCATTCCCAAAATGGCAGCCAACTACCTGCTGAACTCCAGGTCCATTTCTCCTGCTGGCTGTGGTTCCCAGATCTTCCTGTTCCTTACTCTGGGAGGGGGAGAGTGCTTCCTCCTGTCAGCCATGTCCTATGACCGCTATGTGGCCATATGCCACCCATTGCGCTACCATGTTCTCATGAGCCACAAGCTGTGTTCCCAACTTGTAGCAGGCTCCTGGATTATGGGAGGAATTGATGGGCTGATGCAAGCCAGTGCCACTATGAGCTTCCCCTACTGCCACTCCAGGGAGATTGACCACTTCTTCTGTGAGGTACCTTTGTTGGTGAGCCTAGCTTGTGCAGACACCACTGTTTTTGAGCTTTTTAGGTATGTTTGCTGCACCCTGATGCTCTTGATCCCTCTGTCTCTCATTGTGGCCTCATACAGTCTCATCCTGGGTGCTGTGTTAAGAATGCATTCTGCTGCAGCCAGAAAGAAAGCCTTCACCACCTGCTCCTCTCACCTGGCTGTGGTGGGGCTGTTCTATGGCACCCTCATGGTCATCTACATGAAACCCAAGTCCTACCACTCAGTGGGCCACAGCAAAGTAGTCTCTGCATTTTACACCATCTTCACTCCTGTGCTGAACCCCCTCATCTACAGCGTGAGGAATAAAGATGTTAAGGGGGCGTTCAGAAATTGGCTGGGTAAGACATATGCTATGTGATTCCAACGAGAGGATTTACCAAAATGGCACCTCCCAAAATGGATTCATGCTGCCTTTACAAATTATTAGTTTATTTCCTCTATTGAACTGCTGATTTTGTGTTCTACCAATTTATTTTTTTTCACTTTTCCATTTTATCTTTTAAGGTATATCTGTGCAGTGTTTGGTGAATCAATTAAAAATTTAATTGTACCAAGTGATAGGCCCAGTCTGATTCCCTCTTAAAACTGGGAACCATCTCACCAAAAGACATGAAAATCTAATTTCAGCTTTCTATAAATTACTGCAAATTCTGATCTTGATTGGAATGCCTGTCTGTGCCTTGAACTCACCCATGCCTGGCTCTCTCTGACCAGATAGCAGCCCTCTCTAAACATTAGTGATGCCTCATAAATCTTGGCCTTCCCTGGCCAGATAAGGACCCTCACTGAGGCTCTAATGACCTTCATAAATTCTGATGTCAGGGCCAGCAAAAATGTAAACTAGCCTTTGTGTTATGCTCCTCTGAGTTTTGTTATCTGTAACCCCCTTTGTGTAACTTTCTGGGCTATAAAGCTGGGCTGCAAGAAAGATGCAGGGCTGTCTTTTTTCTGTGGTTTTTGTTGGGAGAGGCAGCCCAGCTGGTTGAAACAATAAGCTTGCTTTAATTTGATTTTAATTGGAGTCAGTGGTCTTTTCTTTGCATCCTGGTCTAACACCAAGTTTCCTCTTGGTACTGTTGAGATTTCTTTGTTCGCTAATATGGAATCTAGCCCAAGAGATGCCAGAGTCTGTGGATAAGAACATGTTGGGGCCCATGTTCTTGCTTGCCCACTGCATCCACTTGGTTCCAGTCGCAGTTAAACCCAGGGCTGCCCTGTTGGTTTTCTATCTGATTGAGGTTCCCATTGCTGAAGGCAAGTGTTGAAGGTGCCTGTCCTTATGACACTGCTGTCTCTGTCCTCACAGTGAACAGCCTTTCTTTATATATTGGGTATGTTTTATTCTCCTGCTGAATCATTCTTGCATAAAGATGGTGACTTCAGCTCTTGTTTCTTTCAGCATCAGTCATTTTATCTGAATTCAAGCCTAGCTGGCTGCTCTCTTTGGCTTCCATTCATGGAATATCCTCTTTTTTCCTGCACTTTCCTCTGTGTGTTCTCACATGTGAGGGGTTCTCTTGGACGAACATAGAGTTGTACTTTGGTGTTTTTAACCATTCAGCTGCTTAACGTTTTATAACCAAAGAATTTATTCATTGTGTGTTCAATTTATTCATTTTATGTTCAAATGATGTAATTATTAATAGGTAAGAACTTATTACTTTCCCTCGTTTTTTCTATTTTTGCTATATGTTAATTCTTTTTTTTTTCTTACTATATTCCATGTTGTTAGTAATTGCATCTATTGTTATGTTTTGAATCTTTTCTTTTGGTTTTCATTGCATCAGGTTTTTTGCTTAGTGATTACCAAAACCTCTATGGGGAATATTACACAATAATATCAGGTTATATTAATCAAATGATTACTTAATTTTGATTACCTTAAAAAAAGAAAAAAAATAATTAAAGCAAGACAGGTGTGTCTCAGTTGTACAGCACTTGTCTAGGATGCATAAGGACCTACGCTCTGTCACCAGCCCCACAAATATACATACATAAATGTGAATACTCCATTTTAACTCCACTCCTTCCTCATATTTACAAGGCAAGTTGACATGATCTATAACCTTGTATCTTGCATACTTTTGAACAAATAATGGTTATTTTTAATACATTTGCCTTTCAAACTTTGAACTAAGGAGAACCAGGGTACACACCCAGTTGTGTTGCTGGTATTTTGATATTGACTTCAGACTTCTCATTCACTGGGCTTTGTTCCTCTAATTGTCTTTCTGATGCTCAGCAAGGCCCTTTCTTTCCCTGACCCTTGACTTGGTGCCTGTTTTTACTGGTGAATGCCATGTGGGTGAGGTAGGAGCTCTGCTGTTCCCAGCCTACTGTGAGCAGTGTTCTGCTTGACGTGGACCCTGAATCAGGAAGTCACATGCTCTGAGCAGCAACTCCCCCTTCACTACTCCAAGGGGAATGGTTTACAACCCAGAGAATCAACTTGAGTGTATGACCAGCTAACTGTGCAGTTGTGGGAGAGAAGTGAGTCAGAATTCTGACAGTAAGACATTGTGTTTGTCTTTTTACATTGTGTCAAATGTTCACTCGAACTGAAATACAGAATGGAAAGTACAGATCTATCCACACATGCTATCTTCCTATATGACTGAGGAGGTGTGTTCACTATCTCTGGAGTCAAGGGGAAGATTTCCCTCAATGCACCATGAGCAGTAAACCCCTTTTTTTTCCCTCTTTGATGTCAGTGTCTCTTCAGGACTTGTGCTTGGAAAAGAAAAGTGAGTGATGGAAGGAAGGGTTCTCATGGAAGCAGAAGCTTTGGGAGCCTTCCTCTTGCTCCTCTTCCTTCTTACTCTGGGTGATGGAGAGTGCTTCTTCTTAGCAACCATGTCCTATGACCGTTATGTGGCCGTATGTCACCCTCTGCGCTATCCCATGCTCACGAGCTGGCCACTGTGTCTGAGGATGACCATGGGGTCCTAGTTCCTGGGAGCAGCTGACGGGGTGATGCAGGCAGTTGTTGCCCTGAGCTTCCTGTTTTGCAGCAGGTGAAATAATTGCCATATAATTTCTTCTGTGAGGCCCCCATGCTGGTGTGCTTGGCTTGTGCTGACATGTCTGTCTTTGAGGATATCATGTACATCTGCTGTGTGTTGATGCTCCTGGTGCCCTTCTGCCTCATCCTGACCTCCTACAGTCTCATCCTGGCTGCTGTCCTCCACATGTGCTCCACAGAAGCCTGCAAGAAGGCCTTTGCCACCTGCTCCTCACACGTGGCTGTGGTGGGGTTCTTTTATGGAGCTGCCATTTTTAACTACAAGAGACCTAAATCCTACAGGTCAGCTCACCACGGTAAGGTTGTGTCAGCCTTCTATAGCATCCTTACCCCTATGCTGAACCCCCTCATCTACAGCCTGAGGAACCGTGAGGTCAAGTGGGCCCTGAGAAAGTATGTAGCCAGTGTGTGGCCTTGAATAATTGTGGCGACAAGTGCATGGAGTACTGCATACATGGCATACGATAAGGGCGTCTAAGTGGCAGGCTGCTCCCCTGTGCTAGGCATGTGAGCAGCAGGCTACTTACCTCATAGGCACAGCCCTGGGCATGAGATCATGTGTTGCAGTCCCTGCACTTGCTCCATGGCCCACTCCTTCATTGGTCACTGCAAAGACAGCAGAATTTGCATTATTGGTTGCCTGTAATCTGCTTAGCTACTGTTGTAGTATATATACTTGGTAACTGCACAATAAAATCAGACCTGTTTTCTGCTTAGTCTCTGGAAGTCTTGATTAGCGACTCCGAAGTCACATTCTCCTCTACCCTGTTCCATGGACCTCCTTGCTGGACGAATGAGAGCCCACACACCTGGCACCTGAGCAGGCATCTGAAGTAAGCCTATAAGACAGGGTACGGAAGGGGAAATGGGGAACCTACTGACTTGCAGCTGTAAGTGCTTCACACTCTCTTGGATACTAGAACCCTAAATAAGATAGAAGTCCAGAAGTTCTGGGATATAAACACTAATCCATGGGTCAATACTGCTGATGTTTCTGTTCCTAGGATATGGGACAAGATAATGGCAAGTTCATGGCAAGCTGAAGTGAGACAGGGGTATATTTTGCCACTACATTTTTTTTTTTTATTGTGACAACCATTCAGCAAAGTTTAGGGGACCCTGAAACAGACCCTTTCCATATAATGATGGCCCTGAGGGAAAATGAGGCTGTGAGAGACAGACGGGGGGGAAAAAGGTGGGGGAGACAATCTACCTCAAAGCTAGCAACCGCAGCAGGTACAGGAGGGAGAGAGGCAGGAAATGGTACCTCTAGCCTTCATGTGCAGGAAGAGGTGACCACAAGTGGTGCAGGTGCACCTTCTACAGTCAGGAAAAGGTGACATCCTTCCCTGAGTCAATGGCAACTGCCTCCTTATGAGGCAATGCCTAGCTAGCAAGGGACTATGACAGCTTAGAATTGACCAGGCCACTGGACAGGCCCATGCCATGGTCTCCCAGAAACCCATTCCAGGAGGCAGAGATCCTTTTGAAGGTCTATGTAGGATAAGAGATGAGAAGTGGGGTGAGGGAGTACAAGCTTTCCCAGTCAACACGGTCCCCACACCAGAGCACCTTGCAGAGCAAACGCTTGAATCCCTCAGTCTTGAAGTAAATTGCCCTCAAGACTGGAGAGACTTAGCCAGAGCAGCTCTTGAGCCTGCAACATTTTTGAAGTGGAAGGCATTCTCCTGTGATGAATGTGAATAGCAGGGGGATCCTAACAACACCCCCAAATATTAGCCTCCCAGCTGAGTGCTTGCAGGAGAGGGAATCTACAGTTCCCCTGCAGTCCAAGCCACAGGTCCACCAAATTATTTCGATCAGGTGCAGCTCTGTGCTCTGAGAGCCTGGAGGAAGTTGGCAGCTGGGGGAGGGACAGTTTCAATACAGGACTTAAGGCAGAAGGCCACTGAGGACTTGCCACAGTTTACTGACAGGGCAAACAAGGCATGAAGGAGGCAGGGTGGCCTTAACCAAGGAGTTGATCTGGGATGAACTAAATAAGGAACACAGAGCAGCAGTGGTGTCAGTACACAATGGCACACTGGATGAGTGGATTTTGGCCCCCCAGGATATAGGGACACAAGCAGCTCAAGCCTCTCTGCAGCCCTCAGCCATGACAGTTTCAAAAAAGCAGGACTAAGGAGGCTTGCAGACAGCTAGTCAGAGACTGCAAAATGTGCACCTTTTCTCTCCACTGACCTTGCACAACCTGCTGGAGTAAATCTCTGAGAGTTAAAAATCTAATGCTCTATGGCAAATGGGTGTCACTTACTTTGCAACCTTTGGAAATTTAAAATATATTCTTGTAATAATTGATGTCTATTCAGGCTGTGTAATGGCAGCAGCCCCCACAGGAGAAACCAGAAAAAGGCCATCTCTCATCTACTTAAAATGTTTTGGAATTCCAAACGTTCCCATGTCTATTAAAACTGACAATGGGCCAATCTATACCAACAAAACATTTGAATCAGTTTGCAATGATTGGCATATACAGCACGAAACTGGGATCTCAAACAACCCTTAGACTCAAGGCATCATAGAAAGAAAACACAAGGAATTAAAGACCATGGTACAAAACAGAGGGTGAAACTTGTCCCCTCCTGATGCCTTGAAAAAAATCTTATTTGCTTTAATTTTCTTCCAATGTCAAAATCTTCTATGGAAACAGCAGCCCGTAAGCATTGGGCCCCCCTCTTGGAGCCCTCCCATCTACCTATGGTCTCATGGAAGGATCCCATAACAAATGCATGGGATGGCCTGGGGCCCCTCTTAACCATGGGTCAGGGGTTTGTATAGGTTAAGAGGAGCCTCACCCCATCTGGGTGCTTGCCAGAAAGTCAAGCCCTGGACCTCCAGAACCACCAACCAAGAAGATGAAGGAACCAACTCTGGAGGAGAAACTTCACAAGCAAAGGACTCAACAACACAAACAGACCTCATGTAGAGTAACCTGGGGTGATAAAGGTCTTGTTGACCAAGCCACCAGATTGACCCCTTTGCCTGGTGACAATATCATCCCTAGGCCTATGATGATGGTCCTAGTGTGTGCAATGTTCACTGCTAACAGTGAAGCCTCCCATGAGGTATATTCAGCTTTGGTCACTAGGCCACCACCTTTATCTGTGGCCAATTAGGAAGGAGCCCTACCCAAGCTCTTTTCCAATAAGTATAACCTTACTGATCCTGAGTTATCCATCCAGGAGGTAACTGTACCCTGGAATACCAGCATTTCCATACCTACTCTGCCAATTTGTTTCTCTGAATTAGATAATGTCCCCTCTGTTTTGCTCTTGCCAATGAAACTATTGTAGATAACTATAATAAGTCACATGTTGGGCTGTCTCTCACTGATCTTGAAGTTATGGTTAATGCTACCTATAGTCATAGACTCCCCCATGGCAAATTCAAGAAACCCTTGCTGCCAACATGCTCAACAATGCTTTTGGAAAGCTCCCCTCAGAGAATGATAGCATCCCATGGAATCTAGGTGTCACTGCCACACCATATCTCCTTGATAAGAGGAATTTCTCTGGGGAAGACCAACATCTATGTACCTGGGGGGCGCACAGCTCCCTGGAATGTAACTGATGTGCCCCAATACCATATGGGCCACTGCAGTAACTGCTACACGGGACAAGCCATTACCAACCAGTAGGCAGGAAATCAGTATGGCATGATGGACATCACGCCAATATTACTAGCTGCAACAGCCGGCTGGATGAATGGGTTTATACTGAGTCCAGACCCTGACCATGGACTTGCCTTTGTGCCAAATTATACCCATACCCACTATGCACAAGCTTGTGTGACACCACCCTTTGCCATGCTAATAATCAATGATACTGATGGCATAAACATCACTCATACAGAGATCCCTTGTGCAGTCAATACATCCTGCTGGCTCACAAATTGTCTAAACCCTGCAGTGAAAGCTAAACCTATATTTATCCTCAGAGTGCCCCCAGCAATCTGTCTTCCAGTGACCCTGTCCAGAGAGTGGAGGAGTCCACGGGACATGGAGATGAAGAAACTTCTGAATGAGATCCTGCACCAGACAAGGCATGCAATTAGCCTCATTATTTCTGGGGTTACTGCCCTTGTAGCTGCCATCCAGCCACAGCCACTGTCACTGCTTCCCTCTCTCAGAGTATCCAGGCTGCTCAGACTGAGATGAATGTGTCCACTGCCATGGCAGAAGCCTTTGCCATTCAAAGTGACTTAAATAAACTATCCTGAGCCACTGTTTTAGTCATCAGCAAGAACTAGACCTCACTAGGAACAACTAGATATTCTGTTTTGTTGCAGAGGCTCATTGTGACCCTGAGTTTCATCGTATTTGTGTCACCCAATATGCTGTGTCTGAAAACATAACCTTACACTTCTCCAGTTTTTCTCTGCATATTCAGGGCACTTGGGATGCTAACTATGTTATGACTATGCATAACCTTACTAAGGCAATTGTCAAAAATCAGTGAGACTAAGATGTCTATCTTGACAACCTCCTCTTTCTTCCAGGGATTGACTGAACACTGGAAAAACCTGATAGGCAAATTAATCTTTATAATGCTATTACCCTGGCTTTACTGATTATAATAGTGATAATTTTTTTCTTGTGTTGTGAGGCTTATGTAACCATGTAAAGGCCACCAAACAAAAAACAGCAATGCTGGCTGAGGTCCTTGCAGCAGAGTCAGAGGGGGGAAATGTGGGGACAAGTGCCTGGAGTACTGCATACATGGCATACTTTAAGGGCATCTGGGTGGCAGGCCACTCCCCCGTGGTGGGTGTGTGACCGGCAAACCACTTATCCCATAAGCACAGCCCTGGCTGAGAGACCATGTGTTGCAGTCCCTGTGCTTGCTCCACCACCCATTCCCCAATTGGTCGCTGCAAGTACAGATAGCAGAAATTGCATTGGTGGCTGCCTGTAATCTGCTTAGCTACTGCCTGAGTAGCTATGCATGGTAACTGCACACTAAAATCAGACCTGCTTCCTGCTTGGTCTCTGGAGGAGGTCTTGATTAGTTACTCCGCAGCCATACTCTCCTCTACCTTATTTTGAGAATCTTTTTGCTGGATGAGAATGAGCCCACACAAATAATGACTAAAAGGTTATCTACTTGCCCAAACAGGAAGCCCTGTACAAAGACCTTGGTATTTCTTAGGGAGAAGGTATTTAACTTTCATATATACATAGATATAGATATAAATAGATTTTTTCTGCTTTACTCTGGATCATGCGTGAAGGTCCACACTTTGAGTTTGTTTACTGAGCTGTCTTCAGCAGGTCAAACTGTGGATTGTTAAAACTCTGTCAATTAAAATGTCAGTAACATTTGTATGTTATGCACCACAGTGGTTTCCTTTTTAAATAATGAACTAAGTGTCTAGTGACTTTGAGGATTGAGGTACTTTGCTGCCCGTCAGTGTATGATTTCCACAGTTGGGTGTTTAGACTGCAGGCATCCTCTTCAGAGGTTTCCACAAGTCTCTGCACTCGCAGCTCACACCCACCTCAAGCAACATGGCTCACTGAAGCAGGAAGGCAGAGCATCCCTTGGGACAGGACCTGGGCCTCAGCAAGGGAAGGAGGCAGAGAGGCTGTGCCATCCTGGAGGAGACACGGGCCTGGATAGCACCCTTCACTGCCCCGACAGCGTCAGCTGCGGTAGCTCTTCCTTAGTGTCCCTTCCCCGCACCCAGCCACGGCCAACCGCAGAACCTGTAAAGCGCTTCCTCTTGGACAGCAGAGCCTCGCCCCAACCCTCGTGCTAATGGAGGCTTGGAACTAAAGGAAGCTTGGAGTTTGAGCTCCTGAGACGTGCTAATGGAGGCTTGGAAACTAAAGGAAGCTTGGAGTTTGAGCTCCTGAGACGAGAGCAAGTCTGGAGCTGCAGCGCTGCAGGACGGCGCCCCTGCCGGTCCCACGAGGCTGCTCAGCTGCGCGGTTACCCTGGCCCTGGGCTCCCCCGCTCTGTAACTGTGTCTAGCGGCCAAGTGGCCGCAGGCGCTGTCTGTGCCTGGGTGTTTCCCTCCAAGGTCAGGACGCTTGTCAGAGTCGACAGTGTCGCACTGCACTGTCGGTGGGTCTGCTGTTTTCCTGCCAGTGGTCCTCCCTGGCTGGCGCCTTCGCGTTCCTCGCCCATCGCTTAGCGGAGATGCATCTAGGCAGTGTGCAGTGCGAGCAGCTGTGACCTAGCTGCAGCCAGCCTCTCTATGTGTCATGTGCCTCTGCTCCTCTTGTCGATGGTGGTGACTTACTCAGCCGCTTTTCAGAGCGTCTGCTGACTTCAGCCAGCAATGAACAGGGATCCCAACTGCTCCCAGTATCATGGAAACTTTTCCATTTTGGCCGATTCTTGTGAGCACTTGGCTTTTCATTTGAATTTTCCTGATGACGAACGGGCCCTGAGGACTTGTCATCAGCAGATTGTCTATGTGCTTATGTTCCTTTTTGTGTTTTGAATTATTTCAGTTTTGGGGAAAAAAAAGTCTGTAGATATTTCAAATCCAAACACAGCCATTGATCTCATAATAGAAAGTATAGGACACTCAGAACACTACTGGGAGTTTTAAAAATAAAAGTCATGTGTTAGGAATTTTCTAACATATCTTGTAATTTATTGCCCAATTTAATTAGTGTGTGTGTGTGTGTGTGTGTGTGAGTATGTGTGTGTGATATTTCTCTTCCAACTCCTCTGTTTTGCTAGAAACTGTAACTTTATTTCTTTTAATTATGATTTCTTACAAACTACTGGTCTTCCATTGGAGGGCAGATTCCACTGAAAATCTAAGACCTTTTTAAAATTGGGACTTGGGTGTTTTAGAACAATCTTTGTTTAACAAATGATTACATACTCGGAATAATTAATAAGGAATAAATTTGACACCTTTGAACAAACTGTTGAATTTGTCAAGAAAATAATTTTGGCTATGCATTTTTAGTAGACCTATCTTTCATACATATTTGTGTGATGGTCAAAGACAAAGCTAGTGAATTTGAAAATTATCCCAAGGCTGTGGTTTAAAAATACCACCTACAGTGATTGCTGTTGTGATTCTTTTCTCCTCTTCTGCTAATCTTGTCTGGATCTGGTTCCAGTCTTCACCACCTTTCTTTCTCTTGAATGTGGCTCAGTAGTTGTCCATGTCAGGTGATGGAAGTTGCAGAGGACTCTAAGCAGAGCAGGAATAAAATATGCTGAATGAACAGCGTAGGGTGCAGAGGCTCAGGAAAACTTTATTGTTCCTTTTAAAAACTGTTTTTTCTTGATTTTTTTTTCTTGTTGTTATCATCATTATCATAAATTTAATTCTACATGATTAATTGATGGCAAAACAGTCCATCCCTTCTCCCCTGAGAGCCAGCCTCGCCACTGCTCCCCCTGGAGTGCCAGGGCTGCCCTAGGTGTCCACCACTGTCACCATGATACTTAGGCCTGCTCCTGCCCCCTCCTTCCCAGGCCATGCCATGGGGACTGGCTCCTTCTGCTGCCCTATGAAAAGACCACTGTTTTCTCCCTGAGGCCGCTTGCCACAGGGCTCCCAATAAGACCTGTTTTCTGTGCTTCTGTTTGCAGGTTCCAAATGACTCTTGTGCAGTGCGCTTGCCAAATCCATCCCATCTGAAGGAGTGCCAAGTCCAGGCAGCTCTGGTGCCCTCAGCCACTCCCTTGGACGTGTCTCTTTGCACAAGCCAGGGCTCAGGGCCATTGGGGTGAGGGTGACTGATGCCCCAGTGAGCAGAGGAGGCTAAGTGAGAAATGCTGCCTGTGGTGTTTACCTGGTGAGGTCCAGGGAGGTGGAGGCGTCCCTGCAAGTGCACATGTGGGACTCAGGCATCTGGGGTGAGCCTGCAGCAGAGCGCACACCCATCTCAATGCCTCACCAGTGCACTGGGCATCCATCCTGCCAGGCCTGCCTGGTTCCGGGGCACTGATCTGTTTGCTGAGAGCATGAGGTCCACGTAGAGAGGGATTTTACCACTGAATGGGAGAACTGAAGACATTGAAGCCTCTGAGAGTGCTGGGTGAGGGTGTGTGCTGTAGAAAGCAGCCAGGCATGGAAGGGAGGCAGGTAAGTCAGATCCATCACCCAAATTCTCAGACACAGTGAAAGGCCTGTAGACCAGGACTTAGGAGGAGTGAGGGAATGTGATGGAGCAAAGTGTGTGTGTACTTAAAAGTGAGTTCCAGAAGAAATGTCTGCATTAGGACGAAACTGTATGTGTATGTGGCAAAACTAGAGGCAGCTAATTAATTCAGTTTTCTTTATAACATACTATTTTAAATTTCTATCTCATGAAATGGTGAGTGCTAAGGATTTTGAGTAAAAGATACTAGAATTATGCTTGGTTGAAGATTCCCCAAATTACAATTTAATAGAAACTTTAAGAGCAGCCAACTGTCATGAGAGGTAGTAGATTTTTCCTTCCCATTTATATGTATCCATCCATACATAAAATTTATGAAAAAATTAAAGTTTGAAACTCATGTGGAGAACATATTTTGGGGCCAGTTTCCAAGATTACAGAGGAGAGTTGGGTAGGAAGTCTGTGTTGCGTGTCTCTCCAACATTAACAAGGATTTGTGGAGCGAGGTGGGGAAACAGACTTCACCCTGGGAAAGAGTTGTATGTCCAGGGTAGAAGCTGCCGGGTGTGTACCAGGTTCTTTCAACCTCCTCACACATTAACTAGCTTGCTGTTAGAGCACTCATCTTTGGATTCAGGTGTAGCTCTGCATGTCAATCCAGATGCCACTCAATGGCATAGAAGGTATAATTTCATTAATAATCCTGGCATCTTAGGAGTATGCTCCTGACCTGGGGTGACTTGGTGGGAAGAGTCGTGAAATGTGCCTGTGGAAATTCTAGGTGCCTCATAGAAGTTGCCCCTGGAGGTAGAAGCAGGACACTGAGGGAGACAGGAGTGAGTGATGTTGGCTTCCCAGAGCTGCAGGGAAAATGTGGATGGCTGTGTAGATGCAGTGAACATCACAGGAACACAGTCAAGTCAGAAATGCACAGGAGGAAGAACTTAGGAGCAATTGAAAACATTTGATGTTGTAGTCCATTTAAAAATTCTGTCTGTGATAAGTCTTTAATGGCACCTGCAATGGGCATGGGGTCTGCTAAACACAGGGATCTCAGTAGTAAATTGTCAGGGGGTGACTTCAATAAAGTGGATAATTGGAAAATCAAAACCAGAGGGAAAATATGCTTCCATAGACACAGTATTGCTCAGTTTGAGTTGTGAGTAATTTTCACTGGTTTGGGAAATGTTTGTGACCAACCAGCTCACATGAGGCACATTGCCTGAAGTCTCCATCTGAGTGTGTCATCAAGGCTTCTGAACTGTGGGTCAGAGCCTTTGGAACAGCCAGGACAGGGGCATAGGCAGGGTCACAAACCTCACTCAGTGCTGGTCTTCTTGACTCAGGACCACAGCAAAATGCTGCCATTCTGTCCAGGGAATTAGAAATAAGGTTAAGAATTGATTTAGTGCATGATAAAGAAACAGCATTTACTAAATAAATAAATAAATAAATAAAATATATGAAAGTCTAAATCATTTATATACTGTTAGTGACTTAATTTTCACATGTGGAAAGATCAAAATTTATTATATTTAAACTCAATAGCAATTGTCAATGAGTTGATCAATATTTTGTTGTTCCTAATTTTGTTGACTAGGCTTTGTGTTGAAAGATGGAAACTTAGATTAGTGTATCTGTACATTTCTTTATTTATAAACATGTGTATGCATGTGTATATATATATATATATATATATATATATATATATATATATATATGATCTCCTTATTGAGGGAGAGAGCATATATACAGAACATTCAAATAAGTATGAAGTAAGGATACAAGTAACCACCTTCCAAGTATAAATAAATAACATTAACACCTACAATTCCTCATATGTAGAATAAAAAAGTTATGATTCAAATTCTACATGTTAAGAAAATAGGGAAAAGTAAAATATATTTGCAAAGATACATTGTTGATTTTGACTACATATAGCTTTCATTTCTTACATATCAACAAGGACAACATTTAAAATCATCCTATATTTCATCTGCTATAAGTTTTATCCACTTAAAAATTCATTTAAAATAAAGTTTCATTGTCATAATATTTATGTGTCTATTTGTGTATTTACTCATTTGTTCATGGGCTGCTGTGGTGCATGCCCTTGAGGGAGGACTCTCACATCCTGGGCTTATGGCAGAATGGTCTCTCTAGCATGGCCCATGTATGTTAGTCATGAGCTCAACACCCATGATTGAGCAACTGTTGAAGGCCAGGTCTGTCCTGTGCAGTGTCCATCATGAGGTTAACCCTGGTGGAGCAACAACAATGAGTGGTGAGTGGAATTGACCTGTTCATTTAATGAATAGAAGGTGAAGGTGGACTGCAAACCCCACACAGCAGAACAGTAAGGAGACCAGAGGAGTCCGGGTCCAGGGGGAGCATTGGGATTTTAAGAAGCCTATGCAGGGTAGGCCTCCTTGAGAAGGTGAGAGAGCTGACCAAAGAGAGCACGCCCTAGGCACAAGTAATTATGGAAAAATGGTGATGGATTTTCCTGTGAAAAAAAATAAAGAAGAAAACTTAATCGTATATAGTTTCAGCAAAAATGCAATTTGGGGGGGCCTTTTTTGTGCACAATCACCTATGAAATTACATCTGCAATAAATTTCTAACAAATGCAGTGAATTACAATTTTGCTTTGAAGGTTAAACAAGGCATATTAAATAATGGGAGAGTTGGGTAAGGAGCACAGTGTGCCACAGGATGTGCTCAGGGTTTGTGCTCATCATCACTGTCTCTGTTATTACTGTGTCCTCATTAATGCCACTACCCTGTCACCATAGCTTCCATCTGCTTCAAAGAAACCCTTAGGGAGTGATACAAGATATAAGAGAATGTGACTGAGCCAACCAACATGCAGCAGAATTGCATTTTGTGCTCACTGATGGGTCAAAGTGGTCCCTGAGCTCTGAGGAGCAGGGGCACCTGGGTCAGAATGCTTGCTGTGGCTTCCCATATGTGCAGGTTGGGTGGGGAGAGGGTAAGGCCATGCTCCTCCGGTGAAGCCAACCACCTGAACCCACAGGCCCACTTTATACCAACCACTGCTTGAGTTTGCCCCTCTGAATTTTCAGATCACTGCCTGGTGACCATCTGTCATCTGCTAGTTGTTGTCACTGCCCTTGATGGGAATCTGTGATCAGGTGTCACAAAGACATCATCTCCACCAGGTCTGACATGGACCTGCCCGAGTGAGCTCTCTGAACAGTGAAGGTTTCCACCAGGTGCAGTAGGTCAAGCCAGAAACCAGCCCACCAGCTCGACTGCTCAATACTGCCCAATCCTCACAAAGCACCATCTGCTACACACTCTTCCAACACAAATGTCTGTGATAAACTACTGTCTCTCCTCTATTTTATCCCTGTGTTGCTGTAGTGGCTCTAAGGCATGCCTTCTCCATATCTCTTTCAATTCCACAGAACCTGGGTGGGCTCAGTACCACCCATGTGGGACAGGACCACTCTGCACCCTTGAAGCCAATTGTGTGGGATTGGCAGTGTGCTGGACGATCTCAGTCCAGGAGCCAGGAAGACTGGGAAACACAGCCTCCATCCCCCTTTATCCTGGGTTCCTCACGTGCTGTGATGGTCTATGTCCCTGCAGGGCTTCTGCAAACTTCACAGTAACATCCCTGGGGATTCAGAGGGAGAGAGAGAGCTGGCACTGCCATGTATTGCTGCTGCTGAGGCACCAGCCCAGTTTCCCTCTGCCAGAATCTGCCCTGTCCCTGAGGGACAAGCAAAGAATGACCCTTCTCTGAATTCTCTACAATAACTACAGTTGTGTGTATTTGAGGTTTATAACATGATAATATGGGGTGCATATTGACAGTGAAGTGGCTACAGCAGTGGGGCAGATTGATTCCCATCATCACCTATGGTTACAAATATCTGTCATCACATTGTTATTTTTGTGAAATAAAGAGTTAAAATCTAGTCATTAAACAACATTCCTTTATACAATATCATCTTATTAAATTTAATCTTTAAGCACATTAGCTTATTTTTCTTTTTTAAAAATATCTATGAGGTCATTCATACTAATGACAAAACCTAATTCTCTAATGATGCACTATAAATTACAAACAATAGAGTTTAAAAACTATTTCCATGTTTTGGTGGAGTAAACTAATATCGAAGACTCAAGGAAGTCTGAGAACCTAGGGAGGTGTGTATTGTGGTGATTACCAGGGTAATTATATTACTCTGTGGCCTGTTTTAGCCTTATAAGGCAAAAGATGTATCACATGAGATATAAAATCCCGGAAAAGTTTGAAATATTGCTCTTTCACTTGATATTTTCAGAAAAGAACCATGAGTGAGATGAGTGAGGAGTGATGGTCTAGTGGCTTGAGTGGACACAGGCAGGTGGAGGGGAAGGGAGAGGAAGGAGGAAGCAGAGCCCTTGGGGACTGTTCTGTTCCTGGACCTTCCCCACCCCCCTCTCCCTCTCTCCCTCCTCTCTCTCTCTCTCTCTCTCTCTCTCTCTCTCTCTCTCTGTCTCTCTCTCTCTCTCTCTCTCTCCTTTCTGGCTGCCATGAGCTGAGCAGCTTTCCTCCACTGTGCCCTTCTGCTACAGAACTTCGCCTTGGAGCCAGCGGACCATGGACTAAATCCTTTGAAACTATGAGCCACAATAATTTTTTCCTCATCTAAGTAGTTTTTGTTAGGTGTTTTGGTCACAGCGATGAAAGGCTAACACAGTTTCCTATAGTTCTCTGGAATTTACATTTAGTTAAATTTAGTTTTAACTGATACATAAAACCACACACACTGTGCATACTAATGGGGTTCCATGCGGTATTTCAACATATGACTACATTGTGAAATCTTTAAATCAGCCAGAACATGTCTATCTCCTCAAGCATTTCTCACTTCTTTTTGATGAGTACTTTCTAAATCCTTTGTTCTAATTTTCTGAAATGCGCAGTGCATCATCGTCACCTGTTGTCACCCTACTGTGCAATAGCACACCAGAATTCCTTCTCCTATAACTACAGCGTAGTCACCAGTGATCTACTTTCCCCATCTCTCCTTACCCTCTACGCCCCGCCTCCTGGTGACCACTCTCCCACTTGCCTATGAGATAATTATTTTCCCACATCTGAGTGAGAGCATGGACCCTTATTTTTCTGTTCCCATCTTATTTCATGTGACAGAGTGATCTTCAGTTCCATCTGTGTTGTCACGAATAACAGAATCACATGTGTCTATGGCTGATGGTGTGTCTTTTGTGTGATGGACACTGAGGTTGCTTCTATTTCTTGGTTATTGGGCACCTGCTGGGATGGACACAGCAGTGTCAATGTTGCTTGATGTGCTAATGTTATTTGCAAATTGAAACTATATCACTAGAAAGCCTAATCAGTGTTCCAGGATGCTTCGACCACAGAGGAGGGATGTCACATCTTCAGATATTCACTAAAGCATTTGGCAAGTGATAGTATTTTATTGTCATTTTAAATTAAATAATTGGTGAGATTAAATGAATTTCCCTCAATTGATCAGTACACATTGTGCCTCTTTTGGGATTTCTTGCAATTGTGCAGATTTATTAATTTATACTTTTTGAGTACTTTCATATCAATTTTGAATACATATTTTTGCCATATACATTTTTGAATTTCTTTTAATTTTTATTATTCATTATTATTTCAATTGCACATACTATGGACACAGTGGGATGATTCAATGCATGTGCATAATATAGAATGATTAAACAAAGATGGTTAGCATTTTCATCTTAAATTTTAAAGAACATTTAATTAGTATATAATTGTGTGTTTATTCTCATGTGTTTCAAGAAGATTATTTCTCTATTTCTTTTAGAAAGTATATAGTTTCATAAATCATCTATATATCTAGGCTGGAATATGAATTTAAATAATTTACCTGTTTCCTCTTGGTGTAGTGTTAAGAAAGGTATCCTTTCTCCTTATGAAAAATAAGAATATAAAACAAAAAATTGATTTTTTTCCTAGTTTTTGTTTAATTTCACCATGTAGGCTATTGTACTTAGTATAAATGGGATTTATTTGGGGGTTGGGTGTGAGTTGGAGCATATGAATTTCTTCTTCTCCTATCTCATTTGGCTCTCTAGTGGACATGGTGTGCCTGTTAACAACATGCTGTCTAACTTCTAGTAATTCATCTTTCTAAATTTACGCACACCAAGTCCAGGTCCTGCATTCTGCTCCTTGGGTTTCCTTGTGTCTCTCTTATCTCAGAAATACACTCTCAGGTAGGGCAGTACTTTACTGTATGTGGACATCAGCACATGTGTGCATTTCCCTCTCCTTCTGTTTGGGTAATTCCTAGGCAGCATGGGGTTAGTGCGCCTTGCTGGGGAGCACATGGAGGTGTGATCAGCAGAATTCAGAATGCAGGCTTCTCCACAGCACAAACAAATTGCTCCCTTCATAAGCAAATGCCATTTAAAAAAGTATATAGGATAATGCAGATCAAGCCCACTTTTCAAATTCTATAGTGGGCTTCTTTCATATTTCAGTTGTTAAATACAATGTATATGACAATCACAATGGTACCAGAGGTGATGTTGTATCATTGTGAGAGTTGTTTTAGATTTGCTGATAGCACAGTAACTGTGCATATGTCCCTGTTGTTAGCTACTTGCACTAGTGGGAGTGGCTGTGAGTTCCATGAAAACACACCACATGGGATTGTGTGGATGTCTGTAACATATTGTACTTGTTTGCTTCACACAAAATGGGTTAGATCCTGAGACTCCCTCTCCCGGGATATGAGGGTGGCGAGGCAATTAGAAGTGTTCCACAGTTGTCTCTGTTCATGCACACAGCATTCCCTGGGGTATAATTCTCACTTGAGATCATTCAAGATGATGCAGTCATCAGGGAGAACAAAATGCTCATGTACACACCCTGGGATGGCATTATTTGGCTACATGTTTGTTTCTGGAGTCAGTGAGGACAGCTGCACAAGGAAGACACTCCATGCTCAGAGCCATCCCTTCACTTGGTCATGCACTCCTGCCCAAGCCAGCTGGAAGGTCATATTCAGTTCATTTCCTAATTGTTTTGAATCAACTACTTACTAGCAGAAAAGTGAGTACCTATAAAATGGACCTTTCTAAGCGAGCAACGTGAAACTCATCACTGTGCAATAGCTCGGTGCTTAGGATCTTCTGTTTGTAAAATCTCACAATGAGGATGGTTGTGTTTCATCGAGAAAAAATCTTCCTAATTGACTTCATCTGTAATGGCTACAAAAATTATTTAAATTGCATTAACACAGTGCCAAATTGTTGTGTAATCACATGTGCATTCCTCTATTTACACACCTGGGGAAAACAACCAATCTTAGGTGTCTTCCATTAACACACTTACATTTTGCTTAATTGTTTTCTTTCTATGTCCTATTTTTTATTTATGTATTTTTTTGGGGGTACTAGGGATTGAACTCAGGGACACTTGACCACTGAGCCATATTCCCAGCCCAATTTTATACTTTATTAAAAGAATGGGTCTCACTGAGTTCTTATCACCTCACTTTTGCTAAGGCTGGCTTTGAACTTGTGATCCTCCTGCCTCAGCCTCTCAAACTGCTGGGATTACAAGCATGTGCCATTGCGTCCAGCCTGTCCCATCCTTTTTGAAATTAAATCTTTTAAATTCTTCCTTTGATTTCACTGTGTCTCTCTGGTACTTTCCTACATGCTCACCTATACCCATAATTCATCATTCAACATACAAGTTAAGTTATGCGGCTCAGGTATTATTTAGATCAATTAATATATCTTCAAGCTTTCTCATTATCATAAGGAATTTTCTCATACCATGTGAGCAGGCAACTTAAAGATCATTTCCTTTCAAGTTAATAAAGATTAATTGGCTAACTTAAAAAAATTTTATATGAACTTTGAAATTAAATCTGGCACTTTTGTAAATAGAAAGAGGAAGAAAGCAGAGAGTGAAAGAGGGGTAGACATGACAGTGAAATTGAAAAGAAATAAATAAATGAGTTCCAAAAATTGGTCCAAACAATAGGAAAGGGTGATGACGGTGGATACAAAGAGCATCGTGTCTGTTGGAACATTGTCCCAGCTACTGCCCTCAAAACTTTATGTGTAAATTGATTTTTCTTTCCAGCTAGAGATAATAATCTCATTTTGTTGCTAAGTGCAGTTCTAGAACACAAATTCACTGCAAATCAGAGGCCACAACTGACAGTGAGATTTCAGGTGTGAGTCGCGTTCAGCAGAAAACCCGGCTTTGTAATGACCCTATGTGCTGTACAGCCTGCCCCTCAGTGACCATGCAGACATCCCTGGCCAGTGCAGAGTGGAGATTTCCTCAGAGTCCCCATGAGGCACAGAGAGGACAGTGGTGGTGGTGGGAAATCTAAAATATGGGACAGCTGCACATGGCTCTGTTAATTAATCACAATCGAAGAACAGACTTTGATCCCAGGAAAAAAGAAGTGTTATGAAGATAATTCAATAACATCAATCCAACCATTATTTAACAATTTAAAAGTGTATATATTTTCTAACATACTTCAGGTGTGGAAAATTTTGAGCTACGTTAAAAACAATCTCAATTTTTTGATGGTAAAACTGAGACTTAGATTGTATTAAATATTTCATTCCAAGACATATAACTAGTCATATAGACATATAAATAGTCATTCCAAGATATATAAGTAGCAGAAAAAACTTACAAGTAAAGCTGACTCAATTTCTATACTTGACCAAAGTACAATTTAAAATGTATTTAATCCTGTCTAATCTGTATGAGTGAATAAAATGTAAAGATTCTCTGTTTAGTGAGCATATGCTGTTGTAGAAACCAGAACTCTAAAAATACATGCGGCATCCATCAGAACGTGAAGTATAATAATGCAGCACAACTCAGGAAGAGCTTGATAGTGACTGCAACCTCATCAGCAGTCGGGCAGTGGTGGGCAGGTGGGGGATGAGGTTGGCTTCAGCTGGGAGGATTCAGAGGCTTTGGGGTGCAATGAGAGACCAGGACAGCCCATGGGCAGATGGGAAGATGTCTGAGAGGTACACCTATGCCAAGGCATTTATCCTATGCAGGAGACTCGTGACTGGTACTTGCTTCACATTAACACTTTTCTTTTGTAATCTGATTAATTGGAAACTGTAATCTCCACTAAGAAAAAAGCATTTGGATGGATGGCAACAGAGCATCCCAGCATTTTATTAATGTCCAGATATTTGGCTGTTTTTCTTACTCTTTGTAAATCCTGTTGCCATTCTTTTTTATTTTCCTGCTTTATGTGTATGAGACCTATCATTAGAATAGGTACCCATTGATTTCCCTATTGTTGAAGGGTGTGTCTGTTCTGATCATCTGCTATTCATCAAATATTTTAAAACAAATGCACTTGGGTTATGGAACCCACTGCTAAAATTCTTCATGAGAATATATTTGCCACTTAGTCCTCCACTAGCATCTCCCACACTTCCCACAGTATAAACAACAAGAAGATAAGTTTTTGAATTTAGGTGCACAGATTATTGGAAGACAGATTTATTACTTCACAAAGTAATGTAAACGGTATCCAATGGTATTTAAAGGTGGACTGACCTAATAAAAACTTCACCAGTTTGATAAAGCCTTTTGGTTTACTGTAAAGAGAAGGTCTGACTTATCTGCAAGGGAAGGCTGCAGGCCCCTTTTGAAGGGGTGTGCTCCCAAGGCTGAGGAGCTTGGGCTTCTGCAGTAAGCAGCTCTGCCAGTCTGAGCACAGCCTTCCCTTTGAGGCAGAAGTGCACATCGCTATGTGAGACCACAGAAGACAGGTGTCCAGGGTCAACACGCATATGGAGACAGCCCTGTCTTCAACACCAAGAGCAAACACCTGCCGGAACATTCTCCATGTCCTCCTTTGTTCTTAAAGGTGGGTGAACAGTCCCTCAGGTGAGTGAGACTGTGTAAATGCTGTAAGTTACCAGCAGTGAGGAAAACATCTGCAAAAAAGTCAGTCTAGGAGCATTAGAATGATCCATGAACCAACTGGAAAACCACCTGTACTCAGGTCTACAGTGCTGTCTTCATGCCCAGAACACTTACAGAACTTTGCTTCCTTCCAGACATCACAGTCATAATGCAGAGGGGATCCTGCAGTGGGGGAGCTCAGGGAGTCAATGGGAGCAGCTGTGACTCACTGGCCAGTCTGCACCCAAGGTGCTGGTGAGACACAGACAGACTCCCCTCCATTCAGCTGCCCTGGAAGAGAAGCCCTTGCTCAAAATACAGCAAAAGATGGAAAACTCAACTGAAGCCTTCACCTGATAGAGCATTTAGTAAACTAGACAAGTATAATTGGATGAACCTACACCTGCAGGAGTCACCATTTTTTCTGAAACTGTCACACATAATATGACAATTTCCAAATAGTCCAACTTTACCATACAATAGTATTTATACTTGGGTGCATTTTCTATGACCTTGGTGGAGCTTCCAAGCATGACAAGTTTGGAGAACCACACTGTGGCCGAGTTTTTTCTTCTGGGACTGCTTCAGCACACACCAGCTCACTTTTGTGTCTTCGTGCTCATCTCCATCATGTTCTTCGTCACGCTGACAGGAAACAGCCTCCTCATCCTGCTGATCCTGGTGGACCCCCTTCTGCACACTCCTATGTACTTTTTCCTGTGGCAGCTCTCTCTCATTGACATCCTGTTCACAATTGCCATTGTCCCCAAGATGATGTCTGACTTCCTTCTGCACAAGACTGCCATCTCTGTGTCTGGCTGTGGGACACAAATCTTCCTGGGATTGGCCTTGGGTGGAACTGAGTGCATCCTTTTGGGACTCATGTCCTATGACCGATATGTGGCCATCTGTAAGCCTCTCCACTACTTGCTGCACATGAACTGGACCCTCTGCAGGCAGATGGCACTGAGCTCATGGGTGAGTGGTGCTTTCAATGCCTTGGTACACACTGTCTACACCATGAAGTTCCCTTTCTGTGGACCCAGAGAAATCCATCATTTTTACTGTGAACTCCCTGGTGTCCTGCAGCTCTCTTGTGAGGACACCTTGGCATATGAGACGGGGGTGTTGATCAGTACCACTATTCTGCTTCTCATTCCATTCTCCGTCATCCTTGCCTCCTACATACTCATCCTGGTCACCATCATCCACATGGCTTCTGCCGAGGGGAGGAAGAAAGCTTTCTCCACCTGCTCCTCTCACTTGGTGGTGGTCAGCCTATACTATGGCGCCATCATTTTCATGTACATGAGGCCAATCTCTTCCCATACTCCAGGCCAAGATAAAGTTGTGTCTGTCTTCTACACCATTGTGACACCAATGCTCAACCCCTTGATCTATAGTCTTCGAAATAAGGATGTCGTGGGAGCCCTGAGAAAAACTCTATGGAAGTGTTCAGCATGTGGGAAAACGTGACTATGAGGACTGGGCTTCTTGAGTATTGACCAAACGTGAGCATTGACCAAACATTAGACTGCCTCCAGTAGAGATGCTCAGAGTCAGGGGTGCAGGTGAGGGGCCACTGAATATTCTGAAGTGTCAGGTGTGGCACCAAAGGGATGCTGGGCTTCTCTGCAGAAACTACAGCTTGGCCAGTGTGATGACGGTGGCACTACCCAGCTGTCAGGAAGACAGGGAGGCTCTGGTTCCAACCATGTTGTCAGAGAGAAGCATGTGACTGCATTAGTAGAACTGTGTTTACAGCTTATTATGAAAAGTCACCCTCTGTAAGGTATAGGGATAGAAGATCTGCAATTTACAGGTCTCATTAGTAAGTCAACTTCAAAATGAATATTTTATTTTAATTGAATGCATATAAGTGTCATATACAGTCCTTTAAAAACAATTGAGTTGCTAGATGGCCATGTGTGTATGTTTGACATAAAGATTCCTTTGTTCATTAAACATACCCGTCTCCAATTCTAGGGAGAACTTTTGTAATCACAGATTGTGTGTGGAGTGGTTTATGTTAACCTTGAAATTCTTACCTGAAGAGTGAGGAATAAGGCACAGCCCTGCCCTCAATGCTGCCACATTCAGGAGTCAGATAGGTGATGGGTGATAGATTTAAATCTGCATAATGCTTTTGGTAGTATGACCATTTTGACAATATTAATTCTGCCTATCCAGGAGCATGGGAGATCTTTCCATCTTCTGAAATTTTCTTCACTTTCTTTCTTTAGTGTTCTGAAGTTTTCATTGTAGAGATCATTCACCTCTTTCTTTAGATTGATTCCCAGGCATTTTTATATTTTTTGAGGCTATTTTGAATGGAGTAGTTTTCCTAATTTCTCTTTCAGTGGATTCTTTGCTAATGTATAAGAAGGCATTTGATTTAATGGGTGTTGATTTTATATGGTGTTAGTTTGCTGAATTCATTTATTAGTTCTAGAGGATTTCTGGTGGAATTTTTTTGATCTTCTAGATATAGAATCATGTCATCAGCAAAGAGTGATAGTTTGAGTACTTCTTTACCTGTTTGTATTCTTTTAATTTTTTTCTTCTCTCTAGTTACTCTAGCTAGAGTTTCAATGATGAAGTTGAATAGAAGTGGTGAAAGAGGACATCCTTTTCTTGTCCCAATTTTTAGCAGGAATGCTTTCAATTTTCCTCTATTTAGAATGATGCTGACCTTGAGTTTAGTAGATATAGCCTTATGTTGACATATGTTCCTACTATCCCTAGTTTTTCTAGTGTTTTGAAAAATAAAGTGTGCTGTATTTTGTCAAATGCTTATTCTGTATCTATTGAGATGATCATGTGATTCTTGTTTTTAAGGCTGCTACTATGATGTATTATGTATATTGATTTCTGTATGTTGAACTACCTTGCAGCTCTGGGGTGAATTCCACTTGATGGTGATGCACTGTTTTTTAAATATATTTTTGCATGTGATTTGCCAGAATTTTATTGAGAATTTCTGCATCTATGTTCATCAGGGATATTGGTCTGAAGTTTTCTTTCCTTGGTGTGTTTTTGACTGTTTTTTGTATCAGGGTGATATTAGCCTCATAGAATAAATTTGGAAGGGTTCCCTCTTTGTCAATTTTTAGAAGTATTGGTGTTAATTCTTCTTTAAAAGTCTTGTAGAACTTGGCTGAGAATTCATCTTGTCCTGGGCTTTTCTTAGTTGGTAGGCTTTTGATGGCATTTTCTATTTCATTACTTGAAATTGATGTATTTCAATTATATGACCTGCTCATTTAGAGTGTGTAGGTCATATTTCTCTAGAAATTTGTTGATGTCTTCTATTTTATTAGAGTATAAATTTGCAAAATAGTTTCTAATTATCTTCTTCATTTCAGACATATCTACTGTGATATTTCCTTCTTCATCTTGTATTTTAGTAATTTGAGTTTTCTCTTTTTTTCTCTTTGTTAGAATGGCCACAGTTTTATCTATTTTAATAATTTGTTCAAAGAACCAACATTTTGTTTTGTAATTTTTTTCAGTTGTTTCTTTTGTTGAGATTTCATTGATTTCAGCTGTGATTTTAATTGTTTCCTGTCTTCTATTGCTTTTGGTTGATTTCTTCCTCTGTTTTTAGGGCTTTGAGATGTAGTGTTAGGTCATTTGTTTATTAATATTTTTATTCTTTTAGTCAATAAACTCAACTCAATGAACTTTCCTCTTAGTACTGCCTTCATAATGTTCCAGAGATTTTGATATGTTGTATTAGTGTTCTCATTTAACTCTAAGATTTTTAAAATTTCATCCTTGATTTCTTCTACTATCCATTCATCATTCAATTGTGTATTATTTAGTATCCATTTCTGAAAGTAGCTTCTATTTTTAATTTTATCATTGATATCTGATTTCATTCCATTGTGGTCTGATAGAATGCAGGGCATTATCTCTGCTTTTTTGTATTTACTAATAGTTTCATTGTGGTATAAGATATAATCTATTTTAGAGAAGGAGTCATGTGCTGCTGAGAAGAAAGTGTATTTGTTTGTAGATGTATGAAATAATCTATATGTGTCTATTAAGTCTAATTGTTGATTGTATTATTTAGTTTTATAGTTTCCCTATTTAGTTTTTGTTGGAAAAATCTGTCCAGTAGTGAGAGAGGTGTGTTAAAATCACCCAGAATTATTGTACTGTGGTCCATTCGATTCTTGAAATTGACTAGGGTTTGTTTGATGTTAATAGATGTTAATTGTTTGGGTCATAAGTGTGCTATTTCTTGCTGATATACACTTCCCTTAAGAAGTATGAAATATCCTTCTTTGTCTCTTCTGAATAACTTTGGTTTGAACTCTTCTTTATCTGAAACAAAAATGGAAACCCCTGCTTGTTTCATCAATACATTTGAGTGATAAGTTTTTCCCCATCCTTTTGCTTTGAGACTGTGGATGTCTTTGCCCATGAGATAGCATATTGTTGGATCTTGCTTTTTAATACAATCTGCCAGTCTCCATCTTTGGATTGATGAGTTTAGGCAGTTAATATTCAAGGTTATTATTGAGATATGGTTTGTATTTCCTGTCATCTTGATTCATTTCTGGTTTTTGATTTGTCCTAGTTTTTCCTTTGGTTGAATGTCCCTTTAGTGTAGACCCTCCCTTTGCTGGTTTTCACTTTTTTTTTTCACTTCATCCTCATGGAATATTTTGTTGAGAATGCTCTGTAGTGTAGACTTTCTAGTTGTGCATTCTTTTAATTTTTGTTTATTGTGGAATGATTTAATTATATTTTCAAATCTGTATCTTAATTTTGCTGGACATAAAATTATTAGTTGGCATATATTTTCTTTCAGTGATTGAAATATATTATTTAGGACTTCCTAGTTTTGAGGGTCTGGGCTGAGAAATCATTGAGATCCAAGTTGATTTTTCCTTATATGTAATTTAATTTTTTTTCTCACAGTCTTTGAGATTTTATCTTTATTCTCTGTGTTAGTCATTCTCATTAAAATGTGTCTTGGTGTGGGTCTGCTGTTATGAGAGAGGCTTTTCTAGCACTAGTGAGGCCCTGGGTTTTAATCTCACCATGGAAACAAAAAACAATAACAACAAAAATTACTTGGGCAGACAGAGGCAGGAGGAGCCCAAAGTTCAGTTCAGCACCTGCAAACTGTGAAACCCTAGCTCAAAAAACAAAAAAATAAAAACATGTGTCATGGATTCAGCTCAGAGGTTGTGCCCCACTGGGATTATTCCACAGCACCTCAATGAAAAACATTTCTCTATACACATATAGTATCAGCTGCTGCAACTTCAAGCAACTTAGCAAATTATGCTTGTTAGGTGCAGGGCAGACTGAAGTAACTAAGTTGTTTGCAAGGCAGGCTGAACAAACTTTAGCTGCAGGATACCCCACACACTCAGATCCCCCTCTGTCTGGTCCTTTATCACCTGTTTGCGTCATGTCTGAACACTCAACCCCATTCAAGGCTGAACCCTCGACCCCCACCCACCTGGTGCAACCAAAACTCACATCTGACCCCTGCCCCATCTGCCTGAAGGCAGAAGATGACACCCTTAGCAACTACTGTATGATCCAATCATTGTATGCCAACAAGGCAGTTTGGAGACCCAGAGACCCCATTAGATTTTGGCTATAAAAAGTCCCTCCTGCTGGGCCCCCCTCTCTTGCTCTCTCTCACACTCTCTCTCACTCTCCCTCTCACCCTCTCTCTTGCTCTTGCTTTCACTCTCCCTCTCCCTCTCACTCTCTCCCCTCTCTCTCTGGTCTCCCCTGTCTTTCTTCTCTCTTTTCCCCTCTTTCTTTCTCGCTCTCTCTTTTTTCCTCCTCTTTTGCACTGCTGCAATAAAGATCTCTTGGTCGCTCGGAGTGTTGTGGTCACTTTCCTTTCAATGCTGCCCAGCACAGTGGCGCATCCCTGCAATCCCAGTGGTATGGGAGGCTGAGGCAGGAGAATTGCAATTCAAAGTCAGCCTCAGCAACTTAGCCAGGCCCTAAGCAAATGAGCAAGAGACTGTCTCAAAATAAAATATAAATAAATAAATAAATAAAATAAAATAAAAAGAGCTGGAATTTTTGGCTCAACAATTTTGCGTTAGTTGTGTTAGGTGTAGAGCAGGCTGGAACTTGGTGAAGATGGTGACCTCTGAGAGAGAGAGCATGAAGTGAAGGATAACCTGAACACCCAAACCCCCATCTGTCTGTTCTTTATCGCCTATTTACCTCAAGTCCAAATGCTCAAACCCTGCACTCAAGGCTGAACACTCAACACCACCCCCCCACACCACCCCTGCTGCCCCCAGCAAGGCTGGACACTGAACCCACCTTATGCCAACAAGGCAGCTTGCAAACCCAGAGACCCTATTAGATTTAGGCAGCACAGCAGACGGGCTACAAATCCCTTCAGCTGGGCTCCCTCTCTCTCTCAAACATCCATTGGAGAAAGGATAGTTTTTTCAAAAAAATGGTGCTGAAAAGTAGAAATTTAGATGTAGCAAAATGGAATTAAACCTCTACTTCTCACCACATAAAAAACTCAAATTAAAGTGGATCAAGCATCTAGAAATTAGACTGGAGACTCTGCACCTAATAGAAGAAAAAGGAGGCCCACGTTTTCATCATGTCAGATTAGGGCTTGACTTCGGCTCATGCTATCTCTCCCAGAGGTCACCATCTTCACCAAGTTCCAAGCAAATGCTTCCTACCTGAATTAGTACCCAGCCCAATCAAAAAGCTCCACCTGAAAAGGGCTGGGGCCAAGAACCTGTCACTTTAGCTAATTTTTAATTATCTTCAGCTGTCAGTCATGATGCAGAGGCAAGCCTGGTCAATCAGGGATGCAAGTGGAACTGTCCAATCAAGTGCGCCAGCGGAGGGGAAGGGGGGCTTCTGCAATCTCAGGAGCTTTTGTCCTCATCAACTCCGCTTCTCCATTTTCAAGGCCCAAGTGACTCTGCACCTCCTGTGTTGCAATCTCGGGTGCCTGGAAGTTCCTGGAGAGAACACTGGGTCACCAAGGAAGCTAAAACTGGTGAAGTTGCGACCAGGGCTGATGCGACTCCCTCAGCACCTGCCCTGACGCCCTGGTGTGCCGGTGAGCTAGGGAGCGGGGCAGAGTTGCCTCCTGCGGGTGGCCCAGGGTCTCAGTCCCCTGGTCCCACCGGTTGGGCTGGGTGGTGGGTCCTTGAAGTCAGAGGCAGAGCATTCAACCTTGTCCCCACTGGCGGGTGGCCCTGAGCTTCTTTCCTCTGCTCCTGAATGGTGGGGTGGGTGTTAGCTTCTTGGGGTTGGTCAGAGCCTGTGGTCTTGTCCTGGCTAGCATATGGCATGGGCCCAGGGTTGGGATGGGTGGCTACTCTCTGTGGTCAGCTGCAAAGCCTAAGGCCCTTTTCCTGCTGCTTGGTTGCCCTGGACCCTCTCCAGTTGCTCCTCATTGTTGGGTGGGTGGCCTAGGTCCCTGGGGTCCCCTCCCTTCCATGCTGGTTTCCTATTTAGAAAGTCTGATAAGGTTAGTGATGTATTCTGAGTAGTAGTTTTAAGAATTTTCATCTGACACGGTAATTAAGATAATTAGCTATTACAGGGCTTAAGATAGCCCAAGATAATGCTTGCTCTCCACACAGAACCTGTCTTCCTACACTCATGGTGGTCTAGTTAGCCAAAGTCAAGTGGTCTGAAGGTTCTTTGATGTAAATGAAAGTGATACTGCCAGTTATCAGTGAGGAGTCCTGCCTCCCCACATGTTGAAGTCTGAACCTTAGAGAAGCACACTGAGGCAAACATAAAGTAGGGTTTATCTAAAAAGGGTAACCTAGACTTCTCCCAGGAAGGAGAAGGGGCCTCAGCTGGTATCCTGGTATCCCAAGAAGCAAGGTGTTCCACATTTTTATGTGTCCTAGGCTTCCTCTGTTCTCCTGCCCTCTCCCCCTTATCTTTCTCCTTCCAGCACACCTGAGTAGGCCCAGGAATGCTGGGAGGGATGGCCCAAAGGTGGGACACAGGTGGGCTGAAGAGGGAAGGGCAGGATGGAGCAGCCCAGGACACCTTAACAACCTTATGCCCCTGTAGGGAGGGGCAATTCCTGGGGCAGGTTACCTTGGCAACAAGTTGGAGCAGGGGCAGGTTCTTGGTAAGGGTGAAGGAAGGGCTCTGAAGGAATTAACATTTCAATCCCTCAGTGGGCAGTCTCCCACTTCCCAGACTCACTCAAAATTGGCCTCCTTGATGGGACCTGACTGGGTTTACCTGACCTGACTGGGTTTACCTATCTATACTGACTGCCTGTCTGGTCTGAATGTTTTTTTGATGTAGATGCAAGTTCATAGAGAACTTCAGTTCACACTTGTAAAAATCCTGTGCTTTTCCTTTTATCTTTCTTAGACAACATATCACAATTTCTTTTTTTTATTAATATTATTTTTTTTTATTGCTTTTATTTTTTAAATAAATGACAGTGGAATGCACACAATTCTTATTACACATATGGAACACAATTTTTTCATATCTTTGTTTGCATATAAAGTATGTTCACACCAATTCATGTGTTTACATGTACTTTGGATAATGATGTCCATCACATTCCACCATTATTGCTAATCCCCTGCCCCCTCCCTACCCCTCCCTCCTCTCTGCCATATCTAGAGTTGTCTTTTCCTCTCATGGCCCCCCTCCCTACCCCACTATGAGTCAGTCACCTTATATAAGAGAAAACATTCACCATTTGTTTTTTTGGAATTGGCTAACTTTATTTAGCATTATCTTCTCCAACTCCATCCATTTACCTGCAAATGCCATGATTTTATTCTCTTTTATTGCTGAGTAAAATTTCATTATGTATATATGCCACATTTTTTTTTAATCTGTTCATCTTCTGAAGGGCATCTAGGTTCATTCCACAGTTTAGCTATTGAGAATTGTGCTGCTATAAACATTGATGTGGCTGTGTCCCTGTAGTATGCTGTTTTTAAGTCCTGTGGGTATAAACTGAGGAGTGGGATAGCTGGGTCAAATGGTGGTTCCATTCCAAGTTTTCCAATGAAACTCCATACTGCTTTCCATATTGGCTGCACGAGTTTGTAGTCCCACAGCAATGTATGAGTGTGCCTTTTTCCCCATCCTCACCAACATTTATTGTTGTTTGTCTTCATAATAGCTGCCATTCTGACTGGTATCTTAGAGTAGTTTTGCATTTTTCTAATTTCAAGAGATGATGAACATTGTTTCATATATTTGTTGATTGATTGTATATCCTCTTCTGAGAAGTGTCTGTTCAGGTCCTTGCTCCATTTGTTGATTGGGTTATATTATTTTAGTTTTTTGGTGTTTAGATTTGAGTGCTTTATATATCCTAGAGATTAGTGGTCTATCTGATGTGCGAGGGGTAAAAATTTGCTCCCAAGGTGTAGGCTCTCTATTCACCTCACAGATTGTTTCTTTTGCTCTAGAAACTTTTTAGTTTGAGTCCATCACATTTATTGATTATTGGTTTTAATTCTTGTGCTATAGGAGTCTTATTAAGGAAGTTGGGGCCTAATCCCACATGATAAAGATTTGGGCCTACTTTTTCTTCTTTTAGATGCAGGTTCTCTGTTTTAATTCCTGGGTCCTTGATCCACTTTGGGTTGAGTTTTGTGCATGGTGAGAGATAGGGGTTTAATATCATTTTGTTGCATATGGATTTTCAGTTTTCCCAGCACCATTTATTGAAGAGGCCATCTTTTCTCCAATGCATATTTTTGGCACCTTTGTCTAATATAAGATAATTGTAGTTTTGGGGGTTAGTCTCTGTGTCCTCTATTCTGTACCATTGGCCTACCAGTCTGTTTTGGTGCCAATACCATGCAATACTATTGCTCTGTAGTATAGTTTAAGGCCTGGTATAGTGATGCCACCTGCTTCACTCTTTCTGCTAAGGATTGCTTTAGCTATTCTGGGTCTCTTATTTTTCCAGATGAATTTCATGATTGTTTTTTCTATTTCTATGAGGAATGCCATTGGGGTTTTGATTGGAATTGCATTAAATCTGTATAGTGTTTTTGGTAGTATGGTCATTTTGATAATATTAATTCTGCCTATCCAAGAGCAAGGTAGATCTTTCTAAGGTCTTCTTTGATTTCTTTCTTTAGGGATCTGTAGTTTTCATTGTACAGATCTTTCATCTCTTTTGTTAAGTTGATTTTCAAGTATTTTATTTTTTATTTCTGGCTATTATAAATGGGGTAGTTTTCCTCATTTCCCTCTTGAAGTATTTGCAACTGATTTATAGAAATGTCTTTGATTTATGGGTGTTGATTTTATAACCTGCTACTTTGCTGAATTCATTTACTAGTTCTAGAAGTTTTCTGGTGGAGCTTTTTGGGTCTTCTAGATATAGAATCATATCATAAGCAAATTGTGCTAATTTAATTTCTTCTTTTTCTATATGTATCCCTTTAATTTCTTTCATCTGTCTATTTGCTCTGGCCAGTGTTTCAAGAACTATGTTAAACAGAAGTGGTGCAAGAGGGCATCCCTGTCTTGTTCCAGTTTTTAGAGGGAATGCCTTCAATTTTTCTCCATTTAGAATGATGTTGGCCTGGTGCTTAGCGTAGATAGCCTTTACGATGTTGAGCTATGTTCTGTTATCCCTAGTTTTTCTAGTGTTTTGAACATGAAGGTTTGCTGGATTTTGTCAAATGCTTTTTCTGCATCTATTGAGATGATCATGTGATTCTTATCTTTGAGTCTATTGATGTGATGAATTACATTTATTAATTTTTTTAAGGCTCAGATTTATTTATTCAGAACCAAATAAGATGAGATATTATTAAAAAGGGAAGAAAGAAGTGAATTTAAAAAAGTCTTCTTATATTTCCATTTGTTAAATATACTAATTTACAGTCAGGTGCAATGATGCACATCTGTAATCCTAGTGCTTCAGAGGTTGAAGCAGGAGGATTGCAAGTTTGAGGACAGCTTGCTGAGACTCTGTCTTAAAATACAAAAGGTTGGGGATGTGGCTCAGTGATAAAGTGCCTCTGAGTTCATTCCCAGGTCTCACCCCCAGCCCCCCCCCCAAAAAAAAAAATCCTAATTTACTTTTCTACACCTGAGTATGTATTGAAAGGTTGTGAGATTTCATCTTGTATTTTTAGTGATTTCAAATTGACATCCATGTCCTGAAATCCAGAATGCCATTTAAGAAACAATGAAACTCTCTCTTGCCTTATTGTTGCAGAACATGAATTCATTTCTACAAAAAAAAAATGTTGTGGATAAATTTATAAATAAGGATTTACAAAGACATCAGTTTTTGTCCTTCACAGGGTGGAGAATTTGACAGGGGATAATAGTTTGTTGTTGTTTTCTGGATGTGGCGGGTTCATGTTAACTGTATGTTTTTTGGTATCAACAATGAAACCCAGAGGTGCTTAACCACTGAGCCACATCCCCTGCTGCTACTGCTGCTGCTGCTTTTTTTTTTTTTTTTTTGGTGTGTGTGTGTATGTGTGTGTGTGTGTGTGTGTGTGTGTGTGTGTGTTGAGACAGGGTCTTGCTAAGTTGCTAAGGGCCTCAGACCCATGAGTTTACAGGTGTGTTCTATGGCTCCTGACTTCATACTAAATTTTAAGGACAATGATAACAGTACCTGAAATACTGAAATGTGATCATTTAATCACTAAATAATTTACCATTGAATTAGTAAATGACACCTATTTTCTGGAAAGGATATATACATGTTTCTGAAAAAGA
This sequence comes from Callospermophilus lateralis, assembly GCF_048772815.1. Classification (NCBI taxonomy): domain Eukaryota; kingdom Metazoa; phylum Chordata; class Mammalia; order Rodentia; family Sciuridae; genus Callospermophilus; species Callospermophilus lateralis. The sequence continues at coordinate 5,711,172 of NC_135309.1, forward strand.
GAGCTGATTCCCTTCACAAGCACTCTTACCATGTCACCTAATTCCTATTCCCTCCCAAGTGCCTTCTCCCTGGGCCACCACTTTGGGAGCTTGACTTTTAGCTTATGAAGTTTGGGAGTTACATAAATACCCTGTCTACACTCACTGTGATCTGTCCAACATTTTGGCTGGTCTTAGATATGTTTCTATTTTTAGAAGTAGTATTTCATAAGTTCACCAACAAGCACAGCATACTGGTCCTGGATTTCACAGAATTTTCTAAAATAGTCATTGTTTCTTTCTGAGAGTGTAGATCATGGGGGAAGTTCAGTCTCCTTGGTAAGAAACTGTATTGTCTTTCCATTGATTTCATTGTATTTTATGCCTCTAATTTTGTGCTTTTTCTATTATAATCATTTTTTATCATTCATTAGATGTATTTTAGTTTTTGTTTTCCTTTTCTTTCTTTTTTTTTTCTTTTTTTTTTTTTTGTGTGTGTGTATGTGTGGACTGCTGGGGTTGAACTCAGGGCCTCATGTATGCTTGGCAAATGCTCTACTATCAAGCTGCTCCCCAGCCCAAGAAAATTAGTGTATAGACTGCTATTTATTTACTCATGTATTGAGTGTTGGGGATTCAAGCCTGAGATAAGAGAGTTATCCTTCAAAAAATACTTTCAACTTTATGAAAAGGATTTCCAGGTGGGTGGGTATTTTACTCAGGATTAAAAATAGAGGCACTTGGGCACTGAGCACATCCAGCACATTTTTTAAAATTTATTTTAAATTTTTGTTTTTGTTGTAGATGGACAAAATAACTTTAATTTTTTGATCTTTATGCGGTGCTAAGTAGAGAACCTAGTGCCTCACACATGCTAGGCAAGTAAGTGCCCTGCCACTGAGCAACAGCCCCAGTATGCCCATTTTTATTTTTGATTAAGACCAATTCTAACTAAATTTCTGATGGTCTCCACTGGGAGCTGGCTTTGAGAGATTTGTGAAATGAGTATGTTTCATTTCTTTGAATGTTAATGTCCAGGTGCTTTGGCAACATTTTCCAAAAGAGTATGTTTTCCACTGATTTTCCTTTGCTTCTTTGTCAAAGATCAGAGGAATGTATTTATACAGTGTCAAATACTACACCATCTTGATGATTGTAGTTTTTTTGTACTTCTTAACCTCAGGTAGTGTCCATCCTGGGAATTTAGTATTCATTACTGTGTTGGTTGTTCTGAGTCTTTCATGACTGAAAATCTAACTAAAAGATATTTTATTGGGATTTTATTGAATGCATCACTAAAATTGGTATGACTTGATGATAAAACTATTTCCATCTATGAACATGAAATATCTCCACATATTTGCATTGTCTTTTATACTCTCCTTAGAAGGTTGTAGTTTTTGTCATAGAGATTTTTTTCAGATTGCTATATGAGTATTTCTCTATTTATTTCCTTAGTGCTATATAAGTGGTGTGTGTTGTTGTTAATGTTTTGTTTTCTGTTGTTAGACTCAGGGGTGCTCTACCATTGAGCTACATTCCCATTTTTTTTTTTTGAGACAGTCTTTCTGAATAGCCCAGGCTGGCCTCAAAGCTGTGATACACCTGTCTTTGGCCCCTGAGTCCATGAATCTTAGGCATGGCTTCTGTGCCCAGATTGCTGCTGCCATCAGTATAATGATAGTCCTACTAATTAACCTTGTGTTGTACAACCCTAATGTCATCTTGTTGATTTTCATAATTCTTTGGTTTATCTCACATAAAGTAGAGAATCATGCTGTCTCTTGATAAAGAAATTTGTGGGTTTTTTTTTATCTTAAGTGCATTATTTTACTATTCTTGACTTTTTTTAACTGTTGATAAACTCACGATGTTTATTATTTAGCTTTTTGTTGTGATGGATGCTGTTAATGGGGTTTTAAATTTTGAATCAGCCTTGCATAGGTGTCCTAAATCCCTCTTGGCCTTTGTGTACAATTATTTTTTTTATAGTTTTGGATTCAGTCAAGTAATGTTTGTGGAGAAATTTTGCATTTATGATCCTGAGTAATTCATTGTTTTCTTATTTTATCTGTTTAATTTTGATAATATCATAACATTTGCCTCAGAAGAAATTAGAATGTGCTTACTCTGCTTCTGTGTTCCAGAAAAAGAAAGTAGACAATTAGTGGCAGTTCTTCAGTGTCTTGCAGAAGCCTGTATGACTGTCAGAGCCTTGTGTTTTCTTTTTGGTGTAGTACTTTGTTATTGAGTCAGTTTGTTCAGTAGGCATTGGCTCATCTGTTTTGTGTATTTCTCTTTCTGCAGAAGCTATAGAAGATTATCTTTCTTAAAGAATAGGCTCAGTTCCTCTAAGTTATCTGATTGTGTCAAGCACATGTTCACAATGTTCTTAATTGCCCATGAATGGCTCGTTTAAACCTAATGGATTTCTCTAATTTTTTTATACCTTTATTTTATTTAGTTCTTATATGTGGTGGTGAGGATTGAACCCAGTGAATCATAGATGCTAGGCAAGTGCTCTACCGCTGAGCTGCCATCCCAGCCCCTGTCCTCCATTTTCCTAGCCTCATATCGGTTCATCAGGGATGCTGATGTTCATGAAGTACTTGGTTTTGCAGACTTCTGATTTCCTGATTGTGGTTTCATCAACACCCTCTCTTTTTTACTTTCCTGTGGTTAACTTTCATTTACCTTGCTCTTTTTTCTCTGGTTTCCTGAAGTGGAAGGTTCCATGATTGCTTTTAGGTCTTCTTTTCTGAAATGTGCTTTGGATGCCTTTGATACCACAGAAGCCCCAACTGTGATTTTTTCCACATTGGACTTTTCCATTTTATTTTCCTCAAAACGGTCAACTTTTCCCTTGAGTGAACTCTTCCTCCTGTTTACAGACCTGTTTCACCTCCCATTTCCTGGAGGCTTTCCAGCTACTCTGATCTAGTTTCTGATTTAACTCCCGTGTTCTCTGAGCATGCTCTGGTTTTTACTGGTGTTGCATGCTTGTTGAGGTGGGGTTTATGGCTTGGAGTGTGGCTGTTCTGGGTGGCATTGCTATGACCCTGAGAAGGCTTTGTGCTTTGCTGTTGGCTGATGGCCAGAGAAGCCCTCCTGTCTGCTGCTCTGCTGCATGGTCTCAGACCCGACTGAGTTGTGCTGATGTCTCCCAGGGTAACTGTGGATTCCTCATCGTCCTGGGCAGTTCTGTGTGTTTCCATCTGATATATTCTGACTCTGTTTCAGGGACATGCATATTAAAAATTCTAGACAGTTTATTGAAATTTGAGCCTAGTGCCACCACAGTGGCATATGCCTGTAACCCCAGCATCACAGGAGGCTTAGGCCAGAGGGCTGCAAGTTCAAAGCCTGTCTCAGTAACATAGGCCCTGAACTGCCTAGAGATTTTTCTGTCTCAGGATAAAAATAAAATTAAAAGAGCTGGGGATGTGGCTTAGTGTTTAAGCACCCCTGGGTTCAATCCCTCATCCAATAAACAAAGAAATAAATGAAAAGAAAAAAAAATTAGCTTAGGCATCCTAGAGCCTGATCTTTCTCAGGGATGGTCAATTTTATTTGGTTTATTTTCCATTCATGAGCCATGATTTCCTGTCTCTCAGTATTCTTTTTAAACTTTTGTTGTGGTTGAAAAGTGAATGAAATGTGTTTCTCTCCTTTCTCCTATGGTGCTATTCCTGTTTGTTGAAGGCTTTGTATGTTTTTCTAGAGATATATGTTATATGTATTCTGTGTAATGAGTTAGTGTTTGTTCACTCATTTGACAGATTTTTCTGAATGGCAGAGTGGTAGGGCAGAATGGAAACTGCAGCAGTTTCAGAGCTGACAGGCTGTTTTTCACCTGAGGCACAGCAGCTCTGCTTACTGACTTCATGTGGAGGCTTAAGATGCTGCAGGTGCCTGTAACAAGATAACCTCAGCAGCAGAAGGAGCCAACAAAGTAGCTGGGAGTGAACAATCCCTTACAAGTCCCTAATCTGAATGAGCTGAGTCCTTAGGCTGTTGACAAGCTTGTGCCACATAAGGAATATAAAATTGACCCTCCAATATATCACCCAACTCCCTTGCCTTGATGTCCTCAAAACTTGCTTATGTATAAAAGTAAAAGCCTGCTGTGCTCAAGGCTCAGGCTTGGGGAATTATTCCTCTGAGCTGTGGTGCCACTAATAAACTGTTGATTCCAGATCTTGGGATCGTGGCCCTCATTTGCCCCTACAACAGAAGCTAGGAAAGAGCCATAGAAATAGCAAAAGCTCAGTTGTCATGTTTTCTGTTGTTGTTGTTGTTGCTGGATTTCTTTTTTGGTAGTTGTTCTGGGGTCTCTGCTTGAACACACAGTGGAACTGTTTAAAACTGTGCTGTGCCTTTACTCTGCAAAACCATCCTGGGGAGCAGCCAGTGCTGAGCATGTGGGTCTTTTTTCTCTCTGAAGGGATTTCTCCTGGCCTGTGTGTGCTTCCTTCCTTCCTTAGAACACCTTGGTTGTTTTATTTTGGAGAAGGATACTATGGTGTGAACCCTTGGGTGCTTAATCAATGAGCCAAAGCCACAGCCCTCACCTTTTATATATATGTATTTATTTATTTGAATAGAGTTTTGCCAACATGCTAAGGGCATCAATTTGTTGCTGAGTCTGGCATTGAACTTGTGAACCTCCTGACTTGGATTTTTTTTGGAAAAGAAATTTCTAAAAGAAACTCTCCCTATAATGTACTTTATCAGACTTTAGGTGATGGTTGAGTGGGGAAACGATAATTTGCTGTTCTTGCCAGATGCAGGCTGTATGTTTACTTAAATTTTTTTAAGGAATTTATGGTAATTCTTTCACAGTGATCACTTCTGACTTAGGAGAGTGAGAGGTTGTTTTAGAAAGTAAGATAGTTCCCATAATGATTTTAATATTACATGCAGAAATGTGGGTAAGATCTGCTGTGTGCACTCTGGATCCAGTGACCAGGGTCTCACAAGGGGATGTGAGGCCACTGTCCTACGTAAGAGAGGGGCCGTCTGAAGGGCTAGTAAGGCCTCACCATGCTCTCTCCTCTTCGCTGCTACTCATGACTCTTCCTGAGGCTGTGGTGAACTCTTCAGGGGTTTGGGTCATGATGAGGTTCTTGTTCTGATGGTTCTGCTTGTGTTTCAACTTTTCTCTGGAGGGTATGTGTGTGGAGCACTCCCTCTCCCTGGAGCCATCATCATCTTGGATATAAATGACTTTCCTTCTTCAAAGGTCAACTGAGTACATTTGTAGGAGTTTATTTTGGGTCTCTATTCTGTTCTAGTTTATGGCAGTCTCTTGACAGTTCCAGACTCTCAGTTCTGTTCTATTTTATGGTAATACATGATGGTCCCAGACTCTCGGTTCTGGTCTATTTTTTGGCAGTACTATATTGGTTCCAGACTTCCTTTTCAATCATTTTGATGTGAGTTTTTATCTTTTTCTTTGCTGCTCATCATTTTTATAGAATTATTTAGGTTATTCTTCTGTAAAACTAAATTTCCACTGGGTGAAGTGATACATGACTCTAATCCTAGCAGCTGGAGGCTGAGGCAGGAGGATAACAAATTTAAATGCTAGCCTTAGAAACTCATGAGGCAATTAGTGAGAAAATTAGTGAGTACTGTCTCAAAATAACAAATGTGCTGGGAATGTGGCTCAGTGGTTAAGTGCCCTGGGGTTAATCCCTGCTTTTTTCTTTTCCCCACCATAATCAAATAAATAAAACTAAATTTCTTTTACATTTCTTAAAAGTGTTTTAGTCTTTCACATTTGGATGTGTAATAAATGGACTTTTGTAGAGGACTGTAGTGCCTTTTGGCACCTAGATTCCATTTTGTCTGGACCATCATTTTGATCTGTCTCTACAACATTAATCTTTTTATACTGTGAAGGCCAGCCAAGTAGTCTCGGTCCCTTGCTCACATCTTGTTATACTGTGCTCTCAGGAGGTCACATGTTTAAGTCCTTGAATATGCTTGTGTGTCAGGGGCCCAGGCCATTCTGGTAGGTGATCTTGCTAGCTGTCCCATCACTGTGCAGACATCATAGCATGCTCACAGATGTCCATGGAGTAACCTGTTTCACTCCCAGACTCTGTCAGATACTTGAAGATTCTGGGCTGCAAACCTGCTGCTTTACCACACTCTGGAAGAGCTCATGTGTTGGTTTACTTGCACTAGCATTGCTACAGGCACTAGGAATCTCTTTTACAGTTGACAACCACCACACATGGGTCACATCCTTGATGAAAGTGTCCTTGAACAGAATATGCCCTTGTGGTACATGACTACTTCATGCTAGGGAGCTGGCTGCTCTTCATAAGAGTTTGACAAACATTGGGCATACATTGTTGCTATGAGGTTTAGAAAAGTAATTTCTACTGTTTATTAAGGAGATTATTATGAGACTTATAAAATGTTGTAAGAGTGTTATTTGGACAATGTGATATCTTGGGGTCATTGAGTTATTTCTAAGAAAAGTGGCATCTTTCCACTTAGCCCATCTTCTTTGACATTAACTACAAGAAATTATCAAATTTTTTGTGTTTATTAATCATTGTTCTTATTTACTAGTTGGCTAAATTTGTTCTATAGTAAAGCATCTAGAAAATTCTAGTTACTATCTTAGTGTAATCACACAAGATGAGCTCAGTCCCCAGTTAACACCTTGTGACAACCTGTGTGAAAGGTTGCCTAAATGTTGTTTATGAGGGAAGCTCCTTAGTGACCCCATGCCAAGAGGTTGTTTTGAGAGAGCTGATTCTAGGCATTTATTTAAGAATGGAGCAATAGACTTGCAGAAGGAAACAGGAGCTCAGTAAATATCATGTTGTTTTTCATTAACTGTGTAGGCACAGTGAACCACTGTGGTTAGCAGGATCTGTCCCAACAGATGAGTCTCCTAATTTCAGCAATTTCCTACTCAATCAACTTTCTTTTCTAAGGATAAGTAATATCCGGGGTGCTAATATCATCTTTCTACTGCACACAAAATTCCTAGGATGTGTAATAGAGGTGCAAACAACAAAGAAGTTATCAGTGATCAGGAAGCCAGTCTTAGTTCCTGTGAACTCACCAAAAGAAGAGTGTAAAGCACTATACTGTTTGCTTTTTTAGTGGGCCAATCCTAGTGTTGGAATTAATTGTAGTAAATATTTGATGAACCAAATCATGGAATTAACTGGAAAGCCAGAGAATCATTGAACATCATACATGTTGAGTCTGGATTCCTCATGCTGTCAATCTCTCTTGGTTTCCACTACAATTTTGTGGGATATTTTAGATCTTAGTGACCCTTAAGGACATGGCTGTGAACTTCACCCAGAAGGAGTGGGCTTTTCTGGAACCTTCCCAGAAGAACCTTTATACAGATGTGATGCAGGAAGTCCTCAGATACCTGGATTTTATAGGTAATAATGATGTTTTTATAATTAATCCAATAGAGAACTCCTGTTTATTTCCTTCATTTATGTAGAATGTGAAAAGGAATCATTTGGTAAATTATTGCAGCATGAAAGGCACCTGGAATTTGGCAAAGTTTTGCTAGGTTCTAAAAATTTATAATGATTGTTCTGGGTTGGTATTTTCGGAATCAAATGGGAAGACAAGGACATTGAAGATCAAATTAAAAATTGTGGGAAAGGCTACACTACTTCCTCTTACCTCCAAATACATGAACGAATTCATAATCTAAGGTAATTGTACTCAAAAGTGGAAGCAACACCCTTGAGGGATACTGAGAATGTCATAATTTTTAAAAGAAACATGCACAACTTGTATTTATTCTTATAAGATTGTTTACTAGAAACATATACTTAACTGTAACAGATAGTCAGTCTTTTCAAAGTACATGTCATACAAAACATACTATGAAGCTGGATATGGAAATATCATTATTTGGATAATAATCATAGGGAAGCTGTTTTGCAAAGCATTGTCTCTTTCAATCTTTTTATTTTCAGGAAATTTGAATAAGTCAGAAAACCTAGGCTTTACCTGAGGTTGGTAGAAATGTTAGCCTAAGACTTATTAATAAATAGAAAATCATGAATGAATCAAGCATTGATAATGTGCTGGTCATTCTTTAAAGAAGTCATATGGTAACTTCAAAGGTAAAGAAGATAGTGTGGGGAAACTTTAAGTGAGATTCCAAATCTTAACCTGCCCCCCCCCCAAAAAAAAGAGAAACAAACATTGTAAATCCATGTTACTTTATGACTGCATTATGTGTGCAAAAGACTTCATATGTCCTTCATTCCTTCATAGGCACATCACAGCTCATTCTGGACACAAACAGTATAAGCATGAGAAATGTGAAGAAAATCCATGTGAATTTAAACAGTGCAGGAAATCTCTGGTTTCTCTCAAAAATGTACAAACACAAATGTTAACACAAATGGGAGATGAACCTTCTAAAATCACAGCATGTGGGAAAGTCTTCAGTTGTTCCAGTTGTATTCAAGGACATGTAGAGACTCATGTTGGGTGGCAACCTTCTGAAGGTAAACAATGTGGTGAAGCATTTTCTTCTCTAACAGATGTTCAAAGATACATGATAACACCCAATGGGGATAAAACTTTTAAGTGCAAAGTCTGTGGAAAGTCTTTTATTTCTGTTCCTTATTTAGAAGACATGAAAGAACTCATTCTGGGGAGAAACCCTATGAATGTATACAAGGTGACGAACCGAACCTTAATTTCACTCACAAGTCTTCAAAGTCACATGATCACGCACACTGAGGATGCATGTTTTAAATGTAAGGTATGTGGGAAAGACTTTGCTTATCCCAGTTTATTTAGAATACACCAGAATGCACACTGGAGAGAAACCCCATGAATTTAAGCACTGTGGCAAAGTCTTCATTGAGTCCTCTACCCTTCATTCACATAAAGAAATTCATAGTGGAGAGAAGCCTTATGAATGTAAACAGTGTGGGAAAGGCTACACTACTTCCTCTTACCTCCAAATACATGAACGAATTCATAGTGGAAATAAGCCATATGAATGTAAGCAGTGTGGCAAAACATTTACTCGTTCCTCTAGCCTTCACTCACATGAACAAACTCATACTGGAGAGAAGCCCTATGAATGTAAACAATGTGGTAAATACTTGGCTAAATTCAGTTATCTTAAAAAACATGGAATAACTCATATTGGAGAGAAGCCCTATGATTGTAAACAATGTGGAAAAGCCCGTACTTCGTTCAGTCAGCTTTACTCACATAAATGAATTCATACTGCAGAAATACTGTACAAATGAAAGCAATTGGCAAAGTCTTTTGTTATTACTGTTTGACTCATAAACATGTAGCAAAGTTTTCAGAAGAAAAAACTTTGAATTTAAACTGTGGAAAATCAATATTCTCTGGGCCAAAGACAAGAAATGGCTTACAATGATATGTAAGTATGTATGTATGTATGTATGTATCTCTCTCTCTCTCTCTCTCTCTCTCTCTCTCTCTATATATATATATATATATATATATATATATATATATATATCTCCTATCTGAGTCTATACCCAGGGGTCTATACCCAGGAGTGTGCAGTGTGGTGGGCAGCTCCCCTTCTGCTGTAGATTAGTGGTATGCCCCACCCACCTCTATTGTCTGGTGTGACTGGCAGGGAGCTCTCCTGTGCTGTGGATCCCTGGCACACTCTGTCCCTAACCTGGGTCCCCTGCCAAGAATAGAGAGGGTGGCCTCTAGGAGAGACCCTGGGGTCTGATCTGTTGTAAGAGTGTTATTTAAGTGACATTTCTCTTTGATACAAGGTTTTTGGTATATCACTTTTAGTGTTCATTTGGAAAGGCAGTCAAAAGACAGTGCTGTGATGCTTCTGTTTTTAATAATTCAAGCTTAAGCTATCCAGGAGCACTTAATCTTTAAAGGAGAATTTTGGAAGCTTTCAAGGATTAATGTAAACTTTCTTTCCACATAATGAGAGAGTCTGGCAATTTCCTAGTTTTATTTCTTTGGTTCATTGGAAATATTGCATAGTGGTGTGTAACCACTTGACACAGAGCCAGGATTTATCTAATAAATCCATTTGCCAAAGGCAGGAGTTACAGGTTTGCTACTGGCAAGTGTGAAGCACATGAATGAATGCAACTGTCCTGGGGTGGAGGCATGCTCTGTAGGAGTTCAGTCTTAGTGAGTATATCACTGCCAAAATTAGACTCCTAGGAGGGCCACAGTATCTCCTGATAGGTCCTGCCTACTAATTCTGGGCAATAGTGTTGGTGTGTTAGGTGGAAGGTGGATGGTAACCTTCTGATGTATTGGGGTGAGTAACTGAGCCAGTAGGGAGGAGGTACAATGATTAAATGAGAAATAAAAGATTCTTCACTAATGAAGACATGATTTGGGAGCCAGAGAATATATCAAGTAACCTCTTGGACCTTGAGACACATATTTCCCTTCAAGTATGCATTTTCCCACAAAGGAGACATGATGCTTTTGTGGAATGAACTGAGATTAATATGAAGAGGATTCATTTAATGGTATAATGTACTGGAAATTTTGAAAACCTACAGCAGACTTAAATTCAACCTCTTGTTACAATTTTATAAAAGATTGTGAAATTCTCAAAATGCTTACAAATAGCCAGGTGTGGTGAATCACACCTGGAATCCCAGTGGCTTGGTATGCTGAGGCAGGGGGACTGTGATTTCAAAGCCAGCCTGTACAAAAGAGAGGCACTAAGCAAGTCAGTGAGCTCCTATCTCTAAATAAAATACAAAAGGGGGCTGGAGATTTGGCTCAGTATTTGAGTGCCCCTGAGTTCAATCCCCAGTACTCCACACCCCAAGAAAATGCATATGAATCATATTTGAACATACAGTGGGCCTGTCCATTATACCATTTTATTCTTTGGATTCTCAGGAATGGTTTGGCAGTGCAAGAACTCTGTACAATTAACAAATTCAACAAAAAGCAAGCATATGAATTTTTAAAATAATGATATAACCAGGGCCATGAGGATCAGTTTCTTGCTCTAGGAATCCTCAATAATTGTTGGTTATCACAAGTAGCCATGGTTTTCTTATCATGAAATAAGTTGTGAAAACCTCTGCATTGCAGAAATTTCTGAAGGTGCTAAGAGTGTCTGCCTGTTCAGAGTCTTTGGTGGACGAATCCCATATGGGCCTGCCTTGTTTGTAGACACCATCATCATGAAGATCTCGTGAGACTTACAAGTGAGGAACACATTGCAACTAGGTCCAGTGTAGCCTAAAAAATGTTAGATTTGCTTGTCTTTAAGGAGCATTTCAGGGATTCTTGGAGGAGGTTGTCTGCAATGTAAGGTCAACTCTCTGCTAATGGAGAAAGGGGGATGCAGCAAATCCCATTTCAAGGTCACCTGTGAAAAACTGTGAGTACTCTGAAGAAAGTGTTTTGTTCTTTAGAGGTAAGGACAATTTGCAATAGAATGGCTATTGAAGTATAGACAACAGAAAATTTTAGCCAATTCTTTCTATTTTTTAATGTAGAAAATCAAGCTATAAATTTTCCTTTCAGAATTATCTTCATACAATCTTAGATATTTGGTATATTGTATCTCTTCTCTTATTTGTTTTAAAAAATTCTTTTTCCCCCCTTGATTTGTTGTGGGTAAAGTCACTCAGAAAACATTCCAAGTCCCAGTTTTGCCCAAATTGAAGAGTCTTTATTTGTTCAGCCAGCTGTGACTTCTCCCCACAGGACCCATAACTGTTTCTACAAGCAATAGGAGCCTGATCATTTTAGGATATTTAAAGACAAAAACCACATCTGAGTTGATGTAGCTGTAATCAAGCAGGTACAGAAGCTGGACTGAGCAGTTAGCAAGACAATGCAATGGGTACATTGGTATTTCCTGTGGGACCTATCAGGTTTGCATAGGAGCAAGCAAGCAGAAGGGAAGTGGGTCAAAAGGACCCTAGTTGAGTACAAGTTTGAGAAAGGTACTAATGTCTAGACAATCAATATCTGACAGGGTACATTGCCCAGGAAAAATGGAAACCAAGTCAATAATTTTACAGTGAATAAGAATTTTTATTTTGTGTTGCCAAGTATGTTATGCTAGGTAAGTATTAATGGGTACATAGCCAGGGATTTCCTATGGGAGAATCTTTTCTTACAGGATATGGAGTCTCAGGGTAAATGGAGTCTGTCTGGCCATTTATTGCTCTATAGCTTGGCCAACAACAGATATTTTTATGATTTATTCTTCTTTCGAATGTGTACAATGTAATCTTCAGGTGTTATAATGATTTCTGCTTTCCATCTTGTTGTTTTCTAATTTTATTCCATTGTGGTCTGATCAGATGCAAGGAATTATGTAATTTTTGTATTTGATAAACTTGCTTTGAGCCCTAAAACATAATGTATTTTAGGGAAAATTCCATGTGCCTGAGAATGAAGTGAGAATGAGAATGAAGTGAATTTGGATGTCAGTGCATGAAATATTTGATGGATATCTGTTGGATCCTTTTGATTAATAATGCTTTTTATTTCTTTTTTAGTTCTGAAGAGTCTTTATTCAGGATGGCGTATCTAATGGTAATAGAGTTGTGTTGAAATCACTCAGTATTGTGTTCTCTGATTCTTTATATTGAGAAGGGTTTGTTGTATGCATGTAGTTACATGGATGTTTCGAGTATAAATATTTACAATCATTATATTTTGTTGGATGACTTCCTTAACCAGTATGAAATGGCCTTGGCTGATGTTAAAAGTGCTACCATAAGGAAGGGAGTGCAGGCATCTCTTTGATATACATAATTTCCTTTGAATATGCACCCATTCCTGTTGTTGCTGAATCCTGTGAAAGTTCTACTTTCATTTTCTAAGGAACTCCCCACCTTTTTTTTTTTTAATAGTGGCTATACTATTTTACATTCCATCCAGGAAGGCTCCTGTCATACCAGTGGCCAGTACATGAGAATGGTCAATGGAAGTCCATGCATCTTTCTTCCATTTCTTGTAGGACACAGTGCACATTCAAGTCTCTATTCTCCTACTGGGTGAGAAACCTTCATTGGAGATTCTCACACCTGCTCTCCTCCTGTGTGCAGGTTATTCTGCTGGGATGGAGACTGCATGATTTGAGGGAAAAGCAAAGCAAGTAAAAATGTTGTAATGGGCTTCAGGCAAGGTACCTACAGCTGTTTTAAGGGATAAAAAATAAAGTGGACAAATTATCTCAATTTGACTTATTTTTACTTGAAAAAAAATGTCCTCACATTATTGAAACAAATGCATGATAAATAAGGCTGCTTCTATGTGAGTGCAGCCTCTATTTTATTAACAACTTCATATGATAGGTGTGTGATTTTAGCAGACTGGAATATGGTAATGAAATAGATGCTATGTTAGATTTTATGACACACAAGTAAAGATACCAGATGTATGTGTTATTCATTATTTTTTCTTCCATTGTATTTTTTGGAAAATTTTAAATCAGGATAATTTTTGCCATCTCATGGTAGGTGAGTCATGGATAGTTCTGTAAAAAAACAGAAATTATTATAGTATTAATTGATTTCAAATAGTATATTTTTACTTTCTACTAACTAAATTACTTAAACATTATGATACATGATGTTATCTGTCTAATCTGCTTGTTTCATGTTGATTTGAAATGGCATTTAAGGAATAATTTACTCTCCTCAGTTTTTTTTTTTTTTTTTTGTGGGAGACCATCCTTGCATGTGATTTGAGTTTCCTCCCTGGTTGGGTGTGAGGCGCTCAGTCACTTTTTAATGTGGCAAAGGGCTTTCCCCACCCTTCTTAAGTTGGAGAGCTTGTCTGTGTGGAGGTGTGTCTCACCACTGCCCCAAATATCCAATCATCTGACCTTGCCGTACTGCCCCCCTTGACCTTCATTTGATGGGATTTCCTCCAGAATTCTTTGTTCCCCAACAAAAGCCCTCTCCCTAGCATGCTCACTCTCTCTCTAGCTTCTTCAGTAAATCTTGTTGCCCCGCCCCCTGGGTAGCTTGAGGCTGAGGTTTTGAGGAGCTGATCCAGAGCTGGTTTAAAGGTAAAATGGAGTCTGTGTCTTTAATTTAAACTCCCTGAGGATTTTCCTGCATGATTAAACCATTCACACTCTCTGTGCTGACTGCGGACTAAATTTTTTCTTTTACAAATTATCAAAGCTCATACCATAATTGAATATCAATTGCTCCATGAAGCCTCAGAATTCTGCCTAAATTATCTTAAAATACATCTGTTCATTTACTTTTAGAATAACTGAAGTTCATTTAAAAGTTTTGGCTTTTAGGATAAAGATACATAAGATATAATGAAACATTTCAATCATTTTTAAGTGCATAATTTTGTGCTATTAAGAGAATTCACCATCTTGGGGACAGTGGAGGAGATGTACATCCTGAGGGAGAGCTGGCTGAGGAGAAAGTACATGGGGGTGTGGAGCTGGGCATCCAAGAAGATGCGGGCAGTCATCCCTGAGTTCCCCAAACAGGTGAGAACAAATATAAATAGGATCAAGAGTAAGAGAAGTAGGCTAGTTTAATTTCGAGAAAACAACCCCCAATAAAGTAGAAATCATTTGATGTTTCATTCCATTTCTCCATGAAAATGTACTGCCTTAATTTCCTTTAAAGAACAGTAAAAAGAAAAACCTAAGTGATAATCATAGTCAAACAGGAAAAGAGAATAATACAAATTAAGTTTATTAGTGTTTTTTAGAGTGAATTGTTATTATTCCTACAACACTGCAGCTTACATTCAATGGATTTTTTTTCAAACAAGTATCTTTATGCTTCAGATAATGAATTTTATGTGAAGCAGTAGCTAATGTTTCTATTTCCATATTTTTATTGCTGCATTATAACTGTACATAATGATAGTACTTGTCCACGCACACAATGTAACTACATAATGTGGCTTGTATCCCTCTCTTGAACTGTCTGTCTCCCTCCTCACCTCTCCCACCTGGTCCCTTTCCTCTACTGATCTCCCTGTGATTTTCATGAATTCAAACCCTCACCTTTCTTTCTCTTTTTCCTCTGTAGATTCCACATATGAAGGAAAATATATGACTACTGACTCTGAGTTTGGCTTCTTTCACTTAATATAATGGACTCCAGTTCCATTCATTTCCTTCAAATAAAATGTTTTTTTTTTTCTTTTTTGGCTGAATATATTTCCATTATGTAGATGGGCCACCTTATCCGTTGATGGACAACTGGATTGGTTCTGTACTTTGGCATTGTCAATGCTGCTGCTATAAGCTTGGATACGCATGGGTCACTGTAGTATGATGACTAATTCTTTAGGATGAATTCCAAAGAGTGTTCTATCTGGAGCATGTGGTTGCTCCATGCCCAGACTTTTGAGAAACCTCTAGTCTGATTTTCATCCTAACAGTGTAAAAGTGTTCCTTTTTCTCCACATCCTCTCTAGCATTTATTATTATATGCATTCTTGATGACTGCCATTCTGACAGGAGTGGGATTAAATATAAGAATATTTTTGAGTTGCATTTTCTTAATAGCTAATGGTACAGAATAGAAGATACAGAGACAAAGCCAGATACCTGTAGTCACCTGATTCCTGAAAAAGTTGCCAAATCATACATTGGAGTAAAGACAGTCTTTTCTACAAATAGTGCTGGAAAAGCTTGCTAGCCATAATTAGAAGAGTAGAACAATACTCTTGTCTCTCACCCTGTGCAAAAATCAACTCTAAAAAGAACAAAGTCCTAGGAATCAGACGAGAAACTATGCAATTCCTAGAAGAAAACATGGGATCAATAGTCCAGCATACAGGCACAGGCAATGACTTTTTCAATAGGAGCCTAAAATTCAGAAAATAATGCTAAACATTTATAAATGGGATCCCATCAAATTAAAAAGCTCCACACAAAGGAAAAAATTACTAATGGTTTAAAATATTTGCTAGGTACTCTTCTGACAGGGAATTAGTATCTAGAACATATGAAGAACTCACAAAACTTATTAGCAAAACATTAAAAAGCTCAATTAATAAATGGGCAAATGAATTAAACAGATGCTTCTCAAAAGAAGAAACACAAATGGCCATAGAATATATGAAAAAGAATCAATTGATTTTAATATATGAATTGAATGTACGTGTCTCAATTCTCCCTTGTAACCATCTTAATTCTAAATACAAAGTCTACTACCAGGTTCAATAAATACAAATGAAATCGCTTAAGGAGTCCCTCTTAGATAATGCTGGGCAGGAGCATTCCTAGGACTATGCACCAGGCTCAGCCCCGGAGGAAGCCAGGATCCTGCTTTCCCAGCTCCCCAACTCAGCACTCAGGTTCACCACAGACATGGCCTGTGGGGCGCAGAAGTGCCCTGTGTGCTTGAGTCTGCATCCTCAGTGACCTCGCCTCCTCCACATCTTTAGTGCCTGCTCTCCCCTCCCCACTGGCACTGCTGCAGCTGAGTAAGCCAGGGTCTTCTCCCAGAGCTTTGCTGCTCATCTCCTAAACAGAAGCTGCTCTGCTGGTCCTAGAAGTGGGTCACCATCCCAAGCATTTTTCTAACACTGTGAAGGTATCATGACTCCTAAAAGATCACCCTAACTGTAACATGTTTCTTGGATATTGTCTCTTTCCTAATGAGGTTTCCATCTGTGGAAACTTTACAAGCTTAATATTGAACATGTAGGATTTCTTATATGTTATCCTTTTCTTCAAGTAAGCAAATTTCACATGATGAAATTGACAAAATAAATAATATACAATAATTACATTCTATAGTCACAGTGGCAAGCTAGAAGTATGAAAACATTTTGAGAGCTGTCAGGTTGACAAGCAATGAGAGTGAAAAATTCACCATCAGGAAGCCAACAGGAGTAGAGCATCACTGCACCTGAGAAGTGATGGGATCACAGGTCCCTGTGCATCCAGCATGGCGTAGATACAAATCTCCTGAGCCTACAGAGAAAGAAAACCATGATGTCCCCAGCACTGAGATGTATTCATCCCTTCAAAATGTGCTCACTGCTTCTGCTTTGTGGCAATGCTGCTGAGGTTGATTTGCTTTAGCAGTTCAAATACCCAAGATTTCACAACCTGGAGTTAATCCTTAGTGGATGACACAGACAATAGAGCAACAACTCACACATGCTCTGAGGTGACCCAGCCATTCATATGGGAGGAAACCATAGATCAGGGAGGAAGGACAGAGGGACAGCTGGGCAGCAGCACTGAGCACCACTCCAAGGAGGTGCTGCTGGAGCCCTCAGGCTCTGGACCACTCTGCACAGACTGAGGAGCAGGACCAGCCCTGGGGGGAGCCTGGGTCATCAGGACAGCAGCAGGGACAAGAGGGCTCGGGAACTCAGGCCCCAGGGCAAGTGTGTAGGTAGGGGAGGACTCAGACTCTGCTCTGGACCAGGAGAGAGGCCAGTGGGTGTGGCATGGGGTCAGGTCCCCTTCTGAAGCTCACACAGGAGTCTCTGGTTGAGTAGAGAGCTAAGAGGAGGAGCCCAGGGCAGAGACTGGGCAGTGGGCAATGAGGACAGCTGGGGCTACCCTGGGTTTAGCAAAGGAAGCCAAGCATGCCAGGGACCCCTGAGGCCTGGGCACATCAGCGCAGCTGGGTGTCACTTAGGGACAGGGTGGGACACATTGAATCCTCTGTCTCTGGTCCCCATCTCAGGGGCTATTGCATCATAGGCTCTCAGCAGATCTGCTGATTAACTAAACCAAATGTGATCCTCAGAGTTAAATTAGCAATATAGATTAAACAAAGAAAATGTGACTAAATAATTTCATAAATCAATCTTTGGCATACACACTCTGCAAATCAGGGCATGATAGACTCTTGGGTACTTGCTTCACTCCTCAGTTTAGTCCAAGTTTAACTTCAGAGGATGAAAGGGCCCAGCAGCCCTGGCAGTGCCAACCCTCGAACACACAGTCTGCTGTACGTTTATGACTTCCTTGGGCCAGTCATTCTGAAGGCAGGCATTCTGCGGCATAGGATGTCATGAAAATGTGTTGATGGTAGTTACTACATTTTTTTTCTAAGCTGAAAATTTTAATTTTGTCAGGTAATTGATGATCATAGTTATTTTCCAGTCCCTGTAAATCTAGGATTTGAAGTTTTTAGGATCTAGAAGATTGGCTTTAAACATGGAATCTATTTTCACTGATGGAGAACAACTTTCTTAATTGAGTATGGGACATTACTTTATGCATCAATATTCCATGAAACAGTTCCCTTTGGTTACATTATACCTTGGAGATTATTGTTCAGTGGCTACAAACGGGGTTTAAAATAGTGTTTCCATCAATTTGCCTATCAGGCACATTGCTCAAATATACAGAATGGAAAAAAAGTCATTAGATAGGGCTTAATATAGTAAGCATAGCAAATGTTGGACCCCAAGTTTATCTTGCAAAGGTAAAAGTATCACCCAATTTTTTAATTATTATGGACAACCAGCCCAAGAATAATAAGAAAATTGTTTGCATCTCAGCTAAATTAAACTCAAAAATATTTTATGAAAACTCTAGAGATGGAAGTAAGTGAGCTCTGTGTGTCTAGCACATACAGAAGTTCTGAATGTGTGCCATTTCCTCTCTTCCTTCTGAGAATACTCAGAAGCAAAGTAATCACTTCCTCAACTAGTGTTGCACCCCTGGAGAACAGCACCTTGTAGAATCGTACCAGGTTTACATCACTTCATGTTTATACTTTTAAATTTTATTTTATTGGTTCTTCTTAATTCTGCATAACATTAGAAAGCATTTTGATAGTATTATACCAGCTTGGAATATATCTTATTCTAGTTAGAAATACAGTCTGTGGATGTACAGTTACATTAGAGCAAGAATAATTGCCTTCTACAGTCTGGTCAGTTTCCAGAGGAAATTGTTGGTGTTTCTGACAGAATTATATTATGCTATAAGAAGACACTTTCTTCTATTTGAGGAACAGTTGGTTCATGAAAATATAACGCAGCCAGCAATTTAACTAAAGGGGAAAGTAGACTCAGATAAAATGAAGACTGAGAGTCAGAGAGAGGAGTCCAGCCTGCCAGATCTACCCTGACTAGGAAAATGTTGAGACAATTTCAAGAGACACTAGTTTTTTGTCAAATCTTTAAAACAAGACTCATTGGAGGGATATTCTGTGACCTAGCTGGACGTATGCATGCTCAATGTCTGCAAAGTGTCTGTTTCAGGAGTAGGAATGGACAGATATGACAATCTCTTATTATCTTACTAAACTACAGATTGGCAAACCAGAGAATGGTACATTTCATGTTGTTTTTGGTACTTATCTATGATATGGAGGCACTTATCATAGGAGGAGATGTCAAAAGATAACTTAAGGACATTGTACCCATACATATCAGTGACCCATTATATGGAAATATGATGAAGTACAAAACTTAACAAATGTGTTCCATTGCTTAAGATTTTAGTTATAAACACACAGAGATTTTTTTATTGCCACTGTTCATCTTTTGTGGATATCTCCTGTCTCCCCCTTATGCAGAGTTGTACCTACTGTGTTTACAGCAAAACTCCAACCCAGCTAATCCCCATTTACAGCCTGTCACCAGGACTACGGAATCTATGTGGAATAATGAAAATAATGGAAGAAGAGTACAAGCCATACTGATGGATCCAAATTCAAACTTAGGAACAAAAACCTCATATTTGTGTCTTTGGCATGTCACAGTATGTTCTTATTCTCTGAAATATAGTAATGCAAGCCTCCTCTGAACTCCAGCCCTCTTCCAAGGGCTGGAAGTGGCTCTGCTCTTGCACCAATCCACCAGTCCACTTTTGCAAGGGGCCCATCTCTTCATTTCCTCTTTCCATTGTTTCTCAGCTGGATTGTTCTCACAGGTGAGTAAATGTGATTTTTTTTAAAATAGGAAAAGTATGGGTACATGTAATTTAATACTCTTCTTCAAAACAATGTAAAATTGAAGACTTTGATATTAGGTTGAATTTCCCCTTCTGTGGAGAAGAAAGTTCTCGTCATAAGTAATGATGATTGATGAGTAATGGTGACTGTTACCCGTTTTCTTTGAGGACACAGTATATTATTCCAAAGGTTTCTGACTTTTAGGTTCTGGGCTTCGAAATCAGTAGAAATTCTCACTGACGTACCTCTAAATTTGATCTGCTACTTTTTCCTTGCAATTTAAAAATAATGAATCTATTCTTATCCTGTTTATTAGTCATTTTAATCAGAGTGTGCCTTGGAGAGGATTTTTTTTTAATCTTGTCTATTTGGGTTTCTCCATAGCTCTTGTGTTTGGATTTCTACTTCATCCCTAAAATTTGGAAATTTAATTTTTTTTAATG
This sequence comes from Callospermophilus lateralis, assembly GCF_048772815.1. NCBI lineage: Eukaryota > Metazoa > Chordata > Mammalia > Rodentia > Sciuridae > Callospermophilus > Callospermophilus lateralis. The sequence goes on from NC_135309.1 coordinate 5,731,480, forward strand.
AGAAATTCATGCAGTGATTTTATTTGTATTTTGGAGTATTCTCCATATTTCTCAGATTTGGATCTTAATGCTCTCTAAATGTTGAACACTTTGGAACTGGTCTCTTATCACATTTTCTTTGTTGTCAACTTTATTTTCAAGTTAATATGCTTTCTCTTACAGGCCTGAGAATCTGTCTTCAGCATGATCTAATCTATCAGTGATGCTTTCAATGGAATTTTTAATTTGATTTATTGGGTTTTACATTTCCTGGATATCTGTTTGATTCTTTTTCAGGAACTCTGTCCACATTGAAATGATCTTTCACTTCCTGTATATTCTAAGTTCATTTCTTACATCTCTTTTTAACTCATTGAACATTTTAACAATGAATTTTCAGGAATCTTCCTCTGACATTGCCTCTACCCTGTTGTCAATGGGATCCGTTGCTGAAGTCTTGTGAGCTGTTTGAGGTGGTTTGTTTTGTTTTTGCTTCACAATGTCTTTATGTTGACACATATTTTTGGAAGATTATCACTTCTATTTTTGTGGAATGAACTATTTAGGAAGTTTCTTTCTATTAACTACTCCAGGCAGAGCAATTATCCAGGTATTGGTATTTGCATTCAATGTGTATCCTCTCCTGTTCCCAGTGTCAGCAACATTTTGAGAGAAGACACCAAACCCTATTGACTGTGAACACTTTAGAATATGATGACATACTCACGAACCTTACAAAACAACAACAACCAAAACAACAGCAAATTTGTTGAAAATATTCTTTATAGTTCCTCTAATCTTGGTATAAAATTGCAATAATATTCTGGAACAGTTTGAGAAATTATTTAGTAAAGATTATAAATTACCATTATAATATGTAGGATCTGGAAAGGTGTGGGGAAAATAACAGGCAAAAAAGAAATAGAATGTAGAAATTGAGATAAATAATATAAATCAAAGTAAAAAGAAGGAAAAGAGGGGCTGGGGCTGGGGCTCAGCAGTAGAGTGCTCACCTAGCATGTGGGAGGCATTGGGTCTCCACTCCATCATTTAAAACACTAGAAAAAATACAGTCATAGGGGCTGAGGGGGTAATATCAAATGATAGGGAAGCATCCATCAATTCAAAATGGAAAGTAGTATATACGCAAGATTAAAATCATAATCAGGATTATTTATAATAAACCATGCTGAGATGCAGAAATTTCTTATTGACTCTTCCTGGTTTGGATAGTTCTGGGCCCACAACTATTCAGCTTTCTCTCCATGTCTCCCTGTGTGAGGAGAAGGTGACCACACCAACCCACCTCTCATGCCACTCTAGGAGACCTCTTCAGTCTTTGGTGTGTCTAGATTCTCTCCAGTTTTCTTTGGGGCCAGAGGAGATGTTCCCAAATTGTCTGGGACCGAGAGGCCTGGTTACTCCCTGTTATAGGTTCTAGTCATGTGTGCCCTTTGAAGAATAGCACCATGTATCCAACACTGTAAAATCCTTGTGGGCTACCCTGTGTGTATTTTGGAATATGTGGGGTGCAGAGGCCTGAAATAGAGGGAATGTAGTTTATTTGACATGGCATTAGGTGGTCCGCTGGGGAGGAGAAGGGCTTCCGCCCTCTGCAGTGTGCAGGTGGCAGGTCATTCATTGGCTGGTATGAGGGCTCACTGGTTGTTGACTGGTGTCTGTGAGGAGTTCCTCTGTAGGCCCCTTTGTGGGGTGTACTGTCCTGCATGTGTGTGTGTGTGTGTGTGTGTGTGTGTGTGTGTGTATAAAGATATTTTAAAAGTTGAAAAAACATACACTCATGTAGCAGACACAAATGCAAATACTGAATTTACTAGGATTCTGAGGGCAAAAATGAGAGGGAATTTTGGTGATCTTAGGAGAGGAAAAGATGTTTTAGATATTACACCAAAGGAACAATCAGGAACAATATTTTATAACTTTTTATTTATTATGTTTTTGGTACCAAGAATTGAGCCCATGGGCACTTAAACACTGAGCCATGTGCTGAGCTCTTCTTCATATTTTATTTGGGTACAGGGTTTTGCTGAGTTTCTTAGAGCCTCACCAAGTAGGTGAAGCTGACTCTGAACTCAGAATGCTTCTGCCACAGCCTCCCAAGCCACTGGGATTAAGGCATGCAGCAGTATGCCAGCAAGAACAGAAAATATGATAACGAGTACCTCATCCAATTTTAAAAATGTTCTTTAAACACCATAAAGAATATTAAAAGTCTCTAGATTTAAGCATTCCAAAATGTGTGCATACATAAAAACATTATTAACACATAAAATTACTGTTATATGATTATAAATGTAATTTTATGTGAAATTATTTTTACAAACACGTTGCTCAATAAAAGAAAATATTTCACATTCCATACTTGATTAGTTTCTAATATCTAAACTATATAAGGAACTCCAGTGAGTCAGCAATAAAATGACAGTTGCCCAATAAAGAGATGGATTCACAATTGTGAAACCCTCATAGTGGCTGCTGCTTTTCATGGTGTTGCTAAGGATGACGATGAACATGCCAACAGTTAATCTGTGGTTCCCGGATCATGGGCATGATCCTGCAGGGAGGCCGCCCCTGTCCTGGATCAGGACATGGTGCCTGCAGGGCTGTTTTAACTCACCTGTGTTCCCAAGGTTGTTGATATGCTCTGTGCAAATATGGGGCACCTCAGAAGCCTGGGGGATCTGAGGTTCTGTCTCCTCTCCCTGCTCAGGTGACACATTCTGAGGCCAACATGGACTCAAGAGTGGTGCAGCCCTGATTTTAATGTTTAGACTTTTTTTTTTTTTTTTTTTTTTTTTTTTTTTTTTTTTTATTGCTGGGAGAAGTGGTGCATGCCTGTAACCCTAGCAGTTTGGGAGGATGGTGAGTTCAAAGCCAGCCTCAGCAAAAATTGAGGCGCTAAGCAAATCAGTGAGACCCTGTCTCTAAATAAAATACAAAATAGGGCTGGGGATATGACTCAGTGGCTGAGTGTCCCCGAGTTCAATTCCTGGTACCCCCCCAAAAAAAAGGTTTTTTTTTTTTTTTTAATTTTTAAAAATTTGTTCTAGGGGCTGGGGATGTGGCTCAAGCGGTAGCGCGCTCACCTGCCATGCGTGCGGCCTGGGTTCAATCCTCAGCACCACATACAAACAGAGATGTTGTGTCCGCCGAATACTAAAAAATAAATATTAAAATTCTCAAAAAAAAAAAAAGAGTGGTGCAGCCATGTGATCCTGCAGGATCCCAGAAGGGGGCGCCCTTCCCACACAATTCACACTTTTTCAGATTTCTTAATTAAACCAGGACTGATGGAGTCTGAATCTCATTTATGCTTTCACTGCAAGTGAAATAAGAAAACAACTGTAAGGAAAATGAAAGGAGACAGAGCAAAGTGCAGAGGCAAAAGCAAAATCTGCTCACCTGAGCTGTTAGCTTTGTTTATATCAACAGGTTACTTCAGGTCATGGGCACCATTAGTACATATTGTTTGCGGTATCACCATGCATGTTACAGACTTAGCAACATCATGCAGTTACATATTGAGTTGCAATGTGCAAAGTTAGGAGCTTTGTGTATCTCTCAGGAAAGTCCATTGTATAAAGTTACTGTTATGTGGACAGGTTTAGGCTCAGTGAAACATTGTGGTTGTCCAACAAGAGAGTTCCTTTATTCCCAGGAGCTGTGGGCCTGAAATCGAGGTGGAGGCTAGTAAGACTCTAACACAGAGCCTCCTCATGAAGGACATTGCCATAGGAGCCAGGCATCCTGTGTCTCTCACAGAAGGTGTCCTAGCAGTCAGGTATTCTGTGTCTTTGCACAGAAACTTCCTAGCCACCAAGCATGCCACAGGCATGAAGCTATCAGTGACCTCAAACCCAAACACAGAACCCTTACAAACACCTCCAAAGCTGTAGAGGATAAATCTTAGTATCACACTCAACTCTAGCATTAGCTAATTATAAAAATTAGGGCTAGGGCTGGGGTTCAGTGGTAGCACACTTGCCTGGCTTGTTTGAAGCACTGGATTTCATTCTCAGCACCATGTTTAAATAAATAAAAAATAAATATTTATCAACAACTAAAAAAATAAAAATAAAAATTAAATAAAATGTTTCTCACCTTTACCAGAATAAGAGGAGCTGGGGAAGGGCTGTCAGGGATGCAGGAAAGGGACAACTGCTCTTTCTGTATATTTCCTGGAATCCCAAAAAGAGGCTTGCCAGTTTTCCTATCTTGTCAGAGCCAAAGGGGCTGATTGGAGCTCCATGGGCCCCAGATTCAACCTCCTGCTGAAGAAGAGGCTGCCCATGACCTTGTGTGAGGAAGAGGTTCTTTCACTGAAAGGGCTATGACCTGCAGGCCAGGAGGCTGCACAAAAGGTGGGGTCTCCACAGGGCCTCCCTCAGAGCTGTAGGCCAGCCTCCTCACCCACATTGCCCAGTATGATCCAGCTATGGTCACTTGACAGTAAACACAAGTGAACCTGTCATATGGAAAATGTCCCAAGTATCATATGCACACAAGTGAAAGATGCCACAGAATCATTTAGCTTGGGAAATCAGGAGACTAATTTCCTGAGACTGAAGCCATTTTGTGTGTGTTGAGTAGACACAAAAGCTGGTAATGACCACAGAATATTATGTGATCTGCCCTTATAGCCTCCCCTGGATATGGACGCTTTTGGGTTTCTAAATTAGCAAACCCAAACCAAACTCAGAAGAACTTAATTCTAAACTCTAATTGACCTCAAACTAAGGACTTTCTATCTTTCTAATAAAATATTTCGGTTTGTTCCAGGCATGGTCGTGCATGCCTGTAATCCCAGCCACTCAGGAGGCTGAGGCATGTACATCTTGAGTTCAAAGCCAGTCTCAGCAATGGCGAGGGGCTAAGCAACCCAGTGAGACCCTGTCTCTAAACAAAGTACAAAATAGGACTGGAGATGTGGCTCAGTGGCCGTGCACCCTGAGTTCAATCCCTGTTTACCCCCTCTCCCCAAACAGAGGCCCTCCTTCCTTCTATGGGCAGAATCACAGCCTCAGGACAGAAGCCCCTGTGCTGCCCCTTTGCGAGCAAATCACTAAAAATTCTTCTACCTTTTTTCTCAAAGCCGAGTCCTCATTATTGGATTGGCATTTGGTGCAAGGATGGAGCTTTCAGTAACACCTAAAAAAAAAATTCACGTTTCCAAGCCTCACAGCTGTTATCTATCAGTACATTTTTGGCTTTGAACAATTTTGCCTGATGTTAGGAGAGGAGCTACAGACAGCTCACTCCTCTGCCTGTCTGCATGGTGGATGGTTCACACCCTTTTGATCTTAGTCTCTTTATACATTTGCCTCCCAACAGTGACTCCTGTAGATAGCACAGAAGTGGGCCTTGTTTTCATATTATCCAAAGACCTCTACTTGGGACAGAGTCCTTCAGTTCATATTTAACATCACTGTTGATGTAGTGAGGTAGGTCAGCTGCTTTACTTTCTCCTATTTGCTCATGACTTTTTTATTCCTCTATCCCTCTTCACTGCATATGCTTTGTTTTACTGGGGGATTGAGCCCAGGCATGCTCTAACACTGAGCTACATCCTCTGTCCCTTATAAAGTTTTATTTTGAGAGAGGGCGAGGCTAAATTCCTGAGGCTGGCCTAGAATTTCTGATCTCCTGCCATAGTTTGCACCACCATTCCAGGCTCCTGCTCTGTTTTTTTTTTTTTTTTTTTTTTTTTTTTTTTTTTAGCTCGTTGTTGTTGATTGCTAATGAAAAATGTCTTCAATGAATTTTTTCCTAGTTTTTTTTTATGTACTGGCGTAGTGATGAGTTACCATGTGTGAGAAATGTGCTCACTGTTTAAACCCAAACAACGAACTTGTTACAGAGCTGGGGTCTTTCAAGAAATGGAGGCATTGCAAAGACTCCCTTCAAACTCTGATTCTTGCAATCAAATCAGAAAGAGTTCAGACATGTTGCCCAGTAATAGGAATGAACTTATTGAAGAGAGAAGAAAAGGGAAAGGGGCACCTGAAGTGAGAGAGTGGGTTCTCTCAGAGAGGAGAAGACACTGGGCTTCTCCTACACTACAGTTTTATTGGGGTCCCAGAGAAGTTTTCAGAGAGTCCTACCCAGGTCTACCTCTTGACTTTTGACTGACAGCAAGTTGCTAACAGACTTTCAACTTCTCAATGTCATGGCAAGTCTATGTCACCTTGGCCCATGCTGAGCAGTTCTAATTGGATTCTTAACAAAATTACCCTTATCTTCCTGTGAAAAGGTTCACTAATTCTCCCCTGCAAAATAACATGGGGTCCTACTACATTGTTTCCTGCCACATTTCTCCTGCACTTAACAGGTAGTTTGCTGAGGAATGTGACATCTCCTGTCCACTTAGGTGAGGCAGGGCTGCAGTTAAATTGCTTTATGGCAAAGAAAGCATGTGGGGGTAAGCACATAGGCCCATTTTATAGGATTATTCTTTTAAACTTGTGTTCCCGCCATTGTCATCTGTCTGTCCCTTAAAACACTGAGAGACAAAGGTTCAGAGAATGCATGGCTTTTAATGATGGTCTTACAAGAAGGAACATCTGAGGGACCAGGCACACCCAGGGCAGTTATGATCAGCATTTTATCCTCTGGTGCACAAGGCTCCCTACCCACCCCAGTTCCTCAATGGCTAAGAACTATGGGGTGTACCATCTTTTAGACCATCACCTGGGTTTTGCTGTCATTTATTATGCTACTGTCACAATGGCACATGTCTGTAATCCCAGTGGCTTGGGAAGCTGAGGCAGGAGGATTATAAATTCAAAACCAGCCTCAGCAATTTACCAAGGCCCTAAGCAACTTACAAAAACCTGCCTCAAAATAAAAAAAAAAAAAGAGCTGAAATTATGGCTCAGTGTTTAAGCACCCCACAGTTAAATCCTTTGTATCAAAAGATTATATATATATATGTGTGTGTGTGTGTGTGTGTGTGTGTGTGTGTATGTATGTGTGTGTATCATTGCTTGTCCCCACCACCCTTTCTTCTCTGTGGCAGGAGAGCCTTCTTGGATTGAGTGCATCTTGGCATGTAGACAGTTTTTACTTCACCTTAATTAACAGATGTTTCTATCTCTGTTGGTCAGGTTGACCCCTCTCCCACCTCCTGTGTGTCAAGGGGGGGTTCAGAGGCTTGGACTCTAGATCTGCCATATCAACAGGCTGTGGTGCTGTTCCTGTAACCTCCCATTCTTCTCTATTTCCCCTCAGACTGCTCTTCTTACACCACAATGTTACATTTAAGGCTAAACACTGTATTCTGAAATGGATCTCTCAACTTCTTGTTTCTCACACCATGAACATCTTATCAGAATCATCCACACATTCTTACTAACTACTCCAGATAGAAAGAAACATTATTCTACATAGCTCTATATTCTTCTACACATAGAGCTGTAAATCCTTTTCTACATTCCATTTTGGCATATTATTTTGATTCATATCATATCTGTAAAAATTACAAATCAAACAGTAACTGTCTCAAGTAATTATTGCACTATGTAATTCTAGGTCTTTTGAGGAAGTTAAAGAAAAACCAATAATATAATTAGATTTTTTTTTTTTCTGTACCAGGGATTTAACTCAGGGGCATTCGACCACTAAGCCACACCCCCAACCCTATTTTGTATTTTATTTATAGATACAGTCTCACTGATTTGCTTAGAACCTCACTTTTGCTGCAGCTGGTTTTGAATTAGCAATCCTCCTGCCTCAGACTCCCGAGCCACTGGGATTACAGGCATTCGACACCATGTCTGACCTAACCTTCTTATTTGTCATTTTCTTCATTTGATTGATAATAGATTGGAGACACCACCTGGAGTTATTTTCTCAAGCCCATCACAGATATGTTCCACCCACCTTCTTTTTACCACAGTGAAAAGGGGGTGGGGATGCAACTCAGTGGTAAAGTGCACCTGCCCTGGGTTCAATCCCTAGCTCTGGGGAGAAAAAAATAATAACTACGGCAACAAAAGCACCTGGAGGTCAGCCCTCAGCCCTGGCAGATATGTGGCCTCTGCTCCACACTTGTGGGGATAAGCGCTCCCCTTGGCTCCAAGTGGGAGGGTGGGTTGTTACAAAGCAGCACAAATGAGGATATTCTGAGAAAATTATTCAGAATCTCTTTCACTGAGAGAATTCTAGGATTGTATTACAACTAGATAAAAAAGCAAATGGTGAAAAGGTCTCAGATACAGACAGAGAAAGCACATTATCTAGAGTGGTGGAAAGGAACAGAAAATATGGGAAGCAGCCAGTGAACAGAGAAAGAAGGAGATGGAGGGGATGAGGAGAAAGAAGGCAATCAGAGGACACCAAGCCCAGAGGGGAAGACAGCAGACATTCCAGGTTTCATTCCTTCCAGAGACTGTAAGCACACTTCAGGACCCAAGAAAGAGCAAAGGGTCTGGACTTAGAAAGACAACCATTGGGGATGCAGATGCAGGACACGAAAAGTAAGATGGGCTCATCACACAGGCACTAGCTCAGTGGCTAACTGCATAGCATCAGTCATGAAACAGAATGCACTGTAAAGCACACACGTTGCCAGATATTAACTGAATCTTATCAATACTGTAAGGCAGGTGTTATCAGTCTGCCAGCTGTCCATATGTCTGTCTGTTTTCAGATGGGCTTACTGCTCCCCTCCAGATGTGCTTTCTAGCAGGTGACAGATGACATGTGATACCCATGACCTTGTGACAGTTGTCTGTCCTTATGACATCCCAGTGCTGGCCCCAGTGATGGGTTGGAAGCTCTGCAGAGCAAAAGTCAAACAGATCCTCATTTCTTTCTCTCGCTCTGCTTCAGCGGGGCATGTTGGCTGAAGTTGAGACTTCCAATGATTCCAATTCCCATGAGAAAGACTCGCAGCACAGTCGCAGACCTCAGGCCTGAGAGGCTCAGGAGCCAGGCTGCCAGTGCCCCTCTGCTTCCCAGGTCTCGAAGCTCTCATGCTCCTTGTTCCTGGGTGAGTCGTCTTGCATGGCTCCGTGGTCCTCATGCCTCCTTTTACTCTCTCTCCCTCCCGTGATTTCTCTGGGTTTGAAATTCCCGCGTGCCTTTCAGTCCCTTGACCTGATTCTTGGGGAAACTTCCCAACTTCACCATAAGGAGACCATGAATAAGAACGTTCAGGTTTGGAAAGACTCCGGCTGCCCAGGGGCTTTTTTTTTTTTCCCCTTATGCTGAAAAAAGCAGGAGGACAGTCAGAAGGAGCATCTCTGTCATCCCAGGCTCGGGACTGGTGGGGACACTGGCAGCCCCAGGGAATTGGCACTCAGACCCAAGGCACTCAGACGCAGGCACAGAGTGTGTCAGCGGATGCCTCCCAGGAGACCAGGAGCAGGTAATGCCCACCTGGGAAACACGCCTTGCCAACCACTCACTGCCCATGGGCCATGGGGGCTTGATTCAGAAAATGACTTTGCAGCAAGGAGAGCATTTTCCATAATTGTCCTGCAGATAAGGCTTTTAGAAAAGGGAGACTAACCCAAAGGAAACAGCCCGAACAGTGATGAAAATGAAGGTGGGAAAACTTCCCCAAAGAAGAAAGTACTGTCCTTATTTTTGATGTTCCTCATCCAGAATGCAGAAGGAGCTCACATATTCCCTCAGGGATCTGGGCCTGGGTAGCCATGATGTACGGGTTTCCTGTTCTCACCTTTCCCCAGGAGTGGGTGCTGCTGTCGAGGACTCTACAAAAGGTGCTGTGTGTTTGGTCATCACAGAGAGAGCCCCCAGCCAGCTCCACTTGGGGATCAAGGGCCAGAGCCAGGAAGCATTAGGCTTCTCAGCAGGTGGGTGCCACCCCTGGGTGATGGTAGGAAGTGGGAAGAGGCCACAGTCAGGAAAGTGGAGAAGGAGAAGTGTGGAGAGATGGGATGTTAAATGTGGGGGAAGGAGGAGAACTCATGCTCAGGGTACCATGTTGCCTGAGTGGCTGACAGGGTGGAGTACCGGTGGAAGCCAAGACAGAAACAGTCCCATCATGCAGTTCCCTGTGGAACTTCCTTGGTAACACCTGTGCCTGGAAACACCAATCATCATTTTGACTTCATCACCATTGAGCAGAAATGCTGTTGCCTTTCTAGCTTCTTTTCCTCAACCTGTTTATAAAATTTTACATGCTTCATATTTTCATGTAATTATTTTTTTACTGATTAGCATTATACTACATGAATATATAATAATCATTTTTATTCTGGCATTAAATATTTGTGACTATGAAGAAAGTAACAGCCATGAAGATTTTTATGGTGATCTGTTATGTTTTTTTTTTTTTTTCTGATTAGTGGACATATAATCTCAGTCATCTTGGATATATACTTGTGACTAAAATTGCTTGGTTATGGGTAATGCCTATTTTTAAAAGAAACAGACATTTTCCAGAATAGCTTTAACACCTTATATACAAGTCAGTGATGCATCAGAATTCCCCAGTGCCCAAGGACGACGATAAGTCAGTACTTTGCTGAAAACACTGGAGTGAAGTTGTTCAGAGTGTGGTCCAGCTGCTAAATAAGCCCAACCTGGCTGCAGTCACAGGGAAGAAAAGACACACTTGGTGTGAAATGTTCTGGAGAGTCCGTGACAAAACCTTTATATCCCCTGTCAATATTTTTCCTCATGGGCATGTGCAATGGCTTCGCCTTCATTTTTGGTTGAGATACTTGCTGACCATGAATGGCTCACACTGGTAACAGCTCCTAACATGATGTGCAACAATGGACCCAGCCCCCACCCAAGCAATAAAGCTGCATGGCTGCTCAAGTCCTGCCACTCCTCACATACCCTCCTCAACCTGCCCCTTCATTCTGAATTTCTGGTTTATCATCCTATGGCCATAAAGATCTGCAGAGAAGTGGGAATTAGCCCAATGTGTGCCCACAAGGCACCACTGAACACACAGGGACTGCTCCCCATGGGCGGGTCAGTGCTTCCCACCCACGAGAATCCCCACCTTCTCCCACTGTCCACCCATTCTTGCTTCCTGCACAGCTGCGATGCTTCTAGTGACACACTCATTGACTGAGCCTGTTGCTGGAGTGCTGGTCATGCAGCATGTGTTTTGTACTTCTGTGTGCCTTGGCCTCCCCAGCTGTCTGTGTGGAGCTCTTGTAGGTGTGGCCAACTCATTCCCACTGCTGTCTTGTGTGTGGAATCCTGTTCCATGACTCATATGACTTACCAGACCTTCCCCTGGTGACAGGAACAAGGTGTTCCTCTTTGGGACACCTGCAAACACTGGTGGTGTGAGCACTCCAGCATTCGCCCCAGGGCACACATATGGATGCATGTCAGATTGGCATTTGCTGGAGAGTAGAACAGCAAGATCCTGATGTCTCTGAACTTTGGGATGGGAAAAAAAAGTCATTTAAACCACCCAAGAAATGGAGATTAAAATAAGGTATGATAAAACTTAGAGAACGTTGTGAGCTATGTGAACAAATATTACATTTTAAATTACCACCAAATAACAATTCAGAATTATGAAAGTTCTACATAAAGACCAAAATCTTTCCTAAGGAAATATTAATATTGCTGAGAAAAAATGAATTAACTCATAGCTAATGGAAAAACATAAATTCCCTATCAACTATACAATTTTTTAAAAGGGGGATTTTTCTCCAACTTACTTTCTAAATTCATTCAATATTGCCCTCCATTAAATTTTCTCAGTGAGTCAGTGTGTGTGTGTACATGTACACACTGCAGAACTTTTAATCATGTTAGAGAATAAAGTAGCTCCAAACAGACTTCATTTTTCCAGTTGTCTTCCAATTCTACAAATGAAATTGTTTGTGCTATAGAGTAACAGAACTTACTTAAAATGTGATAATTAAGTAATTATTATTGTTGAGCAAATACAGGTCAATAAAGCAAAATAGGGCAACTACAATAGAACTCATGCCCTGATTACTGACTTAAGACAAAGGAGGATGTGGCAAAGCTCTTGTCTTTGTGTGGAAAGCAGCTGACTCAATTGAATATCCACATACACTTAAAGAGACTTATTTTATAGCTAATCTCTAAAACCAGGTGGCTTTTCATCTTAATATTTAAGGTACAGCAATAATTTCAAGAAGATAATGTAGGCAAATGTTATCAGAAGTATTTTATATGTGAAAAAAACACCTTGCCAAGAATGAAGAAAAATATTGATTAGCTAGAGAAAGATTTACTTTAAACTATACAATGCATTGAAATGCAAGCAGCTCAAACCAGCTGAAATAGCCACTTTTCTATGCTGTGAAAGAATCTCTACATATCTAGATAATGGCCCAGAGCTCAGTAAACAAGGCCAAACATCTTTTTTTAAAAAAAATTTAATGTAATATATGACAGCAGAATGCATTAAAACTCATATTACACACATAGAGCACAAATATTCACATCTCTAGTTGTACACAAAGTAGGGTCACACCATTTGTGTCTTCATATATGTACTTAAGGTATTGTTGTCCATCTCATTCCACTGTCTTTCCTACCCCATGCTCCTTCCCTTCCCCTCCCTCCCACTTTTCCCTTTGCCCTGTCCTCCCATGCGCTCCACCCTCTTATGGCCACCACAGCCTTAAATCAGAGAAAACATTTGGCATTTGTTTTTGGGGGATTGGCTAACTTCACTTAGCATTATATTCTCCAAATCCATCCATTTACCTGCAAGTGCCATGATTTTAGTCTCTTGCTGAATAATATTCCACTGTGTGTGTATGTGTGCATGTGTGTGTGTGTGTGTGTGTGTGTGTGTGTGTGTGTGTTTGTGTGTGTGTATACACATACCACATTGTCTTTATCCTTTCATCTACTGAAGGGCATCTAGGTTGGTTCCACAATTTAGCTATTGTGAATTGTGCTGCTATAAACATTGATGTGGCTGTGTCCCTGTAGTATGCAGTTTTTAAGTCCTTTGGGTATAAAACCAAGGAGTGGGACAGCTGGGTAAAATAGTGGTTTCATTCCCAGTTTTCCAAGGAATCTCAACACTGCTTTCCATATTGGCTGTACCAAGTTGCAGGCCCACCAGCAATGTATGAGAGTACCTTTTTTCCCACATCCTCACCAACACTTTTTGTTGTTTGTATTCTTAATAGCTGGCATTCTGAATGGAGTGAGAAGAAATCTTAGAGTAGCTTGGATTTGCATTTCTCTAATTACTAGAGATATTGAACATTTTTTTCATATATTTGTTGATTGATTGTATATTTTCATCTGAGAAGTGCCTGTTCAGTTCCTTGACCCATTTATTGATTGGGTTATTTGGTTTTTGGTATTAAGATTTTTGAGTTCCTTATATATCCTAGAGATTTATATTGTATCTGACGAGCATGTAGTAAAAATTTGTTCCCATATTGTAGGCTCTCTATTCACCTCACTGATTTTTTCTTTTGCTGAGAGGAAGCTTTTTAGTTTGAATCCATCTCATTTATTGAATTTTGGAATTAATTCTTGTGCTTTAGGGGTCTTATTAAAGAAGCTGGGGCTTAATCCTAGTCCAATCATCTTGAAGTGTCACTTCACAGCATTGTTAGTCAGTGTTGGAAAGGTCCTCAGCCTAGCAGACATGAGCAAAACTCAAATGATGTCCACTTCAAACTCAGAAGGTCTCAAGTTAATAAGAGAAAATAACAAAAATTGCCCCATACATAAAGGAGAGTGTTTTACAGCTGGTTGGGAAAGCCATTGTAGGAGACATTTTTGTATAATCTAAAAAATTAAACTCCACATTCTCTTTGTCCTGCCAATTTCACTTCTAGATATAGATGCCCCAAATTTGCATAAATATTTACTGAACACATGCACAAAAGTGTCTGGAGAGCATCATTTCTATCATCACAAAAATGAAAACTAGTCTAAAATCTACTAACATTGGAACAGAATGAACAGGTAATTTTGCACCAAATCTAACATTTAGGTACCTATTATTATATGGAGGAATTTCAGAGATATAATTCTGGAGAAAATAAAAGTAAGACAAATGTTGCACATGCTGTCTGATCCCATTGACATGTACTTCACCTTATTAGGGAAACTAAAGGAAAAGTTAGTGCTTGCATTTTCACAGGAGAGGCAGAGCTCTCAGAGGTGCACTCATTACCCTCCCTGCAGCAACCACCAAGGACATGGCAGGGATTGACTGCTATGGCCTGGCTCACCTTGGGCAAACTTTTCTTGGCCTTGTAAACTAACATGCTGACAGATTCCTGCGATTGCTACATGGAAGTCTTTATGAAGCCATTTTCTGCCTACCATGTTGGCATTAAGTTAACTTTGCAATTTTAAATAAATTCAAGGCCAGTTTTTAGCAAGACCAAAGCTCAATTGCTAATCCCCCCTCAGCTCTGGATGCCTCAGGCTGTGTTCTCTAGCCATGAGTACTCCATTTCTCACCTTGACAATCTGTACAGCAATTGGTAGGTGAGTTTACTTTGGCATATGCAGTTCACTATAGCAGTATTAATTCTTTCATTTCATTCATTTATCTATTCAATGAAATTAAAATTGAAACTACTTCAATAGCTATTTAAATCACATTACAAATATTTCAGCAGAAATAAGGCGATTTGACTTTAAAAGTAGACTGTACCCATGTGCTCTATCAATCACATTCTGCATCTGATTGGGATTGGACACTTTGCTAAAAGTCAACATCTACAGGTAGGAAATGTGAGAGCTCTCCCCAGCACTGTTGATGTTATAATGGATGTTGTTACCTAGACACAAAAATGCAAACATACACATAAAATAAAACTCTCATTCATAAATGCAAATTGGCACCTGTACTTTAGCATTGATTCTCTTAAATTTAGTTTAAAAAGGGCAAAAAAATTAGCTGAATTCTACCCTTGGCTTCATTTCATTCCAGTTATAGTTTTTGACAGTGGTTGGTGTCAGTGGTTTAGTTTTTAATTTTCTCTTCTATTGGAATTCAGAAAAGAAATACCAGGATCCTATAACTTCACCCATAGATGTGTTTTAAAATCATGACCTTTTCCTAGGACACTTATTTCCATTTTCTTTTTACTCCAGAATGAGCCTCTATTATTTTGTGACTCATAGCTTTCTGAAGCATACAAAGTATGTCAGAATCCTGGGAATCTTTAAAACACCCCTGAAATCTAAACCTCTTTGACCCTGAAGTGTCTCATCACGTGGCTCTGGCTAATGAGAGTGCTTCCAGCCCCTGTGGGTACAGGTCATACACCCTGTAGCTGTGCATGGGCACTGATATACTCCAGCTGGACAAAGCAGCAGCAAGTCACTCCTGCAGCCCGAAGGAACTGCGACCATGCTTCTCACAGAGGACGCAGATGCAGCCTGCTGCAGTGAATGTCCCCTCACATGGGTAGGGGATGCCAATCCTAGCACTTCATGCTCAACAAGTTTGAGAAAATCCTCTGTTCCTTGCTGTGCTTGTTACCCCCGGAGAGCTGCAGTGTGTGCTAGCTGGTACTCACCAGCTGGATTCTTTAACAGCCCATTGATTCCCTCAAATAAAAGGTCTGTATGATATTATTTGTTACAGAAGATAATCTCATTACACTGGGTAAGAAACTTAACATTTTAATATCAAATTTTGGCAATGAGTCTGAAAAAAGTATAGAGCTTTGTAACGTTTTGAACATCTAATAATAAAAAAAGTGAAAAAAAAACATATTCTGCTCTCATATATACCTAATTAAAATAAATAAATTTAAAAAATGAAAACAGCATAGAAAAGAAAATTACAGGCACTGCTTTAAATTTCCCATGATTATCCAAAAGCTTTTTAAAAAGGAAGAAGGGCAGGGGAATGCTGTGCTCCTCACAGCATTGCAAAGACATGGAAAAAGCAACCGTTTTCACATCACTCTAAGAAAAAGCTGTGGAAGCAGATGGAAATGTGGGTAAGAAATCTTCAAACCCATGAAGTCAGAGGGAAGAAAGAAAAAGGAAATCTTTGTTTTTCAGGATAATACATTTTCCCAACCCTGGGATTTGAGCTTCCTTTCCTCCTTTTAATGGCATGTTGTATTTTATTTGCCAGCAGAGTTAACACTTTATTACTCTTTTAGCAACACTTTGTATCCATGATCATCGTTCTAGAAATGAATTCCAAATAATTCTATTTGCATAGCTTTGCAAGTATTTTTAACTAGTGTCAGCTTACTTCATTTGTGTAATATAAATATATAGATAGTTAATTTTAGTAAAGTCACACATTATCATTTCTTACAGAAATAACTAACTGGGATTCATTTTATTATTTGGAGAATTAATTTGCTCTTTCTTTGAATTTAAATGCTATGTAATGCTGACTGGGAAATTACATTTGTAATGGCAAATCACATTTATATACCCATTCTACCTTCAAAAAGTATATAATAAATCCCTATCTCCTTTGAAAAGTTAAGTGTTAGTGATTTTTAATTTAAAATGATTTAAACACAAGTAGAATAATGAACTGAATTTGTAATGAACTGAAGTCATGAGAGTTGCTGAATTTATTCTCTAAAAACTCATAAATCTTTTATCCATGACTTAAGCAAAAGGATCACTGAAGTTGTCCTATTTCATGTGACATCCTATCACTTTATTAAAGAAAAAGATGTAACATCTGCTGTCAAATGTCCATTAAAATCACATAAATGCTCAGGAAAGTGCGTGGAAGTGCAAGGTGGCCACTGAAGTGTACAGGAATAAGCAAAGTGTGCTGCCCAGCCAGTGGGGCACTAGTGACCCTCGAGAAGGAGGGAACTCTGACACACCAAGCAGCACCCATGCACCTGAGTCAAGGTCATGGACAGCAGGTAGTGCAAACAGACAAAGATGGGAGTAACTTCCTCCAGGTGCACTTCCTAGAGTCACCGATTTATGGAGAGAGAGAGAATGGAGGCTGCTAGTGACCTGGGAGAAGAACAGGGAGTTCTCTCTAATGGTGCCCATGGTTTCATTTTGGGGAGTTGAAAAGAGTTTTCAAGGTAGACACTGGTGAGGATTGTACCGATATGTGAATATACTTAAGGTCACTGTGTCACTGTTCACTTAAAGATGTTTAATACAGTGCAAAAAATTAAAGGAACTTGCCCAACATCCTAGAGTTACTGAATTACATAATGATTTCTAAACAGGTCTAAAGCTTAGTCCGTCTTTAACACTGAGAAGTTGGAGTAAGGAAAAATGGGTTAGGGTTTCCTCCAGCCTTGGGAAGCCAGTGAGAGCCATGGCCAGGGTTTTCATGTGGTCACAGGCACATAGATCATGCTTCAGTGATTCAGGGGTGTGCAGAGCACAGAGGTTGGCAGGTGAAGACATATTTGACAAAGAAGTATGTCCACAGGGTGGAGCAATCCAAGGCAGGATGCTCTCCAGTCGTGACTAGCATTTGGACTTAGGGTGGATCTTGGCACTCCCTAAGAGCTGCACACCTTCTGCCATGTGAGTATGATGAAGCAGGCAGCATCCCTGAGGACAGACTAGTAGCCATATCTGTCCAGTTCTGGGCCTCTTCATCCAGTTCTAGCAGGAGAAGATCAAAGACAAAAATTGATTTAAAGATTCTGATTCTATGGGGAATGAGGAAGAAATTAATGTTTCTGCACACTTTTGTAATAAAGAACCAGATTTTTCCTTACCCAGTAGATAGTGCATCTTTGAATCAATACAAAGCACTGTTGAAGGATTAATGAGAGAGTGCATTGAGCAATAGATCTCCACCCTAACTAACAACTCAAATAACACTGATTACCTTAAGTTTAAAACTGTGGAAGTGACTAAGGTACTACCAACTTCACATGAAGTTATGCTTCTGTCTGCAGATGCTGTCTCCCTGCCTTCTAGATCTGAGAAGGTAAGCCCTCCAGTTTTAGAAAGGGCTTTCCAGATTTAGTCAGCGTCAGGGAAAACATCATGATTTTGGTAGTTTAACCAAGTTTCATGTGTTTTAGATTTGGAATCTTCATTATTAAGTACATCATTTTTTGAAAGTAAGATATTGATAATTCATCTCTAAGAATATTGATCATGCAGGACACCATTAAAGCCTCAATATGAATGACACACGTACAGCATTTCCTGCTCACCTATTTATTTGGGCACCAATTAACTAAAAAAGCCTCTTTTGCATGTCAGTTGCAACTTCTCAAGAATTAGGATTTGGTTTGCCAATTAATCAACACTCAACCTATGAGGCATTTATCATGTGAAACTTCAAAATGACCAAAAAAAAAAAAAACCTTTTAGTTAATTTTATCTTGATTTAAACATGTTTAAAAAGTAGATGAACCCGGGCGTGGTGGCACATGCCTGTAATCCCAGCAGCTCGGGAGACTGAGACAGAAGAATTGCAGGTTAGACACCAGCCTTAGCAATGGTGAGGCACTAGGGAACTCAGTGAGACCCTGTTTCAAAATAAAATACAAAACAGGGCTGGGGATGTGGCTCAGTGGCCGAGCACCACTGAGTTCAATCCCCAGCACCAAAAATAAAAACAAGAAGAAAAATGAGAGATGAAAGATTTGAAACGGGTTTCATTATTACACATGTGATTATTTAGAAGGATATAAATAACAAGGGGCATTTAAAAAATTAATCTTTCTCCTATGTTTCCACTGACAGTGTCTCTTCTGTTGTTTGAAATCATGGAAAGTGGGAACGCCAGTTCCGACTTCATTCTCCTAGGTCTCTTGGGCCACTCCAGAGCCCAACAGTTTCTCTTTGGGATGGTTCTGACAATAGCTTTCACGGCTCTAGTGGGCAATGCCCTCATGATTCTCCTTATTCAGTGGGACCTCCGGCTCCATATGCCCATGTACTTCCTTCTGAGCCAACTGTCCCTCATGGATGCCATGCTGGTTTCCACCACTGTGCCCAAAATGGCTGCTGACTACTTGACTGGAATCAAGTCCATCTCCCCTGCTGGCTGTGGCTTGCAGATCTTCTTCCTTCTCACTCTGGGTGGTGGGAAGTGCTTCCTCTTAGCAGCCATGTCCTATGACCGCTATGTGGCCATATGCCACCCTCTGCGCTATCCCATGCTCATGAGCTGGCCACTGTGTCTGAGGATGACCATGGGGTCCTGGTTCCTGGGAGCAGCTGACGGGCTGATGCAGGCAGTTGTTTCCCTGAGCTTCCCATTTTGCAGCAGGTGAGAGATAGACCATTTCTTCTGTGAGGCCCCTACACTGGTACGCTTGGCTTGTGCTGACACGTCTGTCTTTGAGAATGTCATGTACTTCTGCTGTGTGTTGATGCTCCTGGTGCCCTTCTGCCTCATCCTGACCTCCTACAGTCTCATCCTGGCTGCCATCCTCCACATGCACTCCCCAGAAGCCCGTAAGAAGGCCTTTGCCACCTGCTCCTCACACGTGGCTGTGGTGGGGCTCTTTTATGGGGCTGCCATTTCAATCTACATGAGACCCAAGTCTTACAGGTCAGCTCACCAAGATAAGGTGGTGTCAGCCTTCTATAGCATCCTCACCCCTATGCTGAACCCCCTCATTTACAGCTTGAGGAACAGCGAGGTCAAGGGGGCCCTGAGAAAGTGTGTGGCCAGTGTGTGGCCTTGACGCTTTATTAACAATACACTACATTGCCCCAGCTTTTGTGGTTGGGCAGAGTGACTGGTGGGATTTTTAGAGGGGTAATTACAGGGACCCCTCCTTATGAATTAGAGACATGATCCACATTGCCCAGGGGATACCTGGAACCACTGATGCTTTCTTTGAAAACATTGTTGACCTTAGCTGAACACTGAGTGCTGTGGCAATAACTTTTGCAACTTGAGGTTCAAGAGCAAAAGTAGCATGCTTTTCTTTTTCCTTCTTTGCAGTTTCACATGTATATTTACTCTTAGCAAAGATCTCTGCAACCTCTGCCTATAATTCTTTTCTCATTAAGTGGAGAGGTTCATCTTTTCAGATCAGACTGGAGCATTGCTGTGCCAGATTCTATACTTATGGAATATGTATTTCTGGATTTTTTAATTTTAAGTTTTCAGTTTGTAGTTGATTGCAGGTAACTGAGTCTCTGGTGCACAAAACCAGAGATAAGGGAGAACAATTGGATTCCCTTGTATCTGTATATCTGCCCCACACATTTTACTTATCAATAAACCTGCATGTTTTAATGAACATTTACTCAAAAAGTGAATTCACTATTCCAGCAATTTTGGGATTATTATCTATGTTTCAACTGAGGTATACTTTTTAAGAAGTATGATGCGCACAACCCAGCATTTTCTTTCAAACAGTTTCAATAAATACAAGCCTAATAGTCTACACTGTAATCAAGAAAGGCTACATGCACCAGTCTCCCAAGTCCCTCCACCACCAGTGAAGCACCCTCAAAAACGACCATGGGTCTGCTGTTTATCCCATCATTTAGTTTGGCCTGTTCTATTCTTGTCCTTGGGACCACATGATGAATAGTCCTACATACTGTGTTTTTTCTTTCAGTTCAAAGACTCCCCTGCAACTCTGCTCTCACCAGTTCTTCACCCTGTTTAATTCCTACAGGTCTTCTATTGTCTAAAATGCCACAATGTGTTACCCCATGTGTTTTGGAGGATGTCTGGACTATGTTCAGTTTGGATCTATGGAAATTAAAGCTTATTTGTGGGATCAAAAGTTGTTGTTGTTGTTTTTAAAAACTATTATTTAGGTAGATGGATGGTGAACTTTTTCTTGACTTGATTGCTGAAACAGAATGTTAATATGACATATCCACCACCACAGTGCTCAAGATTCTTTTGCATCCATGTGTTATCAGACTTTATTTTTTAGAACTTCTAGTGTCTTGGTAACTTATTTTGTTTTTAGCTTGGCTTCCCCTGATTGCTGTGAAAGTTCTATATTTTTGTATTATTTTACTGTCTGATTTTTTTTTAAATTTTGTTAACTGGATGTTTTTATTCTTGGAAAGAAATAATAAAGCATGTAGTCTCCCCAATGAGCCCAACTTGGTAGTTCATTCATGGACCATATATGATATTTAAAATGCTATATTAAATTTAGTATAAAAGAAAAAAATGAAATTATATATTCAGTTGTTTGTTGTGTATTTTCAAACACTCACTTTAATTCAATGGCTGAAGATGAACTGTTTTTACTAATAGTGTATTTGTGTAATACATCTTCATTCTCTTTCATTTTACTTTAAATAATAAAACTTACATCTTTGGTTATACTATGCATTTTGTTTTGTTCAGTATTTTTATGTTGTGCTAGGGATAGAACCCAATGCCTCATGCATCTTAGGCAAGCACTCTACCACTGTACCATAACCCCAGCCCTAGAGTAAACCCTTTTTTTTTTAAATTAATTAGAGTAAACCCTTTAACACAGTCTTCCATTTCCATTGGAAGAATGATGACATTGAGAATCTGAAATTTTATAGAAACATTTTATGCTAAAATATAAAATATTAGATAAAATGATAAAAATAGAATTTCAAAAATGATGTTTCAGGTGGTCAGACTATATGTTTTATCTTTAACTGGTGAATTTTTATAAACCTAAAATAATTTTCAGGGAAGACATGTGGCAAGCTTGCAAAGCTCTTAATTTTAAAATAAAATAATGAAACATATTTATGTGTTGTGAAAATGTCTAGATATTATTTGTATAAAAGTCAAAGGAAAAAGTAATTAGTACAAATTCAACTCCAAGAAAATAAAAATAAAATACTCAGAGATTAACTATTTTGTTTTTTACTTTGACTTATTTTGTTCTCATCTGAATTACTTCTTTCACAACTTTTTATTTTCTTGCGTAATATTTAGTCCAAATTTTGTTTTCCACTTTAAAATAACATATTTTAGAGCAAAGTATTTCTAAGACACTCTATCCTCTGTAACTTTCAGATGTATCTTGACACATGGATATTGCTAAAGTTCAGGCCAACAGAGTGGATTGCATTCCCAGGAAAGAGAGAATTCATTTACAAGTACCATCTCATTTATTATTGGAAATCTGCCTCCTTTCAATGAATCATATCCTGGTAATAACAGTGCACTAGCCCTGCAGGAAGTTTGCTTTAGGGATCCAATATCCTGGGATTTGAGAATCATCTGCATTGAGCTAATAAGAGGAGAAAATGTCTTGTCACCCCATCCTACTGAACATGCTCCTGTTGAGACTTCCTAAGCCTGATGGTAAGGTGCTCTAGGACTTTGGATGGGTGCCTCTCATTTTACACAAGCAGCAGAGCCTTTTATAGAAGTACACAGTGGTCCAGGGGCAGAGTCTAGAAGCTCCAGGCCCTGCACAGTGGCTGCTCAGGAAGCAGGTCAGTGCCAAGACTTAGCCTGAGTGCTGGAAAGAGGTAGTGTTCTCTAAAGCTTAAGTCGTTGTCAATTTTTTTTTCATATTTTTAAGACATGTACATAATTTTAAAATCAAGAACTAAAGTATCTTGATCTCATCCAATAATCTCTTAATGTTCCTTTTACTCTCTGCAAACACATTTTGTAAAATTTGCAAAACATAAATGTCACCTCTGTCAAATAGCATGATCATTGTGACTGTCACTATGGGTTCCCTGGTAATAATTTCATAGTTATATAATAGTTCTCATTTGCTATTGAAAAGGAACTTAAAGAAGCGACAACTTCAGTGTACTCAAGGTGCTTTTCCTTCCTTTAGGTTTTTTCCAGGTATGAGGTTAGCTCTACATTTTCACCCCATGTTAATGAACAAATTATATTTTTAAAATTCTCACAGTGTAGATGATAGTAAGCTATTCCAACAGGCAGTGCATAGTATCAGGAGAAACTGAAGTCTGAATGAGTGTGCATAAACACAGTAATTGTATTAGACCTGTCAGTTTCTACAGAGACTACATATTTTCTATGCTTAAATTAAATGATTTCATTTTATCAAGTTGAAATTAGGCAAAAAATATTGGTGATGGGGAATTCAGGAGCAGTGAGAGATGCTCAGGTTCAGCTCTGGGTTAGATAAATGCAGTGAATCCTTTCACTTAAACCTGTGCACCTAACTCCGGGAGCTTTTGAGTAGATGAGAGCAGTGGTTTCTATGATGAAGTGAGAGCTGACTAGGAAACAGTAATAGATTAATCACTCTGTCTTCACTCCTGTGTTTTCCTTATTTCTTTGGGGTACTGTTTCTATCCACATTTTAAAACACCGACTGCAGACAGGTGTGCCTACCCCTCAGGACCTGTCACTGTCATAGTAGAAACCAATAATAATGTCATGCACAAGCCCACCTGCTTGCCCTCAACCCACTCCTGTGGAATGGGGGGTTCACTGGAACACACTGACGGGTTGGCCAGTGATTAAAACTACAAGGGGGACAGAGCCACTGCTTCCCATGGGTTAGGTCAGCATTCCTATAGTCAAAGAGTTTCCATTTGTGGTAAATTAATAAAGTATTTCTCACCTACTTCCTTTGTGCAATAAGGGTGTTTGGGACACTGCATCTGCTGAGAATGACTATCACAGTGGTGTGCCCTACTTGAATTAACTTGTCAGTTACCAGAAAGCTTATCCTTGGAGCAGCCTAAGCCTTTAAAAGTCCATTATTTATTTCATGTTATTTGATTTATTCAGAACATGCATCTTGACACTGTTGTAATTGCAATGAAACCTGGGAATGGGGAAACCTAGAAGGACTCTCTCAGGCCTGCATTCTAGAGTCATGTTCTCTAGTTTGAGAACAAACATTTTTTTTTCAGGAAACTAAAAAAATCCATTTTGTAAATACTCTTTTCTACATCTGCAATTCTAAAATGTAAGCACAGTCTGCCTCATTTATCTGTTGTAACATTAGATAAGACTATCCTTGACCAAGTGGAGCTTAGGGTGATATTTGCCACAGCTGTTATCATCCATGTTGGAAGTGAGCTAACACTGTCCCTGGGAGACCTAGTGAAGGGTGCTTTATGGCAAATTCTGTGATTGATTGAAGAAAACTACCCTATTCAGGACAAATCTAAGTATTGGTCAGCAAGATATGTGACATGCACCTTTGGTGGAAAGATTGTAGATTTTTCATTCTGGGGAGCCACACTGAACTGGGTGGACATACACTGTAGATGTAAGAAGTGAGCTCTCCATAATCACAAAGCTTATGTAATTGGGAAATAAGTAACAGCAGGATGTCACTGTTTTCAATATAGAGAGGAAAAGGGCAGGGAACTGACAATTCTTTGACCCACAAATGTTTCTTGAAATTAATTGTATGGAGGCATACATAATTGTATTCATTTGCCCACAACATCTATTTTTTTTTTGTGATGAACACATTCTAGGATTCTATCATTTGACTTAATGCTTCCAAATATGAAAAAAAATTGTGAAAATTATAGTGTATATGAAAATATCCATGATATATTAACTCAAAACAATTCTTTAGCATATTAATTTTACTAATTCAATTCTTTAAGTATATTAATTTTACTAATTAAAATTAATTTGCTAATTTATGAAGAATTTCAAGACTAATAATGAAAGGGCACAATAGTCTTACAATGATTAAATTAGCGGTGCTCTTCTGGGACTGTTGTGTATTCAAAGAATTTATGAAACATGGACAAAGTTCACAGTCCAAAGTGATGTTGAAAGTATTGTCTTTTAAGTATATATATATATATATATATATATATATATATATATATATATATATATATACACACATACACACACACAATATTATAATCCTAAAGTACTTATTTATTTTTCCAAAATATTTGGGTAGGCAGTATCTATTCATGACCAATTGTAATAATATTCTAAACCTAATAATTATGGGCAATATTTGTGGAAATGAAGGGTCATGCATGCTACAATGTTTTTGCATGAATTTTCTTTTGTAATCACCAAACAATGGAAGAAGTACATACTATTCTAATTCATATTGTTAGTCCGTCCAGTCTGTACAGAATAAAGTTGAGGTGAGTATTGATTTAAGTTTCCTCATTTTATCCATCTACTGGTAAGATATATAGATCTTAAGGTTAAGTCCCCAGACCACAAATCTGTATTTCTGTGTGCACATTATTAAATGAAATGATTCCATTGAGATAAGGAAAGGAAGACAAATGCATATCGGTTCTTTAATTTTTAGAATTTGTCTTAACAACTCACATAAATTTCTGGATTTTCGGTGTCCACTTGTTAATATTCAGACATTCCACAGGATACTTCATGTGGAAATTTAAATAGAAAGGAGTGTTCAGTGAGTGAAAAGTTCATCAGATCACAAAAATGTTTTGAAATACTTTTAGTGTCAAATGATTTTCTTCTTCACATATGAATAGAGAGTGCAAATTACATTGAAGTATTTTATTCTCTGCAGATTTTATAGGAAGCTGGTGTCAGCACAGCTGTTGCTATTTTTATAAAACACGGGTCAGAGAGTGAATCCACAGCAGCAGGAAGCTGGGGTTGGAAGCCTCCAGGGCAGTATGAGGTTCTCCCAAGTCTGGGACCTGCCGGGGCATGTCTCAGGGGCTGGTGAGCTGCCCACATCTCATACAAGTTTTCTGAGTAGGTTTGTGCAGGACTTGGATGCTTTCCTTCCACTCTCAGGCTAACTCACCCACCCATAATCACATCTCTGTCCATGATACACTGTGCTGCCTGGCTTAGCCACAGCAAGCCCTCCTTCATCTGTGGTTGAGCCAGTCACAGAGCACAGCCTTTCCATCCACACCAAGCAGTGGGAAGAAAGCTTGGACCAGTGCATTTGTAAGACTGAGATATATGATAGCACTATTTGGTAACAGTGAAAATCAATACCAAACTCACAGTGATTATGAATATAGTTTACATAGCAATCAGTGGCACCTTTATCCCAAAATTATGCAGAGCATTCAGATTTGACAAGCTACTCACATAATGCAGCCCATCCACATATGAGTAACAGCATGTAAGTCCACCAACATGGGTGTATATAATGCAAAGTTTGGTCCTAAATAGTGTTATAAAATTTTGAATTCTATAAAATAGTTCAGGGAAGATATCTACAATATATATATAAATGATAAAATAAAGCAATTGTGTATAAATAAAAAGATGTGTAAGAAACATTTTCAATAGAAAGAAGAGGAAAATATTTTACAATGATTTTGCAGATTAATCCAGGCTTCAAGGAGTAGAACAGTTTTCACCTTGGTATCTTGGGAAATGTGACTCAAAACTTATTTTCATGGTTTTATGACTGGCAAATTATTACTGCTCCTGAAAATACCTAACAACATCACAGCTGCAGGAATTGAAAAAGATTGACAGCTGAATATAGTGAGAAAGTAAGGGATTCATTTATCCTCAAAGAATAAAGGCAACAATTTAAGATTGATTACTACAGAAAGTCTTACCACATATAAAGGACTTAGATCACAATATGAGTATTAGAGAGTTACCAGGCATTTATAAATACAATATGCTATATGCATAATGTCTAACTGATGCAACAGTGATTAAGAATTGGTAAACTGGATGTATATATACATACATATGCAATTAAGAGAGCATGATAGTAACATGTTCAATATTATAACAATAATGTTAAATATTATGATAATTAGAACAATGGCTGTTTTGATAACAAGAACATCTAAGTATTTAAATTTAAAGAGAATTGTTAGCATACTACATTAGTCACTATAGCTGCAGTGTTTATTAGAGGTGTGCTGCCCACTTACAAAATTTATCTTGGGTTTTAATTAAATTGAAAAAATAAATCAGAAATGGCCTGCTACACATAGATTATGACTGAACCCATGCATTTTTTATTGGTAGTCATTAATCTATTATTCTCTGTACAAACTTAAATTTATAAGGAGAAGATAAATCTCACTGAGGTGTGAGAAGAGAGCCTTTCACCCACGTAGGACATCATGGCAGAGAAATGCCATCTGGAGGTTTCAGTTACAAGAGAGCCATCTCTGTTATTAACAGAGAGGCTCTGTGTCCTGTTCATAATCCACACTAACTTCAAGTGAAGAACCTTGTTTGGACCAGTCTTAATTAACAGACTGGCACTTGTCTCCTGCCTGTAAGAACCTAGGATTACTTAAGTGTGAGAGCCTGCAAGTAGCACAGTTTGTTTCTTCATGTTATTTAAGTTCCTCTAAGAAATTATCAACTTTTAAAATGGGAATTTTCAGTCTAACATAGCAGCTCTTTGAGTACCTCCTAGATGTGGAAGACAGTTGCCCTGAGGGTGTTTTACTGACCAATGTCTCCTGATCAGGAGGAGAAGTGGTGACCAGGTGAGGAGGTGGGCGTGGTGGGGCACACCCCTGCCTTTGTGGAATAGAGAGATTTAGTCATGTTTTCTTTCCTAAACAGCAAAGTCTGATTTCAGTGGTTATACATTTTGCTTAGATTGCTTATTTAAATTTTAAATTTCAATTCATCCTAGCATTGAAGGAAATCTCCAGAAACTCCCTTAAATACAAGTGTGAGAAAACTGAAAAGTTACAATCACAAGAGAGAATGCAACATCCACTAATCTACATGAATTCAAAAGTCCTCCAACAGGGAGATATTCCAATGTAGAAACCTGGGATTACACAACATGGCTTCTTTGGGCCAGGATGACATGAAAGGCATCACACTGGCAATGACAGGCCAAGCATCAGCCTTCTCAGACTAGCACTCTGCTGCAACCTGAGAGAGAGGCTTGTATAAAAGCCGTGTGTACATTTTTTTTCTAATTTAGCTGGAATTGAGAATATACTAAACTCCTGGCAGCTATGAACCGTGAATACTATAGAAAATGTTTTGCTGGAGAGAAGAAAATTAAATAACTAGGCCTCCAGGATAAGGCTTTCTGTCAGGTGATCAAGCCATTTTAAGGAAGTTCCAGATTCTCATTTTAACCAGGCCAAATTTCTCAAACATTCTCCTGCCTTCCAGGTTGCCCATAGCCATGGAGAACTCCACTGACCCCATGGCGATGAAC
Organism: Callospermophilus lateralis; assembly: GCF_048772815.1. Lineage (NCBI taxonomy): Eukaryota > Metazoa > Chordata > Mammalia > Rodentia > Sciuridae > Callospermophilus > Callospermophilus lateralis. Next base: position 5,759,412 of record NC_135309.1, read on the forward strand.
TTCATTCTCCTGGGGCTCTTTGACTACACAAAGACCCATCGAGTCCTGTTTTCTCTGGTGTTCATGACCTTCATCGCCTCCCTGGTGGGCAATGCCCTGATGATTCTGCTCATCCACACAGACCCCAGACTCCACACCCCCATGTACTTCCTGCTCAGCCAACTCTCCCTCATGGACTTGATGCTGGTCTCCACCATCATCCCCAAAATGGCAGCCAGCTACCTGCTGAACTCCAGGTCTATCTCTCCTGCTGGCTGTGTTTCCCAGATCTTCTTGTTACTCACTCTGGGAGGGGGAGAGTGCTTCCTCCTGGCAGCCATGTCCTATGACCGCTATGTGGCCATATGCCACCCATTGCGCTACCATGTTCTCATGAGCCACAAGCTGTGTTCTCAACTGATAGCAGGCTCCTGGCTTTTGGGAGGAATTGATGGGCTGATGCAAGCCAGTGCCACTCTGAGCTTCCCCTACTGCCACTCCAGGGTGATAGACCACTTCTTCTGTGAGGCACCTTCGTTGATGCGCCTTGTCTGTGCGGACACCACTGTTTTTGAGTTTTTCATGTACATCTGTTGCATCCTGATGCTCTTGATCCCTCTGTCTCTCATTGTGGTCTCATACAGTCTCATCCTGGCTGCTGTGTTAAGAATGCATTCTGCTGCAGCCAGAAAGAAAGCCTTAACCACCTGCTCCTCTCATCTGGTTGTGGTAGGGATGTTCTATGGCACCCTCATGGTCATTTACATGAGACCCAGGTCCTACCACTCAGTGGGCCACAGCAAAGTAGTCTCTGCATTTTACACCATCTTTACTCCTGTGCTGAACCCCCTCATCTACAGTGTGAGGAATAAAGATGTCAAGGGGGCCTTCAGAAATTGGCTGGGCAAGACACATGCTATGTGATTCCAACACGAGGATTTACTGAAATGGCACCTCCCAAAATGTACTCATGCTGTCATTACAAGTTACTAGTTTATTTGCTCTATTGAACTGCTGATTTTGTGTTCTTTCAATTTATTTTGTTTTCACTTTGCCATTTTATCTTTTAAGGTATTTCTGTGCAGTGTTTGGTGAATCATTTAAAAATTTTATTGTGATAGGCCCAGTCTGATTCCCTCTTAAAATTGGGAGCCATCTTGGCACATGAAAATCTAATTTTGGCTTTACTATAAATTACTGCAAATTCTGATCTTGCTTGGAATGCCTGCCCATGCCTTGAACTCACCCATGCCTGGCTCTCTCTGACCAGATAGCAGCCTTCTCTAAACTTTAATGATGCTTCATAAATCTTGGCCTTCCCTGGACAGATAAGGACCCTCACTGAGGCTCTAATGACCTTCATAAATTCTGATGTCAGGGCCAGCAAAAATGTAAACTAGTATTAGTGTTATGCTCCTCAGAATTTTGTTATCTGTGACCCCCCTTTGTGTAACTTTCTGTGCTATAAAGCTGGGCTACAAGAAAGCTGTAGTGCTGTTTTGTTCCTGTGTTTTTTTTTGTAGGAGAGGCAGCCCAGCTGGTTGAAATTATAAACTTGCTTTAATTTGATTTTAATTGGAGTAAGTGGTCTTTTCTTTGTGTCCTGGTCTAACACCATCTCCTTGGGTAGATGCCAGAGTTTTTGGATAAGAACACGTTGGGGGCCATGTTCTTGGCTGCCCACTGCATCCACTTGGTTTCAGGTGCAGTTAAACCCAGGGCTGCCCTGTTGGATTTCTGTCTGGTTGAGGTTCCCATTGCTGAAGGCAGGTGTTGAAGGTGCCTGTCATTATTACACTGCTGTCTCTGTCCTCACAGCAAAGAGTGTTGCTTTATATATTGGGTATGTTTTATTATTCTGCTGAATCATCTCCTGAATAAATATGGTGACTTCAACTCTTGTTTCTTTCAGCGTCAGTCATTTTATTTGAATTCAAGCCTAGGTGGCTGCTCTCTTTGTCTTCTATTCATGGAATATCCTCTTCTTTCCTTCACTTTCCTCTGTGTGTTCTCACATGTGAGGGGTCTCTTGGAAGCACATGGGGTTGCTCTTTGGTGTTTTTAATCATTCAGCTGCTTAACATTTTAGAATCAAAGAATTTATTCATTGTGTATTCAATTTATTCATTTGATGTTCAAATGATGTAATTATTAACAGGTAAGAACTTATTACTTTCCCTTGTTTTTTTTTCTATTTTTGCTGTATGTTAATTCTTTTTTTCTTACTGAATTCCATATAGTTAAGCAATTTCATCTATTGTTATGTTTTGAATCTTTGCTTTTGATTTTCATTGCATCAGGTTTTTTGCTTAATGATTACCACAAACTCTGTAGAGACTATTTTACAGTAATATCAGGTTATATTAATCAAACGGTTACTTAATTTTGATTACCTTCAAAAAAAAAAAAAAGAAAAGAAAACTAAAACAAGACAGGCGTCTCTCTGTCTCTGTTGTACAGCACTTGTCTAGGATGCATAAGAACCTGTGCTCTGTCACCGGCCCCACAAATATAAATACATAAATGTGAATACTCCATTTTAACTCCACTCCTCCTCATATTTTCAAGGTAAGTTGTCATGATCTATAACCTTGTATCTTGTGAAATTTTAAATAAATAATGGTTATTTTTAATAGATTCACCTTTAAAACTTAGAACTAAGGAGAACTAAGGAGAACCTTGCTGGTGCTTTGATTCTGACTTCAGACTTCTCTGTTCACTGGGCTTTATTCCTCTAATTGTCTTTCTGATACTCAGCAAGGCCTTGTCTTTCCCTGACCCTTGACTTGGCGCCTGTGTTTACTGGTGAATGCCGTGTGGTGACATAGGAGCTCTGCTGTTCCCAGCCTACTCTGTGAGCAGTGTTCTGCTTGATGTGGACCCTAAATCAGGAAGTCACGTGCTATGAGCAGCAACTCCCCCTTCAATACTCCAAGGGGAATGATGTACAAGACAGGGAATCAACTTGAGTGTATGACCAGCTGACTCTACAGTTGTGGGAGAGAAGTGAGTCAGAATTCTGACAGTAAGACATTGTGTTTGTCTTTTCACATTGTGTCAAATGTGCACTTGTACCAAAACACAGAATGGAAAGTACAGATTTATCCACGTGTGGTGTCTTCCTATATGACTGAGGAGGTGTGATCACTATCTCTGGAGACTAGAGGAAGATTTCCCTTGATGCACCATGAGCAGTAAACCTTTTTCTTCCTCTTTGATGGCAGTGTCACTTCAGGACTCATTCTTGCAAAAGAAAAGTGACAGAAGGAAGGGTTCTTGTGGAAGCCGAAGCTTTGGGAGCCTTCCTCTTGCTCCTCATTTTCTTGTCTGCTGTGGTTGGGGCATAGCCTTCCTAGGGGCCAGTGAGTTTGCAGCAGTTTAAGCAGAAGGAAAGTTCCTGTGGAGCAGAGGTGAGGCGCACTCACACTCACCAGGACATGGATGGGGCATGTCCTGCACTGGGCACCATGGAGATTGGGAGTGACACACCCCCCTCCCAGCTCCAGGCCCACTTCAGGTAATGTCTGGCCACTAGCAGTGATCCCATTCTTCTCGATATGTTTACAGAAAAGAGTTCAGCATGCATTCCAGTTAGACCAGATGTACATCTGTGAAGACAATTTTCAATATTATCTTGACAGTTTCTTGACTAGAATCTTATAAATACTGTGAATTGTATATATAGAATTAGGAATGTGGCTCTCAGTTTTTAAAAGAAAAACAGTCACATTCAAAAAGAAATTATAACTCTATAAAGTAGAAAAAGGTGTAGAAGTAGATTTATTGTATTATCAATCTATGCTGTGCCCCTCCCCTGACTCAGGCAAAGGCAAGGCCCTATTGAGGTGGATCGTGCAAGGCATCCATCCTCTGTAGGAGCGCAGTATGTTTCTGGGAATGGGCTGATTTGTTTTTGTATTCCTGCAAATAAGTATAGTTGCAACTTCTCATATGACCATTAAGTATGAAGGAAAAAACATGACTTTCCCAATTAATGCAACCACTTCCAAAGAATAAATCTGTTTGCTCTAAATGCAATGATTCAGCTGTGGAATGTAAATTGTTAATGTTTAATAAGAAACCCCCTATAGGAAAAACAGTCAAGGAAGTTTTTTAGAAATTAAATTAAAATCTGGAGAAGAAAAATTAATATTAAGAAGAAAGATTAGTGCTTGGTACTGGGCAACTTGTTCCTGTGCACAATGGTTTGGTGTTCTTACTCTTGTTTGATTAAAATTAGTAGCCTCTCTTTTCAAGTTAACCACCTGCCATAACCGTGGCACCAGTTCTAGTCAGTAAGTGAAGAATGAATAGTCAAGGTATAGGCCAATAGTTTGGGACTTTTCTAACTATTATTAAAAGCTAACTAAGCAGAAACAGCTCAAAGCAAAATGTGAACTGAAAGTAAAAATGCTTGCTTATGCATAAGCCAAGATATATTCTTTTTATCTAATTGTAGCTTCGTAATACTTTGTTTCTTTGAATAATGATTCCTGTTTTATAACCACAAAGTACTGGGAGCCTGCCAAAATGAAAAGTATATATGATTAACTTCACAAGTAAAGATTGGGATTCAGCACCTTCACTTCGTGTCCATGTTGTTTTTCGGCCACCTATCGCCGCCTCCTCACCATCCATTTGTCTCCTGAGACCCCTTGCTGGAGCTGGACTCGGACAAATCTACTAAATTAAATGTGCCTCACAGTGAGCAGAAAACCTTCACCTGAAATTATTAGGTGTTTGAGTTTCCAGGTTTTTTGTAGAGGGAATTTTTTATACAAATTCAACATTACTGAATTAAAGCAGTGCTGCTCCTCTGGCACTGCTGATCATGTTGATGCAGCTCCCCTCCCACCCATTTATGCCACATAAGCAATGGTGATGGTGACTGGCTTGGAATGTAGATTTGCTCTTGAAGGCATGGCCTCCAGCAGGGAGAGGAGGGACCAGATCCAGGAAGAGTGGGCCTATTGACAGGCCCATTATGTGTTTAAGAGCTCTTTTCATTCCATCCTTGTTTAAATGTACCCTTGTAATCAGCTCTACCAGAGAGTTATTTCCTTTAAGTGATGAAACATCTTTAGCACATATTGTTAGAACTGTACAGTATCGTGATAACAGAAAGAGATGCTTAACATTATTTGATATTATTGCCCCAATTTATTTTCATTCCATTTTAATTTCAGGCCTTATTTTTCTACATAAATCTTACTTGGCACAGTATTTTATTGCCAGATATCACCAAGTTATGGAGTTCAACATTTTTATACCTAAAAAAACAATAAATGCAAATATTTTTTCCTAGGCAGACACAACTATTCACAATCAAATGTAATTAATTCATATTCTGGTTTTTGTCCATATTAATGTAGACTAAGTGTCAGAAAAATTGAAGAGCGTGTTCATCTTTAAAATCTCAAACATCTGTGGACAAATTATCCTGATATTTTGCAGGCAATATTTATTGTGTTTATTTTGAGTTTCCACCCAATGGCCACAATTCCACCTCACTCTTAAAATCCAGTGCTTCTCAGAGGGATTCACACACTCTGAGATTTTGTCCCAGGAATCTCTGTGCTCTCCTCCCCAGCTGTGCTCCCTTTGCCCCATGCCAGCTCTCCAGCTCCACTGTCTAGGGCCTGCTTTGTCCATTGCAGGAGAAGAATTCCTCCTCTGAGCACAAAACTGCTTAATGTCCCCACCCCCTCACATGGCTCACCTCCCTCTTCTAGAGCTCTACTCAGACATCAGGTCCTGCACATAGGTCTCACTCAACCAGGCCATTCAAGATGGCACCTCAGAAGTGAGCACTGTTTCTGTTCTTTTCACCTATCATCCACTTTTAATTTGTATTTGTTTTTTATCACCTGTAATACTATGGATTTATTTGTTCATTTTTGTATTTTCAACCTTTCCCCAGAAGTTTCTTGTTTTGTACTAAATTCTTAAAATGTTACAGTGTCAACACTTCCTGGGATGGTTAATAAATTGAGTGGGATCTAAGATGAAGTCATAAAGGCTATATTTTTATACCCATCTAGTGTTTCTTTATTGTTGAATGTCCCATATCATGTGTGGGCCCCATTAGCCTCAGAAGTTCCTGTCATGAGGTAATGAATGTAGCATTGCTATGTCATATGCATTGACACTTTTGTCCCACTTCAGTGTGGTCTCTTGGGGCATCTGCTTGGTTTTCTGTGGTTGTCCTTGCTTATTGACGGTTACTATGAAATCATCTGTAGCCACCACTTCATTCTCAATATGTGAAAGCTTTGCAAGGGAAAAAAAGCAGGGGGTGGGGATAACCAGAGAAGCCTCTGTGTCATCACAGGGCCAGCAGCTGCTCAAAAGTGATAGTTGACTCAAGGCACTGACAGGAGCAGAAGCAGAATGGCTAGAATGTGTGTCTTTCTGTCTTTACTGTGGTGCAGGAAGTTGGAAGCTTTCAAATTTCAGCTCTATTTTATTCTGTTTCCACAAAGTTTCCTCCTGATGATTGTGAATTGTGACATATATTTTCCATCCAATGATAGTAGAACGCAAACGTGCCTTCTTTCCTTTTAACCATCAATATCCCATGAGGAATCGCAAGATTTAAGCAATACCTTAATTGTTTTCTTTCTGCTTTTTTATCCTTCTCACTAAACTTTAACATTAAGACTGCCAATCTTTCCCTCAAGAGTCTAAAATTTTAGTCAACCTGTCCTGTAAAAAGTGAACTGCCGGTGCCTCTTCTGTTTGAAATCATGGCAGGTGTGAACATGAACACTAGCTCCACCTTCATCTTCCCAGGACTCTTGGGCCACTCCAGTGCCCAACAGTTTCTCTTTGGGATGTTTTTGACATTAGCTCTCACCTCCCTAGTGGGCAATGCCCTAATGATTCTCCTGATTCAGTGAGACCTCCAGCTCCACACCCCCATGTACTTGCTCCTGAGCCAACTCTCCCTCATGGACGCCATGCTGGTTTCCACCAGTATGCCCAAAATGACTGCTGACTACTTGACTGGAATCAAGTCCATCTCCCCTGCTGGCATGGCTTGCAGATGTTCTTCCTTCTCACTCTGTGTGAGAGTGAGAAGCACTCTGGAGTGCTTCCTCTTTGCAGCCATGTCCTATGACCGCTTTGTGGCCATATGCCACCCTCTGCGCTATCCCATGCTCATGAGCTGGCCACTGTGTCTGAGGATGACCATGGGGTCCTGGTTCCTGGGAGCAGCTGACAGGCTGATGCAGGCAGTTGTTGCCCTGAGCTTCCCATTTTGCTGCAGGCGAGAGATAGACCATTTCTTCTGTGAGGCCCCCACGCTGGGGTGCTTGGCTTGTGCTGACACGTCTGTCTTTGAGGATGTCATGTACTTCTGCTGTGTGTTGATGCTCCTGGTGCCCTTCTGCCTCATCCTGACCTCCTACAGTCTCATCCTGGCTGCTGTCCTCCACATGCGCTCCCCAAACTGCTGGCTGAAGTTCTTGAAGCACAGTCAGAGGGGGAGATGTGGGGACAAGTGCCTGGGGTACTGCATAAATGGCATATGTAAAGGGTCTCTGAGTGGCAGGCCACTCCCCTGTGCTAGGCATGTGAGAAACAAACCATTGACCCCATAAACACAGCCCTGGGTGAGAGGCCATGTGCTGTAGTCCCTGTGCTTGCTCCACGGCCCACTCCTTGATTGGCCACTGCAAGGACAGTTAGCAAAAATTGCATTGGTGGCTGCCTGTAATCTGCTTAGCTACTGCCTGAGTATATATACATGGTATCTGCACACTAAAATCATACCTGCTTTGTTAGAGTTTGTAAACAAGTCTGGATGGCGCCTGGCCAAATGCCAGAGGGAGTGGTTTGTGAAGTAACAAAAGCAAGCCATTAAGTGTGGAGATTCCTTATTGGTTGACTGCTGTATCTATTTTATGCTAATTAGATAAGCTGTGCAAAATGTATAAATACCTCTGTTATCCTACAATAAACGGCTCTCATTCCTGCTGCATCAACGTACACAAGTTATTCGTCACCCCCTGGTTATTTTGCTGCAGCCGGACTGCGGGGCTGCTTCCTGCTTGCTCTCTGGAGGTCTTGATTAGTTACTCCACAGCCACACTCTCCTCTACCTTGTTCAGAGTACCTTCTCACTGGAAAAGCACGCCCATGCAAATAATGACTAAAAGGTCATCTACTTGCCCAAACAGGAAGGCCTGTACAAAGACCTTGGTATTTCTTAGGGAGAAGGTATTTAACTTTCATATATACATAGATATAGATATAAATATATTTTTTCTGCTTTACTCTGGATCATGCGTGAAGGTCCACACTTTGAGTTTGTTTACTGAGCTGTCTTCAGCAGGTCAAACTGTGGATTGTTAAAACTCTGTCAGTTAAAATGTCAGTAACATTTCTATGTTATGCACCACAGTGGTTTCTTTTTTAAATAATGAACTAAGTGTCTAGTGATTTTGAGTACTGAGTTTCTTTGCTGCCCGTCAGTGTATGATTTCCACAGTTGGAAGCTTAGACTGCAGGCATCCTCTTCAGAGGTTTCCACAAGTCTCTGCAATTGCAGCTCACACCCACCTCATGCAACAAGGCCCACTGGGGCAGGAAGGCACAGCACCCCTTGGGACAGGACCTGGGCCTCAGCAAGGGAACAAGGCAGGGAGGCTGTGCCATCCTGGAGGAGACATGGGCCTGGACAGCATCCTTCACTGCCCCAAAGGCATCAGGTGTGGGGCTCTTACTTAGTGTCCCTTCTCCTCCCCCAGCCACGGCCAACTGCAGAACCTGTAAAGTGCTTTCTCCTGGACAGCAGAGCCTGGTCTCAACCCTGGTGCTAATGGAGACTTGGAAACTAAAGGAAGCTTGGAGTTTGAGCTCCTGAGACTGGAGCCCCCAGCCAGCACATATGGAGCTGCAGCGTCGCAGGACAGCGCCCCCTGCCGGCCCTACGAGGCTGCGCAGCTGCGTGGTTACCCTGGCCCTGGGGGCGGCCGCTCTGCGACTGTGTCTAGAGGCCAAGTGGCTGCAGGTGCTGTCTCTGCCTGGGTGTTTCCCTCCAAGGTCAGGATGCTGGTCAGAGTCCCGTGTCGCACTGTTGGTGTGTCTGCTGTTTTCCTGCCAGTGATCCTCCCAGTCTGGCACCTTCGCATTCCTAGGCCCATCGCTTAGCGGAGAGGCATCTGTGCGGTGTGCAGTGAGAACCACCATGACTTGGCTGCCTCCACCTCTCTCTGGGTCACGTGCCTCTGTTCCTCTTGGAATGGTGGTGACTTACTCAGCCGCTTTTCAGAGCTTCTGCATACTTCAGCCAGCAATGAACACGGATCTCAAATGTTCCCAGTATTATGGAAACTTTTCCATTTTGGCCAACTCTTGTGAGCACTTGGCTTTTCATTTGAATTTTCCTGATGACAAATGGGCCCTGAGGACTTGCCATCAGCAGATTGTCTATGTGCTTGAAGCCAGATTTAAAATTAGGTAGTCAGTGTAGTTAGGTAAATCGGGTCTAATATCGAGTGAAATCTAAAATGGAGGCCATGTTGGGAATGACTCAGGGAAAATGCAGGACAACTCATGGAATGTTAATGAAGTCCTGAAAAGGCCCTAGGCCAAAGTCCACCTCAAAGAAATGTTAATGGAGCCCAGGAAACAGCCCCAACAGATTTGGAGATAGCCTATCCCAAAAGGTGATAATTAAGCCCACCTGTGTCCCACCCCTCCAACCTACATTCCATCACCAAAACTATAAAAAGGGGAAACAACCGCACTTCCACGGATTCCCACCTCTTGGGTCCCCTTCTTCCTCAGGGAGAAGTCTTTTCTGCTGTCCTTTAATAAACTTCTAATTTCTATTCTGACCTTGCCTCGGCGTGCTTCTTTGGTGTTATTCTTCAACATCGGGGAAGCAAGAACTCCTCACCGGTCAACAGCGGTTTCATGCTTATGTTCCTTTTTGTCTTTTGAACTATTTCAGTTTTGGAAAAGGAGTCTGTGGATACTTCAAAACCAAACACAGCCATTGATTGCATAACAGAAAGTATAGGGCACTCAGAACACTGTTGGGAGTTTTAGAAATAAGAGTCATGTGTTATGAATTTTCTAACATATCTTGTAATTCATTGTCCAATTTAATTGGTGTGTGTGTGTGTGTGTGTGTGTGTGTGTGTGTGTTAGAGAGAGAGAGAGAGAGAGAGAGAGAGAGAGAGATTTCTCTTCCACCTCCTCTGTTTTGCTAGAAATTATAACTTTATTTCTTTTAATTATGATTTCTTACAAACTACTGGTCTTCCATTGGAGGGCAGATTTCACTGAAAATCTAAGAACTTTTTGAAATTTGGACTTGGGTGTTTTGGAACAGTCTTTGTTTAACAAATGATTACATACTCAAAATAATTAATAAGGAATAAATTTGACACCTTTAAACAAATTCTTGAATATGTAAAGAAAATAAATTTGGCTATGAATTTTTAATAGACCTATCTTTCACACATATTTGTGTAATCTTCGAAGACAAAGCTAGTGAATTAAAAAAATCATCCCAAGGCTGTGTGCTGGGAGCCATCAGCCAAGTAGGTATGACAATTTCCTTGCCAGCGTACCCCATGTTTCTTTAGTGGAAGGACTCATGGAAATAGGACATTTTGTAGCGACATTGCATGTAAGGTGACCTTGCTCAAGGACCAGGGCGGATCCGTGTTTAGGGTGTTCCCGGTTTAGAATAGGGCGTATCCTGCTGCCTGAGTTCCTCTTGAGTTCTTAGGGTCAGACAGTATTTTTGGGAGACAGAAGTCCAGTGGAGGTGTGGATTTGGGCAGAGAACGTGGATTTCCCCAGAACGTGTTTGTAGAAGGCCAAAATCCACAGAACGTGTTTGTAGAAGGCCGGTGTGAGATTGGGAATAAAGAATTGCTGTTTGAATCTACAAGCTGTGTGGTGGCTTGTGATTTGTGCCCAGCCAGACTGTGGCAGCTGTGGTTTAAAATACCACCTATAGTGTTTACTGTTGTGTTTCTTTTCTCCTCTTCTGATAATCTTGTCTGGATCTGGTTCCCCTCTTCACCACCTTTTCTTCTCTTGATTGAGGCTCAGTAGTTGTCCCTGGTCACGTGGTGGAAGCTGCAGAGGACTCTAAGCAGAGCAGGAATAAAATATGCTGAGGAAACAGAGCAGGGTAGAGAGGCTAAGGAAAACTTTATTTTCCTTTTAAAAACTTTTTTTTCTTAATCTTTTTTCTTGTTGCTATTATCATTACCATAAATTTAATTCTACATGATTAATTGATGGCAAAACAGTCCATCCCTTCTCCCCTGAGAGCCAGCCTTGCCATTGCTCCCGCGGGAGTGCCAGGGTTGCCCTAGGTGTCCACCACTATCACCATGATTCTTAGGCCTGCTCCCGCCCCTTCCTTCCCAGGCCATGCCATGGGGACTGGCTCCTTCTGCTGCCCTATGAAAAGACCACTGTTTTCTCCCTGAGGCCACTTGCCACAGGGCTCCCATTAAGACCTGCCCTCTGTGCTTCTGCTTGCTGGTTCCAAATGACTCTTGTGCATTGCGCTTGCCAAATCCATCTCATCTGAAGGAGTGCCAAGTCCAGGCAGCTCTGGTGCCCTCAGCCACTCCCTTGGACGTGTCTCTTTGCACAAGCCAGGGCTCAGGGCCATTGGGGTGAGGGTGACTGATGCCCCAGTGAGCAGAGGAGGCTAAGTGAGAAATGCTTCCTGTGGTGTTTACCTGGTGAGGTACAGGGAGGTGGAGGCGGCCCTGCAAGTGCACGTGTGGCACTCGAGGCTCCTGGGTGAGCCTTCAGCAGAGCGCACAGCCACCTCAATGCTTCACCAGTGCACCGAGCATCCATCCTGCCAGGCCTGCCTGGTTCCGGGGGACTGATCTGTTTGCCAAGAGCATGAGATCCAGTGGAGGGGGACTTTACCACTGAATGGGAGAACTGAAGACGTTGAATCCTCTGAGAGTGCTGGGTGGAGGGTGTGTGCTGCAGAAAGCAGCCTGGCATGGAAGGGAGGCAGGTAGGTAAGATCTACCACCCAAACTCTCAGACTCCAGTGGAAGGCCTGCAGACCAGGACTTAGGAGGAGTGAGGGAATGTGATGGAGCAGAGTGGTGTGTACTTAAAAGTGAGTTCCAAGTGCTGGAAATATACCTCAGTTGGTAGAGTGCTTGCCTCACATGCACAAACCCTTGTGTTCAACCCCCCGCACAGAAAGAAAGAAAGAAAGAAAGAGAGAGAGAGAAAGAGAGAGAGAAAGAAAGGAAGAAAGAAAGAAAGAAAGAAAGACAGACTCAAAAATGAGTTCCAAAAGAAATGTCTGCATTAGGATGAAACTGTATGTGTATGTGGCAAAACTAGAGGACGATAATTAACTTAGTTTTCTTTATAACTTACTACTTAAAATTTCTATCTCATGAAATGGTGAGGGCTCAGCATTTTGAGTAAAAGGTACTAGAATTATTCTTGGTTGAAGATTCCCCAAATTACAATTTATTTATTTATTTATTTATTTATTTATTTATTTATTTAAATTCATAATTTTATTTATTTATTTGTTTTTTTTAAAGAGCGAGTAAGGAGAGAGAGAGAGAATTTTTTTTAAATTAATTTTTATTGTAGGTTGTTCAAAACATTACATAGTTCTTGATATATCATATTTCACACTTTGATTCAAGTGGGATATGAGCTCCCATTTTTACCCCATATACAGATTGCAGAATCACATCAGTTGCAGAACCATTGATTTACATATTGCCATTCTGGTGTCTGTTGTATTCTGCTGCCTTTCCTATCCTCTACTATCCCAAATTACAATTTAATAGAAACTTTCAGAGCAGCGAACTGTCATGAGAGGCAGTAAATTTTCCCTTCCCAGATCTCACTTGCCCAAGTTAGTGAATTTTGTTTTCATTAATATGTTCCTGGAATAAATTCTTATTTCAAAATGTATAACATTCTACAATGATTATATATATATATATATATATATATATATATATATATATATATATATATATATATAATGTATTATATGTATCCATCCATACATAAAATTCATGTAAAAATTAAAGTCTGAAACTCATGTGGAGAGCATTTTGGGGCCAGTTTGCAAGATAATAGAGGAGAGGTGGGTAGGAAGTCTGTGTTGCGTGTCTCTCCAACATTAACAAGGATTTGTGGAGTGAGGTGGGGAAACAGACTTCACCCTGGGAAAGAGTTGTATGTCCAGGGGAGAAGCTGCCAGGTGTGGACCAACTTCTTTTTCCATCCTTACACATTAACTAGCTTGCTACTAGAGCACTCATCTTTGGATTCAGGTGTAGCTCTGCTTGTCAATCCAGATGGCACTGAATGGCACAGAAGGTATAGTTTCATTAATAATCCTGGTATCTTAGGAGTGTGCTCCAGACCTGGGTTGAAGGGTGGGCAGAGTCGTGAAATGTGCCTGTGGAAATTCTAGGTGCCTCATAGAAGTTTCCCCCAGAGGTAGATGCAGGACACTGAGGGAGACAGGAGTGAGCGATGTTGGCTTTCCAGGGCTGCAGGGAAAATGTGGATGTGGCTGTGTAGACTCAGTGAACACCACAGGAACACAGTCAACTCAGAAATGCATAGGAGGAAGAACTTAAGAGCAATTGAAAATATTTGATGTTGTAGTCCATTTAAAAATTCTGTGTGGGAGGCCATCCTTGCACGTGATTTGAGTTACCTCCATGGCTGGGTGAGAGGCACTTAGATACAGCTGTGTCAGAGCTTTCCCCACCCTTCTCCAGGTCCAAGGGCTTGTCTGTGCAGAGGCATGTCTGACCACTCACCCAAAGACCCAATTGTCACCCCTGACCATGGGATGCTACCCCCTTTAACCTTCATTGGATGCGATTTTCCCTGGAATTTTTGGTTCCCCAATAAAAGCCCACTCCCTGGCGTGTTCTCTCTCTCTCTCTCACTAGTCTCTTTAGTAAACCTCGCTACCACATTAGGTGGCTAGAAGCTGGAGCTAGGAGAAGCCGTCCTGGAGCTGGTTTTAAAGGTAATTGAGTCTTGACTCTTTAATTTAAAACTCCCTAGCATTTTTCTCACAATTAGAACCTTCTTTAATGAAGCCAGCGCTGTTCGCTGGGCAAAATTCTGTCTGTGGTAAGTCTTTAATGGCACCTGCAATGGGCACGGGGTCTGCTAAACACAGGGATCTCAGTAGTAAATGGTCAGGGGGTGACTTTAATAAAGTGGAAAATTGAAAAAGCAAAACCAGAGGGAAAATATGCTTCCATAGACACAGTATTGCTCAGTTTGAGTTGTGATTCTCACTGATGTGGGAAATGTTTGTGACCAACCAGCTCACAGGAGCCACACTGCCTGAAGTCTCCACCTGAGTGTGTCATCAAGGCTTCTGAACTGTGGGTCAGAGCCTTTGGAACAGCCAGGACAGGGGCACAAGCAGGGTCCCAAACCTCACTCAGCGCTGGTCTTTTTGACTCACTTCTAGGTCATTTCATTAAAAAAAGGACCACAGCAAAATGCTGCTAGCAGTCAGGGAATTAGAAATAAGGTTAAGAATTGATCTAGTGCATGATACATAAACAGCATTTATAAAAAATATATGCAAGGCTAAATCACTTATGCACTGTTAGTGACCTAATTTTCATATATGCAAATATAAAAATTGATTATATTTAAGCTCAATAGTAATTATCAATGAGATGCTCAATTTTTGTTGTTCTTAATTATATATATCAATTATATGTCTATATTAATTATATATATCAATTATAGATGTATATAATCTCCATTTGAGGTAGAGATTATATATACAGAACATTACAAATAACTATAAAGTAAGGATACAAGTAACCACCTTCCAAGTATAAATAAATAACATGAACACGTATGATTTCCCATATGTAGAATAAAAAAGTTATGATTCAAATTCTACACATTAAGAAAACAGAGAAAAGTAAAATATATTTGTAAAGATAGGTTGTTGATTTTGACTACATATAGCTTTCATTTCTTACATATAAACAAGGAAACTATTTAAAATCATCTTATATTTCATCCTCTGTAAGTTTTATCTACTTAAAATTTTATTTAAAATGCAGTTTTATTGTCATGATATTTATGTGTCTATTTGTGTATTTACTCATTTGTTCATGGGCTGCTGTGGTGCATGCCCTTGAGAGAGGACTCTCACATACCAGGCTCATGGTAGAACGGTCTCTCTAGCATGGCCCATGTATGTTAGTCATGAGCTCAACACCCATGATTGAGCAACTGCTGAAGGCCAGGTCTGTCCTGGGCAGTGTCCATCATGAGGTTAACCCTGGTGGAGCAACGACAATGAGAGGTGAGTGGAATTGACCTGTTCATTTAATAAACAGAAGGCCAAGGTGGACTGCAAACCCCACACAGCAGAACAGTAAGGAGACCAGAGGAGTCTGGGTCCAGTGGGAGCATTGGGATTTTAAGAAGCCTGTGCAGGGTAGGCCTCTTTGAGAAGGTGAGAGCTGACTAAAGAGAGGACTTCAGTTTGTTATGTGAAATTAACTGACACTTTGAGACCCAACATAGACTCAAAGGCCAATTGAGCAAGCTAAGCATGACCCAGGAGCGGATCAAGTGCAGGCCTGCTCTGTGAAACGAGCCATGAGTCTTGATTACAAAACACGCATCAGTAACCTCACTTATCAGGCAGACCTATGTAAGTGACATCGAGATGCAGCACTGTTTTCTAATTAATTAATTCTATCTTTTTAGGAAAAGCAGAATCGAGATGAGGCCCGACAACCACAGCACCAACACTGACTTCATCCTTCTGGGACTCTTCTCCTCTTCCCACTCCAGTGTGGTCTTCTTCTCCTTCCTGTTTGGCCTTTTCATTGTGACCCTAACAGAAAACGCCCTCATGATCCTGCTCATCCGCAGGGACCCGTGCCTCCACACCCCCATGTACTTCCTGCTCAGCCACCTGTCCTTCATGGACATCCTGCACGTTTCCAACATCGTGCCCAAGGTGATCGCCGACTTCCTGTCAGGCCACAGAGCTATTTCCTTTGCAGGCTGTGGGATCCAGGTATTCCTGTCCCTCACGCTGCTGGGTGGTGAGTGCCTCCTCCTGGCTGCCATGTCTTGTGACCGCTATGTGGCCATCTGCCACCCCCTGCGCTACCCAGTGATCATGAGCGAAAGGGTCAGTGTGCTCATGGCTGCAGGGTGCTGGCTGGTTGGGACCCTCAAAGCCATGGTGCACACAGGGCTGGTACTGCACTTACCCTTCTGTCACTCTAGGGCCATCAATCACTTTTTCTGTGAAGTTCCTGCCATGCTGAAGCTGTCCTGTGCAGACACTTTACACTATGAATGAGGGGTTTATGTGAGTGGCATTATTTTCCTGCTGATTCCTTTCCTCATGATATCAGTGTCTTATGTGCAAATTCTTCTCACTGTCCTCAAGATGAAGTCATCAGAGGCCCGGAAGAAGTCCTTTTCCACCTGTTCCTTCCACATGGTTGTGGTCATAATGTACTATGGGCCCTTTATTTTCACATATATGAGACCCAAGTCATACCACACTCCAGGCCAGGATAAGTTCTTGGCTATATTCTACACCATTGTCACACCCACGCTCAACCCTGTCATCTACAGCTTCCGGAACAAAGATGTCTTGACAGCCATGAAAAACGTGCTCAAAAGTAGTTTCCCATATAGAAAATGAACAGGAAAGATGCCTGAAGTTAGTCTTCTTTCAATCATGAAACACTAAATGCTCTGTCTTTATGTTTGTTTTTAGATTAAATTCAATGTTTTATCATCTTGAACACTATGTTGAAATAACATAAACATGTTGGATGAGTAAACCCAGGCAAAAACTGTGTCTGCGTTACCCTTAATGATTTTTATCCAAGAGCTCTGGAAAGACTACATTCATATCAGCAACCACATGGCCTTAGGTTCTTCCAGTGCTCCCAAGAAAAAGCTTCCCTGGTTCTCCCAGTGTAACTCCCTGTACAGACTGCACGACATTCCCCTTCTGTGTGGATAGGTATTTAGACTCATTTATTGAGATACATCATGTTCAAAAATAACAGCGGGCAAACCTTACTGCGGGTGTTTAAGGTTGTTACAGAACCTAAAGAATAAGATCCAAAGAGACTATCCTTTGAGGACCCCTGGACTGCTTGGTAACCATTACCCTCAGCTTGCAGGTGGCCTCTGAGGCTGGCAGTAATTCTTCAGTATAGCCCTCTGCCCTGCTGTGTCCTGCCTCCTGGTGACTTTCACAGGAGCAGGTTGCCCTTGTGCCCCTTCAGAATAAGTCCTATCTGTGGAAGACACAGGGTTCGGCCCTGACACGAGCCAATCCACATCTTGAGGAGTAGGAGATTAGTGGTCAGTGTGGACTGGGGATTTGTGAGGTACTGTCCTCACAGCATAGCCCCTCAGAAACTTTGCTTGCAGTGACTCTTCAGTGACAACTCACACAAAGGATTGCAGTCAGTTTTCACTATATGTTGTCTCAAATAGCTTTTCAGACCTGTCTCTCTGTCTTTATATCACTGATAAGATAAAGAATTCATGAGGGAAATTCAAGAGTGAAAGCTTACATTTCCTATAAAAGAAGGAGCTGGAATTAGGGATGGTTTTAACCCTAATCTGTCTTCAGCACATTTGTGTGCAGTGAAGTAGAAAAAACTTAATCTCATCCTAAAATACCAGCTCAAAGAATATGTTCACTCAACCATCTCCTTCGTGGGTGGAAATGATACCACCAGTTACCAGTTTCCAATGATGAGTTCTGCTCCCTCACATGTTGAAGTATAGCATTAGAGAAGCACGCCGCAGCAAGCATAAAATGCAGGGTTTATCTAAAAAGGGGGTCACATGGACTTCTCCCAGGAGGAGAAGGGGGCCATAGCTGGTATCCTGGTATCTCAAGAAGTGAGGTACTTTTGGTTTTTTTAATATGTCTCAGGCTTCCTTTGTTCTCCTGCTCTCTTCCATTATCTCTCTCCTTCCTGCATATATGACTAGGCACAGGAGATGCTCAGGTGTGATGGCCCAAAGGTGAGAAGCAGATGGGCTGGAGGGGGGAAGAAGAAATGATCTGGGCAGGAAGGAGGGCATAATTAACAACTTGTATAACTCCCTGTATGGAGGGACAATCCCTGGGACAGGTTACCTTAGCAACAGGTTGGAGCAGGGGCAGGTTATTTGATAAGGGTGAAGGAAGGACTCTAAAGGCATTTCAGTGCCTCAGGGAACAGTCTTCAACTTCCTGGCCTCCTTTATCTGGCCTGACTCAATTTTCCTATCTACCCTGACTTCTTGTCTAATTCTGGCTTCAGAAATAGGTCTCTTCATACTAATCTGCTCATCCTTCCATTGTGCTGGCTCACCACTATGGTGGGAGAGTACTTGGAGGTAAATTATTGACAAGAGCCAACATAATCTAATGGCTTTCAAACTCCAGGACCCACATGTTTGGAAATTCAAATTGCTTGTGTATTAAATAAGACCATTAAGGTTGTGTCAGCAATCTGGTGTATCCCACCATATGCTGCTCATCTCTTTTCAGCAGAATCAGTTGTGAAAACTCTTGAAACCATGAAGAATTGCACGAAAAATCCATGAAGGACTCGGTACAGCTGTGCTCTCCTCTGACGGCCCCTTCTAATTCTGTGAAAGCCACTCAATATTGTCAGTTCTGCACAGCAGGTGGCAATACAAAATGAATCCTTTTTTTCAGACTAATGTGTGAACAGGCACTAAAAGAAACTAATGTGAATTTATGTACCCCCAAATTTCAAAGCTCTCTCAGAAAAACTGGCCTCAATATCTAATTAAACAGTTGATTCCCCAAACACATAGGAAATTAGTGTAGTCATTGTGGAAAGCAGTGTGTGGAGGTGCCTCAAGCAACTAGAAGCAGAACCACCACGCCCCACCAACCCCACCCTGTATATCCAAATGAAATGACATTAGCACATCAAGCAACATTGACACTGCTGTGTCCATCCCAGCAGGGTGCCCAATAACCAAGAAATGGAACCAACCTCAGTGTCCATCAGTTGAAGAATGGAGAGAGGAAATTTGTACAGACACACAAAAGACACACCATCAGACATGGACACATGTGATTCTGTTATTCATGACAACACAGATGGAACTGAAGATCACTCTGTCACATGAAATAAGATGGGGACAGAAAAATAAGGGTCAATACTCTCACTCAAATGTGGAAAAATAATTATCTCATAGGCGAGTGGGAGAGTGGTCACCAGGAGGTGGGGCGTAGGGAGGTAAGGAGAGATGGGGAAAGTAGATCACTATTAACTAAGCTGTAGTTACAAGGAAAAGGAAATCTGATGTGCATTGCACAGTAGGGTGACAACTTGTGACAGGATGCATTGCACATTTCAGAAAACTAGAACAAAGGATTTAGAAAGTACTCATCATTAAGAAGTGAGAAATGCTTGAGGAGATATACATGTTCTGGCTGATTTAAAGATTTCACAATGTAGTCATTTGTTGAAACACCACATGGAACCCCATTAATATGCACAGTGTGTGTGGTTTTATGTATCAGTTAAATCTAAATTTAATTAAATGTAAATTCCAGAGAACTGTAGGAAACGGTGTTAGCCTTTCAACATTGTGGCCAAAACACCTAACAAAAACTATTTAGATGAGGAAAAAATTATTGTGGCTCATAGTTTCAAAGGATTTAGTCCATGGTCTGCTGTCCTGCTGTCTCCAAGGCGAAGTTCTGTAGCAGAAGGGCACAGTGGAGGAAAACTGCTGGGCTCATGGCAGCCAGGAAGCGGGGTGGGGGGGGGAGAGGGAGGGAGGGAGGGAGGGAGAGAGGGAGAGAGAGAGAGAGAGAGAGAGAGAAATGGGGGAGGTCCAGGAACAAAACAGTCCCCAAGGGCTCTGCTTCCTCCTTCCCCGCCCTTCCCCTCCACCTTCCTGCATCCACTCAAGTCACTAGACCATCACTCCTCACTCATCTCACTCATGGTTCTTTACTGAAAATAGCAAGTGAAAGAGCAAACTTTTCTGGGATTTTATATCTCATGTGCTACATCCTTTGCCTTCTAAGGCTAAAACAGGCAACAGAGTAATCTAATACCCTGATAATCATCACATTACACACCTCCCTAGGTTCTCAGACTTCCTTGAATCTTCACTATTAATTTCCTACACCAAAGCATGGAAATAATTTTTAAACTCTATTGTTTGTAATTTATAGTGCATCATTAGAGAATTAGGTTTTGTCATTAGTATGAATGACCTCATAAAAAAATTTTAAAAAAGAAGAATAAGCAAATGTGCTTAAAGATTAAATTTAATAAGGTGATGTTGTATAAAGGAATGTTGTTTAATGACTAGATTTTAGCTCTTTATTTCACAAAAATAACAATGTGATGACAGATATATTGTAATCATAGGTGATGATGGGAATCAATCTGCCCTACTGCTGTAGTCACTTCACTGTTGATATGCACCCCATGTTATCATGTTATAAATCTCAAATACACACAACTGTAGTTATTGTAGAGAACTAAGAGAAGGGTCATTCTTTGCTTGTCCCTCAGGGATGGGGCAGATTCTGGCAGATGGAAACTGGGCTGGTACCTCATCATCAGCAGTACGTGGCGGTGCCAGCTCTCTTTCCATCTGAATCCCCAGGGATGGTCCTGTGAAGCTGGCAGAAACCCTGCAGGGACATAGACCATCACAGCACATGAGGAACCCAGGATAAAGGGGGGATGGGGGCTGTATTTCCAAGTCCTCCCGGCTCCTGGGCTGAGATCGTCCAGCACACAGCCAATCCCACACTATTGGCTTCAAGGGTGCAGAGTAGTCGTGTCCCACATGGGTGGTGCTGAGCTCACCCAGGTTCTGTGGAATTAAAAGAGAGATAGAGAAGGCATGCCTTAGAGCCACCACAGCAACACAGGGACAGAATAGAGGAGAGACAGTAGCTTATCAGAGACATTTGTGTTGGAAGAGTGATGGTGCTTTGTGGGGAATGGGCAGCAATGAGTGGTCGAGCTGGTGGGCTGGTTTCTGGCTTGACCTACTGCACCTGGTGGAAACCTTCACTGTCAGAGGGCTCACTTGGGCAGGTCCATGTCAGACCTGGTGGAGATGATGTCCCTGTGACACCTGATCACAGATTCCCATCAAGGGCAGTGACAACAACTAGCAGATGACAGATGGTCACCAGGCAGTTATCTCATGGATTAAGAAGCAGTGCTCTGAAAATTCAGAGGGACAAACTCAAGCAGTGGTTGGTATAAAGTGGGCCTGTGGGTTCAGGTGGTTGACTTCATGGGAGGAACATGGCCTTACCCTCTCTCCATCAGCCCTGCACATATGGGAAGCCACAGCAAGCATTCCGACCCAGGTGCCCCTGCTCCTCAGGGGCAGATGGGATTGAGGGGCCAAGATGGAATGGTCTGGGCAAGAAGGGGGCATAATTAACAACTTGTATAACTCCCTGTATGGAGAGACAATCCCTGGGAGAGTTTACCTTAGCAACAGTTTGGAACAGGGGCATTAGAGAAGAGGTCAAAGTGGTTGACCATCTTCCCCTTTAGCTCAGGACCACAGCAAAATGTGAGCACATTTTGACCCATCAGTGAGCACAAAATGCATTTCTCCTGCATGTTGGTTGGCTCAGTCACATTCCCTTATATCTTAGATCACTTTCTAATGGTCTCTTTGAAGCAGATGGAAGCCATAGTGACAGGATAGTAGCATTTACAAGGACACAGTAATCATAGAGACAGCGATGGTGAGCACAAACCCTGAGCACATCCTGTGGCAGACTGTGCTCCTTACCCAACTCTCACATTATTTAATATGCCTTGTTTAACCTTCAAAGCAAAATTGTGACTCACTGCATTTATTAGAAATTTATTGCAGATGTAATTTCATAGGTGATTGTGAACAAAAAGGCCCCAAATGGAATCTTTTCTGAAACTACATATGATTAATTTTTCTTCTTTTTTTCTTTTCATAGGAGATAGAGTTTGTCCATTACTATTTTTTCATAATTACTTGTGCCAAGGGTGTGCTCCTACCTAGATAGGGTGGAGGATTATGTCTTTCTGTAGTCATTCTTCACAAGACCTTTTGTAACACAAAAGGGATCACATCCCTTCCATCTTTATATTGATTCAGCATCTGACTGCTGCCTATCGGGTGAAAGTTCAGTGTCATTTGATGAATTATGAATAATAACCAGCTGTTTTCAACCATCTGGTCACTAACCTGCTAAGTCCCCTATCTCAAATTTTTGATATGAGTTGCAATTATGATGTCAACTGTGTCTCAGAATAATTTGTTATTTTCTTATAGTAAAAAATCCAAATGCTCATGTCAGACTTAATGTTCACAAGGTTTTCATATCAAAAACACTTGTCAAAATGAACATTTTTCATGAAGAGTTCATAGTGTTATTTTTGTCTTTTTCTTGTCTTCTGCTCAACAATATAATGTCAACAAATAATTCTAGAAGGAAAAGAAGTCTGCATGAGGAGTTACAAGCTACAAGGTGAGTGGGGCCAGAAGAGATGGGGATCCAAGGAAGATAACATTTCCAGAAGGGGGTGCATGTGGAGCAGGGGGCTCCTGAGAAGGTTACCTTGAGAAAAGACTATATTTCGAGAAAAATCATGGAATTAATAAAACTTTGAGACTCAACATGGGTCGAGGGTCCTTTCAATATGGAAAATATCATCATTTGATTCAAGCAAGTAAAAGATCATCCTGAAAAATGTGGCCACTCTAAGCCCTGGACTAGAGGCCCTTGATATTGATTAGAAACATGCCTCACTAGCTCAGATTGTGTTACAGAAACACACAAAAATGTGATTGGGATTTAACTATTTTTCTTTTCTTATATTCATAATTAAGTAATCATGTGTTTGATAATTTATTTTTCTTTTTAGGTTGAATATGGACACTCAGTATGAGACCTACGATCCCATTTTATCCTTACATTCATATTTAATTAAGTATTTTAATCATTTCTTTGAAACAAATCATTCTGTATCAATTCTAAGGAATAAAATAGAATAAAAGAAGCATTCAAAGTTATTACTCCACCTTTCTAGCTACAGACAAGATGACTTTTGAGAATCACATTTCTATTCACTTGGTCCATTCATGTCATGTTGTATGAGTCATTTGTACCCAAGCTGGTTCTGAGGAAGGCCACTGTGGTTTTCTATATGTTCCAGCTGTCCTGGAACTCTCATCTTCATCACCACACTTGACAGCTTCAGATCCAGAAGCCTCTGCCACCCTGACCCTAGCTCATGTGGATGGTGTGACTTCCAGCCAAGCACCTCTGTTGCTTGCAGTCATGCTGCGGCTGCAGATCCTGTGGTACAGCTGCATCAAGGTCTCCCACCACATCAGAATGTGGCCCTGGAAGAGCTCCCTTGATGCTCTAGACACTGTGATAGCTGTGTGGGCTGCTCCAGCTAAGATGCTCAAAACACATTCAGAATGTAGCCTAATAGTTTTCTAAAAATGATAAAAGTGAGTCAACCTAATGCCGACATAGTAAAGGAAAATGTGCTAATACTCATGATTTCATTTGTTCCTACTTTTAAAAATATTTTATGTGGAAACATATAAATATGTTTAGAAAAATATGAGAGGAACTGGGGATGTAGCTCAGTGGTATTCCCTCTGCAAGAAATCCAGTATCTGTTGTACTTTTAGGCTCTCGTCCACACAGAACAGCTGGTGATTGATTGCTTTAGCGATGGGTTCTGACCATGCAGGTTTTAATTTTTACTTTGTTGAAGTTGATTTTATTTGTATTTTACTTCCACTATCTTACCATTCTGATGGGTCAGTTTACTTTTCTTGTATTTGAATTCATCTGAATTCAAGAGACCATTTTTTCATAGTACAGAATGAAAAATAAAATTAATAACTTATCCCTCCCAGGTGCCAGAGGCACATCTGAATTGACAAGTGTCAGTGCAAGCTTCATACTCTGCTAAATGAAGGTTTCACTGCTTTCCCTCTTCTCCTCACTCCCTGGCACTTGGCGAAGAAGTGGAAGTGGCCGGTGTCTACAAGGACGTGGGGCTGTACCTGCACTGGGGGCTTCACCACATGAGCACTGACCAAACCTTAGGACTTCCTCCAGTAGAGATGCCCAGAGTCAGGGCTACAGAAGAGGGGCCACTGAATATTCTGAAGTGTCAAGTATGGCCCCAAAGGGATGCTGGGCTTCTCTGCAGGAACCCCTCTACAGCTTGGCCAGTGTGATGACGGTGGCACTACCCAGCCATCAGGAAGACAGGGAGGCTCTGGTTCCAACCATGTTGTCACAGAGAAGCATGTGACTGCATTAGCAGAACTGTGATTACAGCTTATGAAAAGTCACCCTCTATAAGGTACTGGGATAGAAGACCTGCAATTTACAGGTCTCATTAGTAATTCAACTTCAAAATGGATATTTTATTTTAATTGAATGCATATAAGTGCCATATACATTCCTTCAATTGAGCAACTGGATGGCCATGTATGTGTGCTTTGATATAAAGGTTCCTGTGTTCCTTAAACATACCTGTGTCCAATTCTAGGGAGAGCTTTTGTAATCACAGATTGTGTGTGGAGTGGTTTATGTTAACCTTGAAATTCTTACCTGAATGGTGAGGAATAAGGCACAGCCCTGCCCTCGGTGCTGCCACATTAAGGAGTCAGTGGGTGATGGGTGATAGTCAGATGGGTGATAGGTGAAGTCAAACAGGCACGAGTGACCCGAGGAGTCCATTTGGGCTGGTCCAGCAGGTGCACAACCCAGGGTGTGCTGCAGAGGAGAACTGAGAGACGCATGGGGTGTAACACACTGGAGGACACGGGAGAGGAGCTCCTGGGGTGGGGGAAAGGAGTCTGTGAGGGGCAATACTACAGCCACGCCAGGACGAGAGCCCAAGGTGGCCTCAGTCCGACCTCCCTCTCGGGACACTGAGGTCGTTGCCCCTGTGATCACACTCTTGTGGACTCCTCTTCCTCCGTGGGGTCTAGAAGTGGCTGCTGGGGATGCTCCATGGCCCAGAAGCAGGGGTCAGGTCAGACCGGTAGGTTGAGGACCCTTGGGCTGTGTGCGCTGCAGTGTGCGGCAGAGCCCCCATTCTCGGAGGTGCAGGTGCGTGGTCCGCCCCAGCCCACTGGGCGTCCTGGGGCGGCTCCTCCTGACCAAGGCTGCCCGGGAGAGCCAGCAGCCGGGAGGCTCAGCTCCAGAGGTCAGGGACTACACCGGAGTCCTCTCACTGTCCTCAGTGTGTTCCCTAGGCATGCGGCTCAGCCTGGGACCCCGACTTCACGCCAGGGCCAGCTGCTCCTGTTAACTTCAAGGAAATACCCTGAAAATGTTCTCTTTCATTATTTTTCTAGGTATTTGTCAAGTCACCCTAATTAACATTGCTGCTGCTGCTTCTCTCCCTCCTGGCTCTTGTCCTCCTCATACCTTCTCACCCTTCTCCTCCCTCTCCTCCTCCTTCCCCCTTATCCTCACCCCTTCTATCTCCTCCTCCTCCTCCCTGCTTCTCCTCCCTCTTCTCCTTCTCCCCCTTCTCCTCCCTCTCCTCCTCCACCTTCTCCTCCTCACCCTTCCCCTCTCTCTCCTCCTCCTCCCCTCTCCTCCCTCTCCTCCCTGTTTTCCTCCTCCTCCCCTTTCCTCCCTCTCCTTCTCCTCCTTCTCTCTCCTTCTCCTTCTTGCCCCTCATCCTCACCCCTTCTGTCTCCTCCTCCTTCTCCTTTCTCCCTCTCCCTCTTCTCTTCTCTCTCTCCCACTTTCTCCTGTTATATTACTGCAGTGTAGTTGTACACAAAAGCTGGGTTTCTCTGGACATGCACAAAATTTTAGGACTCAATTCCTGTCCAAGTTGCCCTCCTTCATATTTTCCTCCCCTGTCTATTCCCTTATTCTTCTTGCTCTTTCACTTATCTGTTTTCAGTTGGTGCTTTATAGCTATACATAGAGGTGAAATTCACCTATGTATACATGCACACAGTGTAATGTTGTCAAATTTGTTATTCTTTCCTCCACCACCACCCCGAACTCCTTCTTCTACTCCCTCTATCTTTATGGTAGCCAACCCTTCCTTTTTTCTACCTGCCTTTCTCTATCTTCCACTCCTTAGAGAAAACATTCTATCCTTGACTTTCTGAGTCTGGCTTGTTTCGATTTCCTGTTCCACCCATTTACTGGTGCATGCCATAATTTCGTTCTTACTTATGACTGAGTAAATCTCCATTGTGTACATGCACCACATTTTATTTAATCCATCCATCTATTAATAGGCATCTGGGCTTATTACATAACTTGGCCATTGTGAATTGTGCTGCTATAATAAACATTGAAGTGACTCAATCACTGATTTTAGTATGCTAATTTTGTTCTTTTAAATAAATAACAAGGAGTGGGTTAGTTAGGTAATAAGGGGTTCCATTCTCAGATTGTTCAGAAATCTTCATATTTCTTTCCAGAGTGTTTAATACTAATTTGCAGTCCCACCAACACTGGATTAGCATAACTTTTTTTCCCACCTCCTTGCCAACAATTATTATTATTTGTGTGCTTGATAATTGTGAATCTAATTGGAGTGAGATGGAACTGCAACGTGGTTTTTAATTTGTATTCCTCTAATTGCTAGAGACGTGGAGCATTTTTTTAAAAAATATAATTGTTGGCCATCGATATTTGCTGGGAGCCATCAGCCAAGTAGGTATGACAAATTCCTTGCCAGCTTACTCCCATGCTGTCTAGTGGAAGGACTTCTGAAAGGTGACCTTGCTCAAGGACCAGGGCAGGATCCGTGTTTAGGGTGTTCCCCCTTTAGAATAGGGCGGTTTAGCATAATAGGAGATTAGGGTGTTCCCCCTTTAGAATAGGGCAGTTTAGCATAATAGGAGATTAGGGTGTTCCCCCTTTAGAATAGGGCATATCCTGCTGCTGAATTCCTCTTGAGTGCTTAGGGTCAGACAGTATATTTTGGGAGACAGAAGCCCATGCGGTGTGGATTTGAGCAGGGAACGTGGATTCCCCCAGAGCGTGTTTGTAGACGGCCGGTGTGAGTTCGGGAATAAAGAATTGCTGTTTGAATCTACAAGCTGTGTGGAGACTCGTGATTTGTGCCCAGCCAGAGACTGCGGCAGATATTCCTTTTTTTGAGAAGTGTCTGTTTACTTATTTTACCCAATTATTGATAAGGTTATTTGAGTTTTTGTGTGTTGAGTTTTTGAGTTTTTTTATATATTCTGGATATTAATCTCCTGTCAGAGGCATAGCTGGCACAGATCTCCAATTTTGTAGGTCTCTCTTCATGCACTTAACATTTCCTTTGCTGTGCAGAAGCTTTTTAGTTTGATGGCATCCCACTTATTGATTCTTAGTGTTATTCATTGAGATTTAAGGGTCTTCTTGAGGAAGTTGATACCTGAACCTGTAGGAGGGAATGTCACCTTATGTTTTCTTCTAGCAGTTGCAGAGTTTCTTGTCTAAATTATGAGTCTTCAATTAATTTTGATTTCACTTTTTTTGCAGAGTGAGAGATTAGATCTAATTTCATTCTTTTATATATGAATATGCAGTTTTCCCAGCACCATGTTTTTAAAAGGCTAACTTTTCTCCAACACACGCCACCTTGTCAGTATCAGGTGGCGTGGCTATGTGGGGTTTTCTCTGTGTCAGTGATCATGTCATTATTCTTTGTAGTGATGTCTTTCTTAGAGATCATTCTTTTAGTTATTTCTTACGAAGGTAAGATTTTATTTTTTTCTTAGATTCTGATAGATAATTTTGCTGGATATAGCAAATATGGCTGCCTTTTTTTTTTTTTTTTTTTTTTTTTACAGATTGGAATATTGTCCCTTCTTCTTTTTAGGGTTTAAGTTGAGAAGTCAGAAGTGGCCTTTATTGCTTTACCTCTAAAATGATCTAACATTATTCTCCTACAGCTTTTCATATTTTTCCTCAGTTTCTATGTTAGATATTATGATTGTGATGTGTCTTGGATAACTTCTTTTTTTTTATCTTTTCTACTTTGTGTTCTTTATGCATCCTACATATGTACATTCATTTCATTTCTAAGGTTTAGAATGTTTTCTGCTATTATTTTATCAAAAAAGGTTTTTAATGACATTTGTCAACATCTCCATGTTCTCTTCTATCCAAATGACTCTTACTTTTATTCCCTTGACCTTGTCCCTGAGTATGCTGCATCTTTGTGTGCTCAAATTGTATATGAAATTTCTGATCATAGCCTTTTAGTTGTTTTTATTTTTTCATTGCATATTGAGTGTTCAAGTTCAGATACCCTGCCTTCAAGACCTGAAGTTGTGTCCTCAAGGCCTGATTGTCTATGTGATCTTATCTGTTGGAGATACTTTCAAGGGGATTCTAATTGATTCATTGTGATTTTCATTTCCAGGAGTTCTGATTGGTTTCTTTTTAGAATCTCTATTTCTTTATTAGAATTGGTTTTCACTTCCTATATTTGTTCTCTTAATTTGTTCTTTTTATTATTTTATTTTTGCTCACTGAACATTTTTATTATCAGTTTTTTATAGTCCTTCTCTGGAATTTTATCCTTTTCTTTTTGAGTGGGGAAGGGTTCAGTTTGGGTGATGAAAAATATATGGAGGTGTATGGTGTTGATGGCTGTACCAAAAGTGAGGCTGCTAAATGTAACTGACTGGTGCAGCAAAAATTGACTATCATTATAAATTTTATTTAATTTATATTTTACTACAATTAAAAGGTTAGGAAAAATAAGGTTAACCTGGACCCAGAGGACCTCCTTCCCAATAGAAACATACCGTTGTTTGTTTAATTATGCCATTGTTTGTTTAATATTTAATTTCTGACATAAGAACAATTTGAAATTAAATGTTACCAAAAGCAAATTAAAGACTGTTCCCCAAGTGTCTAATGCTCTAAGAGCAGCTTCTAATGTGTTTATATTAAATTTACAGCTTTCCATTGTGGTGACGTAAATTTACTATCAGATGATTCAGAACTATAATTCTCATGTAGACACATTATGGTGATGAACTAAATGAATGACAATGCATAAAAAGATGCACTAAATTAATAACAATACATAAGATACTTGAGTAAATGCATTTGTTTGTTTTCCATTTGAACTGAGCATTAACACACCTGGGATACATGTTTAAAAAAAAAAAGAAGAAGAAGAACTTGTTCCCATCTTGGCAAAAGGCCAGTCAGTGCTGGTTTTGACTAATTTCTGTCAGCAATGTCTCAGTGGAGATTGCTCACAGAACTACACACACACACACACACACACACACACACACACACGGCTAACTCAGATCCATGTAAAGTTGGGTGACTCATGGTTGCTCCTGAGTCTTCCAGGAAACATTTCAAAAGGCAAATAAAGAGATAAGAAATGACTATGGCCATTAGTTTGAAAAATATTCAAAAAATTTACTCATAAAATGAATTTGACAATGAGTACATGCTAGGAGCCCTGCAGCTACCCAATCCAGGAACTTCATAAAAGAGGACTGAGAAGAAAGGAACATATACTAAAGGTATTTCTATTGATATAATTCATATTAGTTTATTCCATTATTAGATTAATTAAAAGCTGCCATTTACAAAGTACTAGAGTAAGCAATTTGTAAACTTAGAATTTCCTTTCACCAGAGAACTTTTAAAAACAATTGACTAAAGTGGGATTGAAAGTTACATCCATAGTGATAAGCCCACAGTATATAGATGATGAACTTTCTTTTTCTTAAAAGTAGACAAAATACATGTGTTCCTTACATACTTATAAGCTTTGCAAATCATGAAGCTCTTTTTATATCTAAAGCAGATTGCTATACAATTCTGACAAGAATTAGTGTAATTGCTAATACCTAATGCGATTTGAAAGTGAAATTGATAATACAACCAATGTCTGATATTCTCTGTGAAATTGTTTCCTGGATTTATGATAAGATTAAGGTTGGAACCATTCCACACTTAGGCCAATCATTTCGTAAGTGAGTGCAGTAATCAAGGTAGGAAAGTACATTTAGAAAGTGAGGGGAAGTGGAGTTTGAGCAAAAGTGGCTGCAGTGCTGTAACTGAACCCAGCCTGGGCGCCAACCCTTCTATATGGCCTCGGGATAGGAGGAAGGAGAGGTGAAGGATGAGTGTGTGCCCGGAGCCCGTCTTTGACATGCAGGCGTAATGTTGGGGAGCACGCTGACCTACACATCCTATGTGATTGACAAGCAGACAGTGAGCTTGCTCCTTTTAAGCAGAATTCCATAGTGGGATGGAATACAAGGATGGACTACATAGTTGTCAGGTATACAAGGAGAATTCACCTAGGGGTGCTAAATACAGGTGAGTGTGTCTTCTGGACCACTAATTAAAGAGGCTGGTTGCGTGGAACAATGCAAATGTGGTAAAAATAACATGAAAAAGAAGTAGAAGAAAGCAAGATCTTGAAATATTTAAATTGTAAACACTAAAAGAAGCTTATCTGGATAAAAAGGTTCATTTCCCCCAAATTCTGAATCCTCTAACACCTACAATAAATTTTTACTTTTATTAGTTTTTTTTCTTAATTATTTTTTTTAAATTTGGAGAGTTAGAAAGATAGCAACCCTATTTCTGAATTGTTGCCTCAAAATACTGAAGTGTAAGACAGGTTATCAATTTAACTAAGCCTAAAATGTAAGCATCTGTATCTATCCATCCTTAAGTCTAAATTACTAACAGGCAATCAAAAGAAAGACATTCAGCCTCTTTTAAATTGACTTTATGATCTCTGTAATGATAGTGTTTCCATTAACACCAAGGATGAGAGGTTGCGATAAAATGTGACTTGAAACTGGCACAAATTCTTGGCATCTGTCAGTTCCCACAGCTGGGACTGTCGGGAAAGTTTCTGTCCCTGTCTTCCTTTCTCTGCCCAGACCTTGTCTAAGGCCAGTGTTTTCTTCTCTAAGAAGCTGTTGTCAGGGTGTTTCTTTTTATTGCTCTTTCTTCATATTTATACTACCATTAATGCCCAAACCACAAACTTGTAGGGGAATCGAGACAGGTGAAAATTTTTGTGAGTGGTCTATAAATAGATTATTTGTTACTTCATTGGAGGAATGAAAATAAAAGAGAAAATAGTTTATTTGCATTTTTTTTATACAAACACAAAAGTATTCTTTTCCTTTTAGACTTTGATACAGATATTGATGTCGGGGAGCTCTTTCCTGTCAGATGCAATCTTTATTTAAATGAGGTTATCATCTCACAGGAAGAGGAAAACACATAATTGGAAGAATGCTTACTTTGCAGTCATGAGCTCTGATCTCAAAGAGCAGATTTGATATGGCCCTCTTTATTTCTCTTTGGTGATGCTTTTTTCTCTCCATTAAAGTCAGAGTATATTAGCTGCCTCAGGGACACAGGACATAGTGGATGGTCCTATGTAAAATGCCAATGGTGGATGAAATGGCAATGTTCATTTTACTGATGATTATAGCTTACCTTTCAACCTTGTCAATCATCTGAACTATTTACATAGCTTCAGGCTCTGGTACCCACCTAATATGCTGACCTCGTGATGAATCCAAATGCTAGGATGTGATAAAGATCTCTCTCCCAGAATTTTTCCTGAGCCATGCCAGTGGCCACAGAGTCCTCAGGAATTGATTGCTGCATGGAGGCACAGGGTACCTCGGTGAGTTTCTTACTAGCCACTTGAGGATTCACATGTGCAATACTTTCAGAGCTTTTTATTTGTTTACCCTGATGTAATTTTATATATTTTAAGGTATTATCCACATAACGCATGACCAGAGCATCAACATCCGCAGAATAAAACAACCAGCTCCAAACCATCCCCATTGTCACCACAGTGAATGCTTCACTGTCTCCAAATTTTGCTAATATTTTAAACACTATGCTTTTCATCTCATGCTTGATTCCTAAATCTAAAACGTCAGGCCATCTTTTATGACTCAAACTAGCAAGGATGGACGTGGACCCTGCACCCCCCTCACTCATGTCCCTTGCCCTACCCATCCTCTAAACACACCCACAGCCCCCTTTCTATCTGGGGCAGCAGTGGAAAACATCATTTCATATTTTAGTTTATTGATAGTATATAAAAATATAAAATTATTACAAAACCTGTAGGTATTTAATTGTTGTTCTGCATTTATTCTCACTATTGTGATGTTTCCTTAAGAAACTTCTAGGAACTTATTCTGTAGCTGATACTGATAATTTATGAGGATTATATTTAAGATAGCATTTGGAATTTTTAATAAAATACCTTTCAATATATTATTTCTCATTTTTTTCAACTTTACATGCTGTTAAAGTATGGAGCATGTATATTTGTTTGTTTGGAGAAACTAGTTGTATTGACCATTATTAACTCAATACTCATGTCACATGTATTATCAGGAATGCCCGTGCATATTGGAAGGCCATCTGATATTATTTCCCTTATTCTCCCTTTTCTAAACTTCAAGCATTCATGTTCCTATGTTGCTTTAGTTTTCTTTCTTGTAGTGTCTCTTAACTTTTTGTATGTCTCAAATTTCTAATAGGCTCATTGAGTCCATTATATCGATTGTGATCATTTTAATTTCAAGTTAGTTTGGTTCTCTACTATTTGCTGTCATGACACTTATTTGCCTGTACATTTAATCACTTTTCCTGAGACTCTGATGATTTGTCATTAAATTTCCTGCGCATACCCATTGTCATTTTTTTTTTTTTTGGTGCTGAGGATTGAATGCAGAAGATCTTACCATCTGGGCACCACCCCAGCCCTTTTTATATTTTATTTAGAGAAAAGGTCTTGCTAAGTTGCTCAAGGCCTCACTAAGTTGCTGAGGCTGGCCATGAATTTGTAATCCTGTTGTGTCAGCCTCCTGAACTGCTGGAATTACAGGCATGCACCACTGCACCTGGCCTCCCCATCTTCTCTTCTAAGGCATTCTGTGTGTGCCCCTGTGTATGTGGGTGCCCACGTGTGTGTGTGCACGTGTGTGTGCATGAACATGTATGTTGTGCTTCCCTCTTTCATCTGCAGGCTTTCTCAGCCAGTGGACCTGGCTACTCTTGGGTCTGGCCAGCAGGGGTCACTGCTGATGGCATTTTTCCCTGAAGAGAACCACAGCACTGCACTAGATCTCAAATTCCAATACTTATTTTGAAATAAAAATAGACATAAATACAAGAAATAGAAGAGCAAACAAAGAAGGAGCAAGGAAAGGCATTGGAAGGCAAGGTGTAATATCCTGTGAGCTGTAGGGAAGGGGAGACAGCATAACCACCAGCAGATGATTGTGGTGTTCACATGTTCAGGGAAGGGGTCTACCACAGCGTTCTGAGTGTGAGTGAGAAAGCGAGGAGAAGGACCTTTGGTAATTTACACTGGGCCATAAGAATACATCATAGATTTTTGAAGACATGAACTAAAAGATGGCACCTGATTTGAAGGGAATTTGATTCTGCATTATTGAAAGAAAAGTGGCGCAGGGCTGATCAAACACACACCTGGGATAAAAAGTGGGTTTATTGTCAGGAGCCTGACAAGGCTGATCTGCAGAAAGAGGGACAGCAGCAGCAAGGAGGAAATGTTGGAATGACTTTCAGTTTACAGCTAGCAGCTAGCAGCTGTGAGCAGCTCGGAGTGCTTGAAGAATCTACACTTGTTCAGGCCTGATAGGAGCACCTGCAGGATGGGATGCTTTGCTCTAGCGAGCCCTTAGCGAAACCACATCCTGAGCACTTGTGGTTAGCCAAGCTGCCAGATCAGGAAACTGAGAACCAGGAGCTTCAGGAATGGAACTTCTAACTTAGAAATCCCCTCCCCTAGGGACAAAGACCCTTCCTGATAATAGCAATATTTAGAACATCCTCATAGTGTGGTTACATTAGGCAGAAGGTGATTGGCTTATGGATACTATCTTGCTCATGTATGATTGATGGGCATGCTCACTCGAACCCTATAACAGTTGTATGCATTCCAAAAATAAACTGAGCTACTGGACAAAAACCTGAGGTGGGTCTCCAGCCAGTTCTCTCATCAGCTCCGGGAGTCTGTGTGTTGATTACATGTCTCTACCCCCCGACCCCCGCGACAAGGTAGCCAAGCAACTAATTGACCAGAACCACAGCAAGGGAGGGCAGCAGCGACCCCCTTGAATGTCACCTTTGACAGTCTAGAATCATGGCCACAGGCTAGGGGCGGGTTTAGTCTTGACTGACACAGAAAGCAACCCCCTGATCTTGTGGAAGGCAAGTTTGTTTCTCAGGAACAAAACAGGCAGTTTTTCTATCTCTCAGAAGGAGGAACAGGGAAACTGGCATGTCCCTTTATCTTCACAAGGAGAGAACAGGGAAGCCAGTACGTACCCATCTCAGGGGCTGGTAAGCTGTGTCTATCTCTCAATGAGAGAACAGGGAGACACTGGCACCTCTCCAGACCAGTACGTTTTATCTCTGGCTAGTTTCTATTTCTTGGGAATAAGAACAGTATTCGTAAAGTGGGGGTGGGGAAAGGAAGATGGCTGCAATCATGCCAACAGTCATGTGTAATGAACGCTCACAAAATGAACTAACTGTTTAAACTTGAATTGGTAAGTGAGTTCATTTTTGGAGGTAAAGCTAAGACTGAAATATAGAAGAAAAGTCACCCCCGCCCCTGGGATGATAAAAATGTATTCAAATATGAGCCTATAATTTAGACATTTACATTGATTTCTATGCACTTACTCATAAGAGCTCATCTTGATGACAGCTGATCCTGTAGGGGAATAAATACCCATATTCTAATAAAATCATTGCAGAAATATACTATTTTCATGACTGCACAGGTTTTATAAAAATGTCGGCCATGTATGCTACCTTAAGATATATTTATGAAGAAGGAAAATGAGATTCCGTTTTCAGAATAGTTTATTCTTTATCTAAGAACTTTAATAATTCACAGTCAAAATAAATGAATGATTCTAAAATACTTTACTGTTTATGTAACTTATTGTTTCATGTGTTTGTAGGAAAACCTAAATGAATGATGGAAAATTATAATCAAACGTCAACTGATTTCATCTTGCTGGGATTGTTCCCACTATCGAGAACTGGCCTTTTCCTCTTGGCACTCACTATGCTCATCTTCCTACTGGCTTCCGTTGGCAACCTGTCCATGATCCTGCTCATCCTCATGGATGCCCGTCTCCACACACCCATGTACCTCCTCCTCAGTCAGCTCTTCCTCATGGACCTCACTTACATCTCCACCATTGTCCCGAAGATGGCTTCCACTTTCATCGTGGGAAACAAGTCTATCTCCTTCACTGGATGTGGGGTTCAGATCTTCCTCTTCCTCACTCTAGCAGGTGCAGAGGGACTGCTGCTGGCATCTATGGCCTATGACCGTTATGTGGCTATTTGCTTTCCTCTCCACTATCCCATCCGCATGAACAAAAGAGTGTGTACGCTCATGATATTGGGGTCTTGGATGATGGGCTCTGTCAACTCCTGTGCTCACACTGTATATGCTCTGCATATCCCTTATTGCAGATCCAGAGCCATCAATCATTTCTTCTGTGATTTCCCTGCCATGCTGCGTCTGGCCTGCATGGACACTTGGGTCTATGAATACACAGTGTTTGTGAGCACCACCTTCTTTCTCATGGTTCCATTCACGGGTATTGCATGTTCTTATGGCCGGGTTCTCCTTGCAGTCTGCCGCATGCACTCAGGGGAAGGGAAGAAGAAGGCCTACTCCACCTGCAGCACTCACCTCACTGTGGTGACCTTCTACTACATACCCTTTGCTTACACTTATTTACGCCCAACATCCCTCCGTTCCCCAGCAGAGGACAAGATTCTGGCTGTCTTCTATACCATCCTCACCCCAATGCTCAACCCCATCATCTACAGCCTGAGGAACAAGGAGGTGATTGGAGCCCTGAGAAGAGTCCTTCACAGAATTTGGTCCATGAAAATGTAGTCAAAGTTTTCTGCTTTAATCCTTATAACCCAGGTGACGTTTATTCAACTGTGTAAAACAGCAAGAATAACCTTATCCAGTGACTACAGGCAAGGAACGAAAATTAATCTACAAGATGTGGAAATACTAAGATTAGACAGAATAATTATATTTTTTCTCATCAAAATAATGGATATGTATTATCCAACAACATGAAGGCACTAGGGTCTGGTTGATTTGCTGAAATGAAAAAGTAAAAAGTAGAAACTATTGAAATTATTCTGCCTAATGATTGTACCATATTTTTTCCTGTGTTTAGTAAATTATCACAAAATTACATTGAAATTTTAATGTCCATAAATAACTGAAAATAATTATCTTTTTAATTTTTAAATAATTTACATGTAAGGCAGACTACACAGTTTACAAAACTTTTGCTTGGTATATAAAAATTTACTTCAAGTAAACGCTCCAAACTTTTTCCTACACTAATGGTAATTTATAGTTGTATGAAGTATAAATAAATTTTCTTGAGATTCAGTAGTTCTTTCATCACTAATTGGGACATGGGGTAAGTTTATATTTTCCATGAGAGAGGCCCTGCATTTATCTGATTGAATTCCATGTATGTAGTGTATTAAAAGATCTAAGGATCAGTAATTATATCTGGAAAAATATAAATTTGAATTAGAAGATTCAGATGCATTTTTAAATATTAATAAAAATATTGTCTCTAATTGATGAACAAAGTTTAGACCATTGGAGCAATTATGCAATTTCTACAATCACACTACTACAACTTTGTATCCTGAGTATCAATCAGTAACCTTGGATCCATATTCTATTTTATGGACAACATAATGTTTTACTTCCTGTTCTCATACATCTACAATACCAGTTTGTGTTGAGAGAGTCACCTTCTCTGTACCAGTGTTTTTTTTTTTTTTTTTTATCAAGATTATAGTTTTTGTTCTTTTAACTGTTGATGGATCTGCCACCATGACATTAAGACCACCTTTGCAAAATAACTGCTAAACCCTCCTTTCAGAGCTTGCCTGCTTGCTGAATGACCTGTGCAGATTTCTCTTTGTAAGGAACTCAACCTTCATTGCGTTCTTGACATGCCCAATTCTGCACCAGCCTGTGTGTGGGCATCCTGCAGTGAAGCCCTTTAATGTATTGCCAGATAAATTTTTTTTTTATTGGTGCTTCATCTCCCTATTTTTTATTGGTTTTTCCAGTGACATTCTTACAAAGAATGTCAGAGACAATCTAATATTTCGTGCCAGTTATCTCTTTACTACCAGCATATATGGAGAGCTCAAAGTCGATTAGAAATGATTTTGTGAAATCCTCCTAGATCCTCTGACTCAGGAGAATTATAAAGTTTTCCTACTATCATGGGACTGCACCCAGTGGCTCTCCTTCTTCTGACATCACAAGGAGCGTGGTAGAAAGAAGCAGCATTGTTCAAGTTTGTGCCATCTGCTACCATCTTTATAAGCATCTACTCCAGATCATCTTGCATGTTGGGCAATGGTGCCTCTTGGGGAGACTGACCTAATCCCTCTCCTCCTACAGGGTCCCTCGATCCATGTTCATTGTGCACTTTTTGGCCATGTTTCACACAATTTTAAATCTGTAGTCATTATTTCCACTTTTTCACATTCATTATTTTCCCTCCAACTGTGATGTGCACATTTATAATAATGGTATCTCCTTAAGTTAGATTTATAAGGCATATAAATCTTACAGTTTTCTTAAATAGCATTTTAGGCAAGTTTGCTTTAGGGAAAGGGAAATGAATATTTTATCCTTTTAGTCTTTCTGTTTGTTTGCTTTTTGTATCAGGGATTGAATCCAGGTGTGCTTTACCATCAAGCCAAATCCCCAGCCTGTTTTAAATTATTATTATTATTATTATTTTATTTTGAGAAAGGTTCTCACCAAGTTACTTAGGGCATCACTAAAATGCTGAATTTGGCTTTGAATGTGCAATCCTCCTGCCCCAGCCTCCCAAGCCACTTGGAGTAGAGGTATGTGCCACCACTTCTGCTTTTTCCTCATATTTTGAAGAATGAGTATATTTCTCATCACAATTGTGGTTCACTAGTGTGATAATGTGCAAATTATAAAGGTTTAACTTTCTGTTGTAATATTTACCTCAACCCCACTGTTCTTTTTTTTTTTTTTAATAGTCTTAACATTGTGAGCAAGTGTTACTTGTTGTTGTTTGTTTTGGTACTGGGGATTGAACTCAGGGGCACTAGACCACTGAGCCATGTCCCCAGCCCTATTTTTTATTTTATTTAGAGAGAGGGTCTCACTGAGTTGCTTAGGGCCTCACCATTGCTAAGGCTGGTTTTAAACTTGCAATTTTCCTGTCTCAGCCTCCAGAGCTGCTGGGATTACAAAAGTGCTGAGCAAACATTTTATCAATCCCTAAACACTGTGAATTTACAGAAATTCAGTGGATATAGAGGTGCACAGAAACCTCCAACAAATTGGAGGACCCATTTGGTATTGGATCCTTAAGCACAGCCTTTTCATCCCATTGCCACACTCTAAACACTCATAAAGTATTCTTGTTTCTTGCTCTAAATATTTAAAAATATATAACCCAATCAATAAATGGGCCAAGACCTGAACAAACACTTCTCAGAAGATGATACAAATCAACAAATATATGAAAAAATGTTCATCATCTCTAGCAATTAGAGAAATGCAAATCAAAACCACTTTAAAATATCATCTCACTCCAGTCAGAATGGCAGTTATTATGATGACAAACAACCAATAAGTGTTGGAGAGGGTGTGGGGAAAAAGGCACACTCATGCATTGCTGGTGGGTATGCAAATTGGTGCAGCTAATATGGAGAGCAGTATGGAGATTCCTTGGAAATCTGAGAATGGAACCACCATTTGACCCTGCTATCCCTCTCCTTGCTCTATACCCCAAAGACTTAAAAACAGCATACTACAGGGACACAGCCACATCAATGTTTATAGCAGCACAATTCACAATAGCTAAACTATGGAACCAATCTAGATGCCTTTCAGTGGATGAAAGGAAAAAAATGTGATATATGGAATTTTACTCAGCAATAAAAGAGAACAAATTCATGGCATTTGCAGGTAAATGGATGGCATTGGAGAAGATAATGGTAAGTGAAGTTAGCAAATCCCTAAAAATCAAATGCCAAATGTTTTCTCTGATATAAGGAGACTGACTCATAGTGGGGTAAAGAGGGGAAACATGGGAGGAATAGATGAATTCTAGGTAGGGCGGAGGGGTCAAGGGAAAGGGAGAGTGCAGGGGATTAGCAAGGATGGTGGAATGTGATAGACATCATCATCCAAAGTACATGTATAAAGACACAAATTGGTATGAACATAGTTTATAAGAATTGTAATGCATTCTGCTGTCATTTATTTTTTAAAATAAAATCAATAAAAACATGAAATCCACCCTAATTATAATTATGTTCTTTGGATATTGTGTCCTTCCTAAAGAGGTTTTCATTTTCTGAAGTCCTACAAACTCAAACTCAAACACATAGATTTTTTATATCCTTTTTTTTGTGTGTAAGCAAATAACAACATTAAAACAATATGCAAGACTTTCATTCTATTTTTACATTTCACTGCATTTCAGGAGGGTGAAAGTATTTTCTGTGCTCATGCTGTTAGGTTTGACACCTCTTGGTTGTTCATATCTACAAGAAAAGTTTACTCATGTAAAAACATGATAATAATATAAGGGTATCATGCAATTACAACATCAGAGGAAATCATAAACAAAGAAAGTACTGCCAGATTAAAAACCTATAAAATTGTAAAAAGTTGGTTTGAATTAAAAATTTAACAATATGATTGTTTGTATTCCTATTTTGAGTCAGTTCTACTTGTAAACTTTTTATGTAATTAATATTTTCTAAGTAATTTTTTAATTTCTTATTACATAAATGATAGAAGAATTTGTAGATTACTATTCAAAAAATACTGTTCTTTATAAATTGATTGAACTTGGAATTTTAAGTTTGAAAGCAAAATATAAACTATTGAAAAATGAGAGAAAACACAATATGTTTTCAACATTTACAATATAAAGATTTTCTAATAACTGAATTTGCAGAGTGAAATTTGCATAAATTCAAATATAAAATACATGGAAGAGCCCTACAATTATTAGGTAAATAATGGATTATTTATTCATTATTAAAAATATAAAAAAGCAGTTAAATGTGTAAAAAATTATGAATATCAGTGCAAGTATGTAGAAAAGAAATGTTACAAATAAATTCTAAAATAAGCATGCTAAACAGCACAGAGATGTAAGAAAAGACCTTACTATTGACTGGCATAAAATATTGGTTACAAAACCAAAGGATCTCTTGTTTTACTCACTAATCTATATGCAAATGATGTTAATTTAGGAAATAAGTGAAGATAATAAAATTCTCTTAATCCCAATATTTTATTTTTGACAACTTGTCAAGAAACAAAAACATAGAAAAGGTAGTGCTACTAAAAGCATAAAGTGGATGGATGAATAAGATAATATTTAAATAGATAATTAGGGTTAATCAGGTCAAACTTATATAGATAATATTGTAAATATTTATCAAAGTTTAAATTTATGTTTAAAGCAATTAGTTAAAAGCATATTATCTATAAATAAAGAATTTAAAAGAAAAAACATGCACTTGTATTTATATACTCAAATATTTTGTCTTAAGAAGCAGAAAATGAATTTTGGGCAATGTATTCAAATGTTTACTTTTCAAAATGTTGCTGTAATATTCTACTATTAAGAAATAGTATAAAATTCAGTATACTGTCAATATTGAATATGTTCACATTTTCAAATTAAACAAAAAAGTTGTGGTTTATTTTGATCAAATATGCTGGTATATTTCTTATTTTCAGTATTATACTTAGTAGAAGCTCACAAGAAGCAGGGCTCTGCCCCATCAGCAGTCTGCTTGTGCAAGTGGACTGCTTTGTCTGCAGAGAAGTGCCCTTCGCCTGCTGTGTATTGGCATCTCTGTTCTGATAATGCCCTTCTGCAGCAGAGGTCCATCCTTCCCCAACATGTTCACAATAAAAGCCAACTTCTGGTAATTCATCATGCCAGAACCTTCCTGCAGTCACCCTCTTGTTCCTCAGGCTATAGATGAGTGTGTTGAGCATGGGTGAGAGGATGGTGTAGAAGATGAAGACCCTTCATCCTGCTAAGCAGTGTGATAGGCTCTGGGCAGGAAGTACCTGCTGATGGCTGATCCATAGAGGAGGGACACCACAATCACATGAGAAGAGCAGGTTGCCAGAGCCTTGTTGACCCCCATGTTGGATCCTGACTTCAAAATAGTGGAGAGGAGGCTACTCTTGGATACACACACACTAGGACATTGTGATAGTTTGGCTTACTTCTAATTGGCTGTTCACCAAATGCAGGGTATGTGATTTTCTAGAAACCCATGATTCCAGAACTGATCATTTTTTTATCTGGGTCCTTTCCAATGATCAAATCTATAAATAAGAGAGACATAGCATCAGTCAGTCATTTTAGAATTATTATATAATTTTAACTTATGTTGTTAAATGATTTGCACCTATAATGTCTCCCATATGAGGCCATTAGGGCAGATATTGGAATGAGCAGGAACACAATGCTACTGACACAGAGACTGTTTTCATAAAGAGAGGTGTCAGAACAGATGAGTTTCAGCAGAGCACAGATCTCACCAAAGAAGTGATGAATTTCCCTGGATGCAAGAGGGGAGAGCCATGTTGTACACGACCTGGACCAAGGCATTGAGGAGCACCCCAGCCAGGTTCCAGCCACAAGGACAATACAGATAATGGGGCACATGAGGACTGCATAGTGCAGTGGGTGGCAGATAGCCATGTAGCAGTCGTAAGTAAGCTCTGACTGCCAGCAGGAGGCGCTCAGCACCCACTAGAGTCATGAAAAAGAAGAGCTGAAATCCATAGGTAGCAGAGGAGATGCTGCTTCTTCCAGCCAAAAAGTCAATGCCTATCTTGGGGAAAAAGGTGGAGCTGTCCAAGAGGAACAGATGGCTGAGAAGGAAGTACATAGGGGTGTGGAGGTACGTGTCAGCCCAATTAGAGTCAACATCATGCCATAGCCCCCAAGGGACACAAGGAAAACCAGGAAGACAAGGGTGAAAAGAAGCCTGGGGGCTTGGGTGTGGTAAAACCGGTTCAGGAGAACAATGTCAGCTCCCATGGTCCCTTTTGTTCCTCTCCATCCCATTCTGCAGCTGCTGCCCTGGAGAGGGTTACAGGAACTTCATTGCCACTCTCCACCCAGAATCCCGCTGCACTCTGAAATGGGCTGGTTTCATCTTCTCCATCTACACTGTGTGTTCTTGCTATTGAATGACAGAGTCACCATTCTAAAGCACTGGTCTGTGTCAAACAGGAGTACAGATGTCACCTAGGTGGGATATGTGGTAAACAGGCTGAAAAAAAGTTCTATTTCTACAGCCTTAGTCATCTGCTGGAACAATGTTCTCCCTCCAACAGTAGTGTTACTGAGACATTAAGACTTTAGACACATAGTAGGACATTGTGAAAGTTTGGTTTACTTCTAGTTGGCTGTTCACCAAATGCATGGTATGTGATTATCTAGAAATCCATAATTCCAGGGCTGAGCATTTCGTTTTCAACCTATAAATAAGAAGGATATAGCATCAGACAGTCATTTTAGAATTATTATATAATTT
This sequence comes from Callospermophilus lateralis, assembly GCF_048772815.1. Taxonomy (NCBI): domain Eukaryota; kingdom Metazoa; phylum Chordata; class Mammalia; order Rodentia; family Sciuridae; genus Callospermophilus; species Callospermophilus lateralis. The sequence continues at coordinate 5,802,145 of NC_135309.1, forward strand.
TAACTTCTGTTGTTAAATGACTTGCACCTATAATGCTTAATATACTGCTCCATAATGTGGCAGTTCTTTTGTGCTCAACAGTTTTATGCAGAAGGAACAGTTTTTACACAGAGAGAGACATGGCAGACCCTTCTCTAGACTCTCTGGGTTGTGATTACTCAAGTTATTCTATTAAAATATTCTTCAGGATCTGAGAATCTGAAGTAATCCCAGTCCTTTTGTTTTTAATTGCAACTTCTTACCTAACTTTGGTTTTACTTTTCTGTTTTTGGTCCTGGGGATGATGAATGCAGGGCCTTGTTCATGCTTGGCAGGTGTTCTCACCCTGAGCTGGATCCCCAGAATTTCTTTCTTTCTTTCTTTTTTTTTTTTTTGAGATGGCATCTCCCTAAGTTGCCTGTCCTTGCCTGGAACTTGCCAATTCTCCTGCCTCAGCCTGTGAGTCACTGGGATTCTAGTGCACATTACCATGCCTGGCAGTTTCTACATTTTTGAGTAATATTTACAATAAGCTATTTCATCTGCATTAATTTATGTTTTAATACACCTAGTAGAAAAAGATCTTTTTTTTCTGTAAAACAATTATTTTCAGAGTAACTATTTTAGATTATAATGTAATATTTGTATAAAATTCAAATTCTTTTATTGAAATCTTAATTTTAATCTTATTTGAGCCATCAGAATTGTATAAATAAGTCAATCTCTTCAACAATCCATGTTACAACATTCAATAATTATATGTTCAGGATATGTTTTTTTTAACTCAAAAATTTTGTGAGTCTAATATGCCCTCCCTAGCTATTGAAAAGCTTCTAAAGGTTGTATAACCTCAGAAACATATTGGTAAGTACATAAAAACTATGTTTCAGAGCATTTCTCAATTTTTCTTATATTTACCCAGAACTAAAGACTTGATGGGTTACTTTATAACTTTATTTTCAGTTGTGTATTAGAAGTAAAATGAAGGATGTTAGATTAAGAAATCACTCAAGCAGAACAACACATTGGTCATCATAATGCCTGAAACTTGATTAATTTCTTTTGGTGTAAAATAAATCCTATTTTTTCAGAAATGCTAAATGTAAATTGTTATCTTTACTTGCGATGTCCCCAGGAGTGTATTCAGGAGGAATGAAAGTTGCCCAGGAAAGTGTCCAGAACAATCATCTTTTCTTGATGTTGGAGTCATATTCTGCCAGCGAGTAAGGAGATTCAAGGCCCACAGGACTCTCCCACAGAGACTCAGGCCACAGTGTGCCCCTACCTGCACTGTCCTCTGAGGAACTCTCCTTGTTTTCTGTGCCTACCCTCAGGTAGGATTCTGCCTAATTAAAAACTGTCCTTCAAATTCTGAGCTCAGTCGAGTTTGTTTCCTTGGAAAAACATAAATAAAATTATCAATGAGTCACACAGTCACCAGCACCAGAAGCCTCCGACTGAAGAAGGCCATGAGGCAATCTCAGCTCAGAATTTCACATTTTCCCTTTGGATCTAGATCATGTCTGTTTCTTGGCTTCATGATTTTTTATTGCTCTCAGCTATATTACTTACAGTGTAAGCAATTGGTTCTTTGTTTCTTCACCTATAAAACTCGATGATATTAGGGTACATGGTGTATATGGTCTGTGGGTATAAAGTTAATTTGTTATTGAAAACTTCTTGGAAGAGTGCCAGTTACACACAAGATATTTAGAGCTACGCCTCTTAGGTTGACTTTGAATTTTATAAAGAAGTACAAATTAGTTCATAAAGTATAGTTTTATTCACCTACTGACATCCTCAAACATGCAGATTATGGAATTATGTAAGAATTAACCTTAAAAATATTATTTTTAGCAATTTTATTTCTTGCTGTACCTCATGGTCTTTTGATAGACATGTGTTTTGCAATGGTTAGCTTTGACCAGTTAGCAGATGCAGTACCTTGTGCACTTGGGGATTTTTTGTCCTGACAGCACTTAACCTTGTCTTCTCAGCTGTTTTCAACATGTGGTTCATGATTATAGCTGAAGACGCCATGCTTCATGGTAGATCTCTTGACTGCTTCCTTTGAATTCCTGCCAGGCCACATCACTTTCCCAGAAGCTCTGTTGACCACAGTGCCACTCTGCTTCTATGAGTATCATTTTTTCTGACTCCAGGGTCAAGGTCATGTGCTGCTTGTTCTGCTGAGGCTGGCTTGTTTCACACAATGTCCTCCAGGTCACCCATTGTCACTAGTGAGAGACTGTCCCTCCTCTCTACTGCTGAGTGGTATGATGTCTCCTGCACATACACGTGTTTTCTCATTCATTCACTGATGCACACCTGGGTTAATTCTGTGCCTGTGTAGCACTGGAAATGACGCTGCCATTTGCTAGAGACATGGACTTTCTTTGACACACTGACTTGTGTGGTTTAAGGACACACCCTGCTGAGGACTGCTGCATCCTATGCTAGTTCTACCTTAGGTTTTCCAGGAGCCACTAGACCTTTTCCCAAAGTGACTGCACCAATTGTCATTTCCATTAGCAAAGTGTGTGAGTCCCTTTTCTCTGAATTCCCACAAGCATGTAGCTTTTGTTTTTTGATAATAGCCATTCAAATAGGTATGAAGTGAACAAATAAATAGGTATGAAGTGGAATCTCTGTGCTTTAGTTTGAATTTCACTTATGATTGGTGATGTTAAACATTCTTCAAACATCTGTTGATCCTTTGTACATTTTTTAGTGGAATACCTATCAGATCACTTGACCATTTAACCACCAGGTTATTTTCTTGCTATTGAGTTGTTTGAGTAATATAAATAATTAATCTCCATTTTCCCTGATCTTGTCCAACTCTTTACAGCCATACATTATGTATTATCACAGAAAAAATTATTTAATATTTTTTCATTCTGCTAAGAAATACTGAAAATAAGGTAATCAAATAGAAATGCAAATCAACACCAGGAGGCACCTCACACAATCCCAAATCATTACAGTCAACATGCCATTAGATCCAACCAAGCTCCCTGCAAAAGAGTCACCAAATTCTTAGAAGAAACAAAATACAATGATTTGCATTACAGTTACTAAAAAGAATTAGTAAAAAAAAATATAATTTTAATATTAATCTTGTATAATTTTTAGAATTTCAGTTGGATTTAAAAATTTATACAGTAATATTTCAGGAATTAAAAAAAATAACCTATGGCTTTATTTATTTATTTTTATTTGCTATTATTATTTTTTCAATAAAAAAAAATGGAAAGACAAGGTTTTTTAAAATTCTCCTTTTCATTAAGGAAGCATGACTTTCTCTCTAGGTCACCGTATTCTGAACATGTGTCTGCATTTTTATGTTGATTGAATTATTGTCAGAGTGTTGGCCACTCCATTGAAGTGTGAGATCTCTCTCAGCTGCTTGGCAGAGGAGAGCGGGGAAACCATCAGACAGGAGTGTATTCCCTATGTGACCTCTGCTGTCACCTGCCAGTAATGGGGTTTCCTTGGAGAGGAGAAGAGAATGAAAGCAGTCCTCTCTGAGGCAGGCTGGCATGTAGGCAGCCAGGATTATGATCAGCTTCTAAACATCATTCAGTGGATGCACCACGTTGGTGCCAGAGACCCAGACCATCAGGGGGACACCACATACCTTCTGAGATCTGTGGCAGCTCCCAGGTGTTTTTCAAGAGCACCCCAGGGTGGCCTTCACTGTCCCCACCATTCCAGAAACCAAACAAGCCTCTTACTGCCAGTGGTGCAGTCATATACACTCTGAAAAGGTTGAGTGACTTCTGCCTTTCAGGGAATGCTGCCTTCCACACGAGATGCTTCTGGAAGGCATTGTCAGGAAACAAAGGTCAAAGGTGGGACTTGATTTCCTATCAGTTCAGATGAACACACAGTGATTACATGGTTGCATGTGGAAAAACCAAGCAGTGTTATTCTTCAATGAGAAAAGATGGATTTCCCTGGTAACTTGGTGAAAGTGTTGGAGGAGAAACTTACTCCATGTGGGGGAAGGTGGAGTAGAGGAAGGCTCAGGTACCAGCTGCCCCTGAGCTGGGATCCCAGCAGCAGGAGGATTGCTTCCTAACAGGGTGAGGGAAGGTGAGGGAGGAAATTCACTGGAATTCCCACTGGACAGTAAAATAACCATAGAGAGACATTTACAGGTTTTGAAGATAGAACAAAAAGTACTGCATTAGAGATGAGCCAGTTTTGCTGCTCCCCCCTCCCCTTCCCCCTTTTCCTTCAGGCAGCCAGGGAGGGAAGCCCTGGCAATGAACCTGGCACCTCTGAACCTGTGGAAGAGAGGAAATTGGACCTCAACAGACCCAGAAAGGCAGCAAGTTGGTGATGGAAAGATGCTGAGTTTCTCTGCTCGAGCTGGGGATACCCAGGCCTAAGGGTGCCCTTGACTGCTGGCAGCTGGTGCAGGCGTCTGGGAGGAGAACTGACAGTATCCAGACCCTGCATCTGCACTCCAGGCCTGACCTGGGGAATGTGCATGTGGTGGAGTATGTGCAGCCTATGCAGGGACTGGTGAGGTTTCTGAGCCTGGGCTCCAGGGGAGTGCGCCGTGTGTGTGTGTGTGTGTGTGTGTGTGTGTGTGTGTGTGTATGTGTGTGTGTGTGGTGTGTTTGATGTTTCATTTTTTTGTCGCGACCCCTTGCCCGCAAGGAAGACGCAACTCAGGAATCTTCTTTCAGCAGTTTATTCAGGCCCCTGATATTTCTTCTAATTCCTCTCTGGTCGGATGCCCCTCCCAGCCTTAATAAAGCATCCCAAGCCCCAATGCGAAGCTGCCACGTGGAACTTTCTCACAGGGTGCTGAGAAACCATGCACCAACTCTCCCAAACAAGGAGTTGTTTGTTACAGGCCACAGTGGAGCCAGCGCCATCTTGCAATGGCGACCATAATCTGCAGAAACGGCTCACCACATTTTTTATCATTTTTGTTCCACTCATAAGTTGTTTTTCCCTGCTCTGGATTTGGAATGGAGATTTTCATGAATCTGTAGCATCCCAATCACTTCATAGCTGCTCTTAGGAAAAAGGTAGGCAAGAAATAATTATGGTGGTGACCAATATGCAGCCTTAAAATAAATATCTGGCACATGAAATGACCTGTATATTACTAATGGCCACACAAAGCAGAATAGTGGGTCAACATTTAATGCAAGCAACAGCAATACACAGCTACAAACTAGATCTGGCACTGAAAACCAGGTGTCGCCTGGGTCACCCATCATGTCAATAACACAACATCATGAAAGTTGGGGGCAGGAGTTACATTCACTAAACAGTTCTCACAGAGCAGGGTTAAGCACTTTAAAACATTTTTAAAAACCCAGTTTGGTGAAATGGGACAGAACGTGGATGGAGAGTTACCTCCAGGATGGAGGTGGGCATGTGGCCGATGGCTCATGGAACTGACCAAGCAGGCAGATTAGAAAGCACAAGACCCAGTGATACCTGCAGATACAGGCTGTCTGTGAGGCTGGGGAGGGCACAGCCATGCACCTGAGAGAGGCACACCATGTTGACTACCCAGGTGGTGGGAAAGAAGACCCCAAAGAGCCACTCAGAGGAGCCACTGGTGATACGAGCCAAGGAGAACCTCCTAATGGAGTCAAGGATCACGGATGCTGCTGGTCAAATAATTTGAAAAGGGAAGTAAAGGAAAAGTGCAGCATCTGACCAGGGAAGAGAATTCTCTTTACATAGTATATGCCAGGAGAATGATCAGAGATGTGGGGGATGGCGGGTTCTAGGAGCTGCTTAGGGTACTATATTGCTACAAGAGTTACAACTGAAATTTACAGGAAGTGAATGTCTATTTTTAAGGGTTGAGAGTACAATTCTTTGTCCAAAGACCAGGATCATAGTCAGAAAATGAAGCCACATGTTTCTCTGAAAGAGAGGACATTAGTCACCTAGAAGCCCTATAACTTTGTAGACACTGGGTCACATATGTTTGCGGGATACTTGATGAATCTATAGTCCAAGTAGCTGTAGGTTGTAAGTATAAATTACACACAAGATTTGACAAAATAGAATGAAAACAAAGTATACAAGCAATAATAATTTCATGTAATGCATGTAAACATAACATTGACTAATATACGTAAGAACGTGTACAGTATTGTATGAAATAATTCATAATAGTATAAAATAAAATGCAATTAATATTTGCATTGTAAATTTTAGCATGAATGTTTTGTTTTAAATTAAAATATTAATCATTATATTAGTTTATAATGATCAATATATTATTTCAATTAATTTTACTTATAAATGTCACTAGAGACATATAGTGACATGCATCATTTGCACTATAGTACTGTTGGTCAGTGCTGCATGAGGGTGTTCCAGTCTGCATGGAGACAGAGGAGTAGGGACAGCCATGCTCACTTCTTCCTGGGGGAGAACATCCCACACACTCTTCCCATGGCCCCCAGCACCTCCTTGTTCCTCAGGCTGTAGATGATGGGATTGAGCATGGGGGTGAGGATGGTGTAGAAGACAGCCAGGTTCTTATCCTCTGCCGGGGATCGGAGATTCTTTGGTCGGAAATAAGTGTAGGCAAAAGGTGTGTAGTAAAATATCACCACGGTTAAATGTGTGGCACACGTGGTGAAGGCCTTTCTTCTTCCCTCTTTTGAGCTCATGTGGAAGACAGCAAAAAGGACCCGTCCATAGGACACGGTGATGCCAAGGAAAGGAACGATGAGAAACAGGCCTGTGCTCCCAAACACCGTGTACTCATAGACCCAGGTGTCCATACAGGCCAGAGGAACCATGGCTGGGATGTCACAAAAAAAGTGATTGATGACCCTAGACCTGCAGTAAGGAAGATGAAAGATGTAAAATGTGTGTGCCACGGAGTTGACGAAGCCCAGTGTCCAGGGCACCAGGATCATCTTCAAACACATGCTTTTACTCATGAGGATGGGGTAGTGGAGGGGGTGGCAGATGGCCACAAAGCGGTCATAGGCCATGGAGGCCAGGATTAAACCTTCTGAGCCCGCCATGGTCAGGAAGAAGAACATTTGCACACCACAGCCCAGGAAGGAGATGCTCTTCTGGCCAGAGAGGAAGTTGATGGCCATCTTAGGGACAGTGGTGGAGATGTACATCAGGTCCATGATAGAGAGCTGGCTGAGGAGAAAGTACATGGGGGTGTGGAGTCGCGGGTCCAAGAAGATGAGGGCAGTCATTCCTGAGTTTCCCACTGAGGCAAGAATAAATACAAAGATGATCAGGAGCAAGAGAAGGAGGCCAGTTTGGTTTTGAGGAAACAATCCCAACAAAATAAAATCACTTGAAGTTTGGTTCCATTTCTCCATGAAAAGGCACTGCTTTAATTTTCTTAAAAGAAAAATAGAAACAAAACTAAGCAATAAACATGATCAAATAGAAAAGGAGAATAAAAGAAATTAAGTTTATTAGTGTTTGTTTTGAATGAATTGTCATCCATACAACACCACAGATTCTGTTCAATAGATTTTTTTTATATAAGTAACTTTACGCTTCAGATAACAAATGTGTAGTAGTTGCTAAATGTGTCCTTTTCCCCATTTCTTATTGGTGCATTACAGTTGGACATAATGATGACATTTGCTGTTAACATGTTTGTACAGGCAATACAATATGGCTGAAATATCTCCCTAGAATGTTCCCCATCTCTCCCTCCCTCCAACTTCCCAGTCCCTTTCCTCTACTGATCTCTGATGTTCATGAGATTTCCACTTCCCCTAAGTTTCTTTTCCTTTTCTCTCTCTAGCTTCTACATATGAAGGAAAACATATGACTCTCAATATTTAGAGTTTGGCTTCTTTCCCATAACATAATGAACTCTAGTTCTATCCATTTTTCTTTAAATAAAGTTATTTTTTCTTTATAGCTGGGTAAATAGCTGGTTCCATAGTTTCGCTATTTTGAATTGTGCTGCTATAAACATGGGTATGCATGTATCACTGCAGTATGATTCTAATTGCTAATGGCGCACAAGAAGACATAGGGAAAAGCCCACACATCTATATTCATCTGATCCCTGATGCAGTGCCAATAACATATATTGGAGAAAAGATGGTCTTTTCTACAAATGGTGCTGGAAAAACTGGTTATCCAATATGGAAAAAAAAGATACAAAACCTTATCTCTCACTCTGTACAAAATTCAACTCATATTGTGTCAAAGATCTAGGAATCAAACCAGAAACTTTACTAGAAGAAAACATGGGGTCAACACTCCAGCATACAGGCAGAGGCAACAACTTTCTGAATAGGACCTCAAAGCTCAGGAGATAACACTCAGAGTTCATAAATGGTGTGCCATCAAATTAAAAACTTTCTGCTCAAAAAAGGAAATGATAAAAATGTGAAGAAAGAGAGAATAGAAGAAAATCTTTGCTAGGTATTCTTCTAACATTATTATCTAGAATACATAAAGAACTCACAAAACAGTAGCAAAAGTAGCTCAATTAATAAATGGGCAAATGAATTAAATAGACACTTCTCAATAGCAAAAATACATCAGCCAACGAATATGTGAAAAAATACTGTTCAATAAATTTTGATATCGAAAATAAAAATCACTTTCCCAGTTCTTTCTGGTAACCATCTCAAGTTGAAATACAAATTCTACTCCCATATGCAACAAATACAAATGAAATAATTGAGGAAGTCCTTCCTAGATAATGCTGGGCAGGAGCATTACTAGAACTATGCACCAGGCTCAGCCCTGGAGGAAGCCAGGATCCTTTTTCTTTATGGCTCCCCAACTCAGCACTCAGGTTCACCACAGGCATGGCCTGTGGGGCGCAGAAGTGCCCTGTGTGCTTGAGTCTGCATCCTCAGTGACCTCGCCTCCTCCACATCTTTAGTGCCTGCTCTCCCCTCCCCACTGGCACTGCTGCAGCTGAGTAAGCCAGGGTCTTCTCCCAGAGCTGCGCTGCTCACCTTCTAAACAGAAGCTGTTTGGCTGGTCCTAGAAGTGGGTCATCATTCAAAAGCATCTTTCTTAAGTTGTAAAGGCATCATGAGTCCTATATAATCAACCTTAGTATGGCATGTTCTTGGGATACTGTCTCTTCCCTAATGTGGTTTTCATTGTGAAAACCTTACAAACTAATTTCAAATATTAAGGTTTTTATACACATTTTCCCTTTCTTCTTGGAAGCAAATTACATAGCATGAAGTTGACAGATTAAATCATATGCAATCTTTTTATTCTATATTCACAATGGCAAGCTAGAACTAGAACAGTAACAGAAATACAACGCAGGTATGGATAATGGAAGCACATACAGGAACAGACTTTTTGTGTATACAAGAAACCTGGACGTGTGACATAACTTACACGAAAGGTTCTTCTCATTACTTCATTTATTTTAATGTGATTTAGACACTAAGTTTTTTTTTTATTTCCCAGATAATAAGAAGAATTCATGGATGTGAAGACTAACATTCTCAAATACAGTTATGCCTTGGAAGAGATTTGGCATCATATTACTAATCATTTCACAATAGCACATTTAGTAACTGGTGAGTGATTTACTGTGTGGGCAATAAAGCATTCAAAGTAATTAGTGTAATTACTCCATAGGATCAGGCCTAATTCTAGGTCAGGCACATGGGCCATGGAAAGGATGTTTCTTCCTGTCCTGCAGTTTAGTTTCCCAAGTTACAAGCAGGAGCTGGCTCTGCTGCTGAGCTGCTCACCTAGGAAGGAACGTGAGCCAAGGCAGTGTCCTGATTGTAGCTTACATATGTGTGCACTTGCCTTTTCCAGACTTAATTATGTAGGGAAAGCAAAACCATAATTAGTTATTAATCATTTAGAGTAAAGAAACCAAAATGAGAGGAAAATGAGTGAGTTCCTCTCCTAGGTGATATGGTTGCTTAGGCTGTTCTTTGGGAATGTGCATCTGCCTCTCAGCCATTCACAGCCTCCCTTCTTCTCCTTGTGCCATGTCAGATCTGGCAATTTCATATTCATTGTTTTTATTCTCACAAATATTCATAAAATGAGATCGTCACATTTCTTATATCGCTGGTATATGTTTGACTTCTCCCTGTGTCTAGTCTTAGAAAGATTTGCAATTTATGTTTGAGCTCTTCCATGGGGATGCTGCCACAGACTACTGTGGATGTTAATTTGGATTAATGATTTTCTGACAGGAAAGAAAAGCAACCAATAGTTTGTTGCCATGATTCATCTCAGTAAGTAAACAGCAGTGATTCCTTGATATACTGTAGTAAACAGGAATACAATTGCAAAGGAGATCTTTTCACATAAGAGGGGACACATTTTGAAAGCTGTCAGGTTGACAAGCACTGAGAGTAAAAAAGTCGTGGTCAGGAAGCCAACAGGAGCACAGCATCACTTTACCTGCAGAGCAGTGAGATCTCAGGCTTCCTGTGCCTCCAGCAGGTCTAGAGACAGAGCTCTGACCTCACAGAGAAGGAAAACACAATGTGCCCAGCCCTGAGACACATTCATCCTGTCAAAATGTGCTCACTGCTTCTGTTTGTGGCAGGGCTGCTGGGCATCAACAGGATTTAGTGGTTAAAATACACAAGATTCCACACTCTGGAGCTCGAATTCAGTGGGTGACACAGATAATAGAGCAGCAGCCCAAATACATGCTGCAAGGTGTGTGCACATTAGTGACAGCAAGAACAACAGAGCAGGGAGGAAGGACAGAGGGACAATTGGGCAGCAGCACTGAGCACCACTTCAAGGAGGTGATGCTGGGGCCCTCAGGCTCTGGAACACTCTGCACAGACTGAGCAGCAGGAGAAGTCCTGGGGGAGCCTGCCTGGGTCATATAGGACAGCAGCAGAGACAAGAGGGCTCTGGAAGCTCCAGGCCCCAGGGCAAGTGTGTAGGGAGGGGAGGACTCAGACTGTGCTCTGGACCAGATGAGAGGACAGTGGGTGTGGCATGGGGTCAGGTCCACTTCTGGAGCTCACACAGGAGGCTCTGGTTGAGCAGAGAGTTGAGAGGAGGAGCCCAGGGCAGAGACTGGGCAGTGGGCAATGAGGACAGCTTGGGCTACCCTGGGTTTAGCAAAGGAAGTCAAGCATGCAAGGGATCCTGAGGCTTGGGCACATCAGCACAGCTGGGTGCTGCTTAGGGACAGGGTAGGACCCATTGAATACTCTGTCTCTGCCTCCGGCTCAAGGCTCTCAATAGATCTGCTGATCAACTGAACAAAATATTAGCTTCAGAAGTAAATTCTTAACATCGACCAAACTAACAAGGTGTGAATAGATCATTTCATAAATCAATCCTTACACACCCGGGCTTGGAGGGCACAGAGCCACTTGTGGTGCTTTCCTCCTTTCATTATTTAGTCCAGGATTAATTTCAGTCTGCTGTTTATGTCTTCCTTGGGCCATTTTTGGAGGTAGGCTATGTTTATATTTAGATTATGTGAAGTATATTTTACAGATTAAATAGTTTTGATGGAAGTTACTACAATAACTAATTTTGCAACATTAAAATTTTTCATGTGTTCAGAGAATGGGCCTGAATCATTACTTTCAGGATCCTGTACACCTGGTAATTGAGCTGTTATGATCTGGAACCTTTGGGTGGTACATGTGGGACTATTTTCATTGATTACCAGCAACTTTGTTTTTTTAAATTAGGTATGAAATCTTATTTCCTACATCAGAATCATTTAAATACCATATTTTTTTTTTGCTGTATTATACTTTGGAGAGAACTACTCCTGTGGCTGCAAGGTGGTCATCCTGCAAAGCCCATTGCTCAAATATATAGAATTTTTAAAAAAGAAAAAATGAAAATCCAATTTGACAGAGCCTAATACATGTAAACATAGCAAGTGTTGGACCCCAAGTTTACCTTGCCAATGTTATGAATATTGCACAGTTTTGAAATGTTACAGAGAATCAGTCCAAGACAACCAGCAACTTGTCTGAGCCTCAAATAAATCAATCTCAGCATTTTCCTATGAGAATTCTGAGGACAGAATTTAGGGGACAGAAGTAAGTGAGCTCTGTGTGTTCAGCACATAGAAGGTCTGAATGGAAGTCCATCTCCTCTTTTCCTTCCATATGCTAAACACTGAGAAGACTCAGGATCAGAGAAATTTGTTGTCCCAGCGAAGCTCCAAATCCTTGAGAGCAGCACGTTGTATAATTTTAACAGGTTCACATGGCCTCATTTTACCTTTAAGTTTACCCTTAGCTTTTCCAGTTTGTTAAGGAACCACGACAACAAACCATTTTTCTGTTCTTTGTGCAACAAAAAATGTGTGAACTCGTCTCCAAACTATTTCCCTTATTTAAATTTTACCCAAATCAACTGAGTTCAATAATATCATCTTGACTTACCTTGTCTGAAGTGCTTGATTTTGTATTTTAAGAGAAGTATCTTTATCAGTAAAAGAATCCCAGCTGACAGTGGATTGAACTCAAAATGTTTAAACAGCAATGTTCCCACATAGTCAACAGGGCTAAGGAGCTAGGTCCTGCCACTGAGCAGTAGCCCTGGTTCCCACCAAATTCTCCTGACACAAGACGTCAAGGGCACCTGGAAGGAATCCTCAGAACACATTCAGTGCTCTCTGCTCCCACCTCTACCATCATCTTTATGCTGAAATCCCAAAGCTCTTCACCTTGTGAGTATTCCCCGTGTTGTTGCTCACACATCTTCCTTTGCTATTGCCTTGTTAAAGCCCAAACAAATTAGGATATGCCACACTTACTTTGTCAGGTTCTACAAAGGGCAACGAAGGTTGAGCTGCTGCATTTGGTGTACACAACCTTCCTCCAGCAAACCTTACATGTCCTCCCTTTGACCCTAATTGATCCCCAGTGTCCAAGCCCACAGGGACAGGAGCCTAAGCCATTACACCTGACTTTGCTGATGTAGAAATGGACTCAATTCAAGCCGAGAGCAAATTCTCCAACACACTCAGCTCTGCAGCTCTGGCCTGCTGCCCAGAATTAGTCTCAGGAGAAGATGGAGTGCTGTAGGAGATATTTGGTAATGTTCATCCAAATCCCCTGTTTTCCTAGGTTAGAGATCTAAGGATCAACATGATGAAGGGAATACTTAGGAGTATTCATTTGAGTAAGTCACAATGAAAATATTAGAAAATGTAAAAAATGATATATTTCTTATCATCATATCATATAGGAATGAAATTACAATGAACAGCAAGAAAAATTATAGAAATGATATACACATGGAGGTTAAAAATATATTTAAATAATGAATGGATCATAGAAAAAATAAAAACAAATTAGGACATATATACAATATATTAAATTCTCTGGCACAGCATGAGTGTCATAATAAGAAAGTTTAAAGCATTGGATGCTTACATAAAAAGAAGAAGAAGAAGAAGAAGAAGAAGAAGAAGAAGAAGGAGAAGGAGAAGGAGAAGGAGAAGGAGAAGGAGAAGGAGAAGGAGAAGGAGAAGGAGAAGGAGAAGGAGAAGAAAGAAAGAAAGAAAGAAAGAAAGAAAGAAAGAAAGAAAGAAAGAAAGAAAGAAAGATAATAGATGAGCAATCATGTTACACATCAAATACCCAGAGAAAAAAAGGCAAGCTAATTCCAAAACCAGTGGAAGGCAGGAAATAATTAAGATGATAACCATAATTCAAAAAAATGAGAATAAAAAATGCAAAAGATTAATGCAACAGAATTGGTTCTTTGAAAAGCTAAAGAAGATGGATAAACCTTAGACTTACCAACTGAAAGAGACAGAAGGGACACAAATAACCCAGATTTGAGCTACAAAAGGAGATATTACCACAGGCACTGCTGAAATCCACAGGATAATTAGAAATTCCTTTGAAAATTTATACTCCAATAAATGACAAAATCTAAAAATATTCTGATAAATTTTTAACACTATCAGCTGCCCAAATTGAACCATAATTATATGGAAAATGTAAAAAGACCAATATCAAGCAATGAGACAGAAATAGCAATTCAATGAAGAACATTCCAATGAAGAACTGCCCTAGTTCAGATGGATTCTCAGTCATGTTGTTCTACTAGACCTTTAAAGAAAACCCAATGCCAATCTTTCTTCAGTTATTCCATTAAATATAAAAAGTGGGAAGACTCAAAAAATTCATTCTGTGAACTCTGTGTCACTTTGATACCTAAACCAGACAAAGATACATCAAGAAAAGTATAAATTTATGTACCCAGTAAACATAGAAACTAAAATCCTTAAAAATATCAGCAGACTGCCTTCAAAACCACATTAAGAGATATTGAACCATGATCTAGTGGGTTTCATCTCAAGAATGCAAGTTTGGTTCAATATACACAAGTTAATATATTTAATTCATCACATCAACAGAATTAATGACAATAATCACATGATTATCTAAATAGACATAGGCAAAGCCTTTGACAAAATGTAGCACCCATAAATGTTGAAACACTGGAGAAACTAGGGATAGAAGGAACTGACTGTAATTTTAAGAGCTATATATGACAGATTCAAAGCCATTATCATCTATAATGGAGAAAAAATAAACACATCTCCTCTAAAATAAAGAATGGAACAAGCATGTCCACTGTCACTCTTATTCAATATAGTTTTTAAAACTCTAGCTGAGTCAAGAGAAGGTCATTAAAGAGATATAACTAGGCAAGGAAGAAGGGGATGTATCTCTGTTTGCTGAGGACATCTTCTTACACTGAGAAGACACAAGAAACTCTACCAGAAGACATCCATAGTAATCAGGGAAATGCAAATCAAGACTATATAAAAGTCACCCAAAATATGAACAATAATAATTTTTGGTGAGAATGTGGGGAAAAAAGTAAATTCATACATTTTTGGAGGGACTGTAAATTAGTACAACCACTTTGGGAAAAAGCATGGAGATTCCTCAAAAGTATAGGAATGAAACCATCTTATTACCCAGTTGTCCCACTTCTCAGTATTTATGCAAAAGAACTACATTGAGCATGCAGTGATACATGCCTATCAATGTGCAAGGCAGTACAATTCACAAAAAAATCTAGTTTGGGAACCTATAAAGGGGCCCATGAACAAACAAATTCACAGAGAAAATGTGGCTTTGTTCACCATAAAGAAGGATGAAATTATTTTACTTGGTAAATGCATAGACCTGAAACTACCATGTGAAATGAAATAAACCAGACACTGACACTTGAGGGTGGGTGTTTACTCTCATATGCAGAAGTCAGAGTGAAGTAAGAAAAATAGAGAAATGACTCCCTGAAAAGAGAGGGGAGATCAGTAGGAGAAAAAGAGATAAGGTTAGGGAAGAGGAATGAGAAAGGGAGGAACTAGGAAATAAAACTGACCAAATTGTGGGAGGTAGATGTATGAACATATCTCCATGAATAATGCCTTTATGTGTACGTATAAAGCACAATCAACCAGTCAACCAAATAATAAATGAGAGGAAGATCAGTAGACTAGAGGAAGGGGAAGAGGACAGGCAGGAGGGGAGGAAAAGAAGATGTACTGGGATTGAAATGGAGCAAATTATATTCCATACATGTATGAAAATTTCAGCCTGTCCCTCACTATTCTGTGTATCTATTATACAGTAAAAAAATATTAAAATGAAACTGTCGTGGCAACATTATACATGATAGTCTAATATTTGTGGATTATGTAAGTTCTCTGTTTGCACTAAATAAAATGTGGGGAGAAATCCAATAAGATAATTGTTTAAATCCCCAGTTCAAAGCTATTGGAGAATCTGAGAGTTTCAATAACTGTCCTTACAAATTCTTTCTCTTTTTCTGGAGGCAAAAAAGTGTGAGGAGAACATAATATTTGGTGCTGAACATGACCTAATTTATGTATGTGCACAAGTTTATATAAAGAGGAAAAATGTTAGTGCCATTTTTACTGTCTTATCAAGGAGAGCTAGACTAGAAGCTAGGGGATTAGAGCTACAGATACATTTACAGCACAACTCTGGTAACTTTGATTTTATCCCTTTGTAAAAACTCAGTTTTTTGCTAAAGATGGGTGGACTATGTATGTATAAGGTTGATGTTGGCCAAAAGTGGAGTTCACCCAGGATATCCTCACGTCCCACCCAGTTATTCCAAAGTACAGTCCAAATTCCAGTTATTCAAGGAGTCTCCGCTCAGCTTTGTCCCCTTCCACACTGTTCCCCTGGCCCCTCATCCTCATCCTCACTCTTGTTTTCCACCTGCTGGCCTTGGCAGGTGGGGGTCCTTCAGCATGGGCACCATCTACCCCACAGTACTGCAAATTCACTCTATGGAATGGGGCTACGCCCTGTGCCTGTCTGTCCTCTGTGGTCTTTGGAGGGAGGAACAGCAAGCACGTCTCCATATTTAGGGGCTTCCCTTGGTCCCTGGAGCTTACTCAACATCAGTGGGTGTTGTGAATGAGTGAAAGGGAGAACAAGAGAGAGCTGACTTGCAAGGCAAAGGTGGAGGGTGACCACACTCTGGAACACCGGGGTTGACGTCTCACTTGGTCTCACATCATGCTCAGGCTGTGTTGTTTGCTTTTGAATTTCACTTTGAAGCAATACTACTCCTTAAATTATCCTTGATTAAGGAACAGAGGTGCCTGTGACATCTCAGGAGGCCTGATGGGAAGCTCTGTTACCCTGATAATCGAAATCCATTCCCCTAACTTGGTGTAAATTCTTTATTAAACTTGATCAAAAGTAACAGAATTTGAAAGATAAAATGTGGAAGACAGTCTTGGGCTCTCTGCCAGGCCTCTATGAGGACTTGGGCCCCTATGTGTGGGCCCAGAGGCTGCCCAGGGAGGGATATGGGTGGGTGCCAGGTGAGGGACAATGAGCCACGGCCAGGCCAGATGCTGCTTCCAACTGGGAGGACTCTCACTGTGACACTGACCAGGTGGGAATGCTGAGGGGGAATGGCTATGTCTGAAGATGGGTTTTGAATCTTTAGAGGAACTGGGTCAAGCTGGAATAACGGATAAGTGCAAAGGGCTTGAGGCCACCTGGGAGGAATGCAGAGGGCAGCCTCCAGCCCTGTACATGCCTTGGAGCCCCTTTCCTGCTAGGCTGTGAGTCATCTGCCTCTGCCTACCATCTGAGGGGTAGGTGCAGTCACCAGACACAGGGAAAAGGAAGGAAGAAATGTGTAGGTGAGGGCAGCAGGGACAGAGGACTTCCACCGGGGGGGGGCATTGTCCAGCTCTGGCACTCACACCCAGCTCCCTCCAAGATCTACAGGTGGAGAGCAGCTCTCCTATCATAAGCAGCATTTCAAGGTAGCTTTCTTATAACCCTCCTAAGTAGGGTGCTTCTGTGTGTATGTTGTTACCTTGAAATCTTTTTCCCACACAGTGCCAGTGGGGAAGCAGAAGAAGAAAATGCTCAACACAGCAAAAATGGGTGGCACAGAAAGCCAGAGGTAGATGGGGACCCAGAGCTCAAACCAGGGCACCTGGCATCTCCAAGCCTCCCAAGCCATATCTTTTTTTTTCCTTTTCTTAAGGACAATACCACACCCCAAATATGCCTCAGCTTCTCAAAATGTAGGTTTGTCCTTCAACCTTATCAAAAATGACCCCATTTGTGATTTACCTGTGAAACTTACACTGGGTACTGAGAACAGTTTTCTTTCTGCTGACACTATTAAAAATGCTGTACAGAAAACCGAGAGGTGACATTTGAAGCTACAGAATCTCTGCTAGTGCAGGGGAAGTGACATGAGAGGCACACAGTCACCTGGAGAGAATGCAGGCCTGATGTGCACAGGAGCATAAGCCCCTCTCACTGCAGCCCACCCCAGCCTGCCTCTGGGATCCCTGCACATTCTGGTTGTCACTCTTGAGCAGAGTGCTGTCTTCCAACCTCTCATGGAATGAGGTCGGAGCCTGACTGTGGACATTTAACCTCACATTATAGTTCCTGGATGGGATAAACCTTCTGCACCCAGTAAGGTTGTTTGAGCACAGTGAAGTGTCCTAGGGCTGCCCCATGAACTTGGACAGTGGCAACCACCTTGCCTTGCACCTGTGCCCTTTAGACCTCAGAGTTTCCAACTGTGAATGGTCACTGCAATCTTTTTAAAGATTCTTTTTGGGTATAAATGTTGTAGTATGTGACACAGACCATACCCTGTGTTATGTACCTCCTTGCTATATCATAATTGTGTGGTTTGCAAAGATTATACATCATCAGTTAAACATTGAGTCAATCTATGTGCAAATCTTAAGTGTGCAATAGAATAAGAATTTTATTAGGTTGTCAGTTAAAAATTATATTTTTCCTTGGAACAAGTATATTTTACTTATTTATTTTGAATGAGTTGAATTTGACCATATTTTTTGAAGTTCAGATAGTAGTGCTAGTGAAGTGTCACTTTTTGTGTCCACTGGGTGTTTCATTGTGGACTAGAGAGACCATGTTTTCCCAGGAGTGCGGGAGCAGGAGCCTAGTGAGGCTCAGCCTTCACCAGGAAGCCAGCCCATTGAAACTGAGGCACCAGAGTCTTTAAATGGCTCAGAAAAATCACACTCTTTTGTTTGAATTCCATTTTGCTTTAAGGAAAATTTGCTTTTGTTTTAAGGTTAAGTGATTAAGAGGTTACTGTCTGGAGCCCAAAAGCAATGATCTTATAAAGTCACAGTGTGAAAAATGCTACTAAAAAGTGTTCAACTTAGATTTTTTAGGTTGTCTATTTCAGGAGTTCCTAAAAAATAGCTTGATGGCTTAGATATGTGCTTCTCCTTTCATATCTTTTTAACATGCATGATTGACAAATTGTATAATTTTAATTAAAAGCTTTTCAAAGAAGTTCTGGGACTTTCTAACCACCACCTCCATGTGAGGTGGCAGGGAATCCTTGTGCATTGCTGTAAACCAATCTCCAATATCTTAAATATTCCACTTCTACAAAAAATTTTGTAAGAGTTTTTGAAAGCAATTATATAAATCTATTGCAGTGATTTTTAAATTGAGTGTTTTATAAAGTGAAAGACAACCTGTATGCTGTTTGTCTAGAAGAAGAGATCTTTCCAGACCTCATCTTCTTGTCCAAAGTTTGGGGCTTGGTGCAGGCAGGGAGGCATATGCCCTCAAACAGCCACTGAGCTGCTAGGCAGCTGTCTGCCCAGCTAAGTGAACCCAATGTCAAGCTGAGAAGAGGACATGAGTACATCTTATCTGCACTTTCCAGGTAGGTGTGTGATGTGAGTGCTTACCTAGGGTACACCTTTTTGCCTGTGTGCTTACCTCTTTGCCTGGATTCTGACTCTAATGAGCTGTGCCCAATACCCAAGTATCTAGTGACAACTGAAGAAAGGAGATCAAGGCAAGAATCTTACATTTATCTGGTGCCACATAGAGTAAATTTTGCTCAGTGGGGACAGGCTCCACAGTGTGACAGATCAGGGCTTGTTAGACTGTATGGCCTCCACCTGAAGGGGCATGCCCTGAGGGCCACTGCATTCTCTATCTGTGTGTCAAGCATGCCTTTTTCTCTGAATGTGACCTCAAAATTCACAAGTGCACTTTATGTTTCATTACATTCAGCAATGCTCTTGGAAAAAGGCAAGGTTGTAGTATAGGTCAACGTTCTCAAAATAGCCAACACCATGGGAATTTTACCCAGTTTTGATAAAATATTTTGTGTGTTTTTCTGCTCCCTGGCAGGTCTAGAAATTGTGTACTGTACCACTGTTCCAGCTACTTTCACTCGACTGGTGACATTAGGGAGGCAGAAGACACCACAGTGAGTGGCTGGCTATGTCCACTGTACCAGCATCCTGACTGCAACCAACTACCTAAGGGCCTAAATCAATAGGAAAGGGATTTCTAGGAAAACCAGAATTCGGAGCTTGGGAGGTCAGCATGCACAATGTGTGTGATAGTAGGAGCATCAGCCGAGGCTCTCTTCAGACCCGTCACTACAAAGCCAATCACTTATTGGGTAAAGCTGTAGGAGAAAAGAGAGGCTGTCAGTTTCTGAGGTCTTCAGTGCTCAGCTTGTCCAACTCTACTGTGGCCTGCTGAAGTGTTAAAATTGTGTCTTCCTCCCTTTCCAAGCTCTGGGGCACTGGTCACAGGCTTTAAGTGAGTGTCATTTTAAGTTGTTCCACTCAGACTGAGCGTCTGAGCCATGACCTAATGGAGCAGAACGGTGACTACTGTTCATTTCCGGGTTGGAGGTACTGTGTCTGAACTAGGATGATGGTGAATGTGGAACCATAGAATCTGTGATAGTTTTGGTTTGATTTCATGGGAGCTATGGTTTAGAATTTTACCTAAAAAGGAAGCAATATGTGCACTGGGTGAAGAGGGTGAGGGGCTCCCTCGGACTGAGGACCCAGGAAGCTCCTCTCAGCTCGTCATTACCTCTTCCAGGTAAGGTTTCATGTGCAGCATGCCCTTTCTCTGGGGGTCTATAGGTGAGTTCCTCTGCCCTGTGGGGAGAGGGTCACAGGAGTCAGGACTGCTGGTGCTCCTAGGGGTCTGTTTTTCCTGGTGGGCATCAGAAACCTAACCAGGTAACCACCACACACGTTCCAGGCTTTGAATTCTGTCCCCATTTACTAAGGGAGGAGAAGGACACATTTTTTCCCACACCAGGTCATCACACAGAGTCAGGCTCCCTGAGTTCCTCTCCTGCATTGATGATGCCGGTTATAGTTTGCTTTGGTTTCCATTTCTCTCCTTTGCAAGTGGCAGGTTGTATGGTCTCTGTTTGTGAAAATATTGATACATTTTAACTTTATCTAAGATTTATGTATATTTTATGTTAGTAAATGATAAAAAGGTAGCATTACCAGCATGTATTTCATGCATTCATGACATTCTAAATGTTTCTTAAATTTGGGGGGTGGTATTTATAGTAACATGCTTTTTCTTCAAGTTTTATCAAATGCTTGCAAATCTCCAAACATGTTTCCAATGCATTTACTAAAAAAAAAGATTTTTGTAGAAGTTTACCCATGAAGTTTAAACCTGTGATATTCAAGGATGAGCTGCCTTTGTTATTTCCTAAATCCTATCAGGGGGTTTTTGGAGTGTTCTTTTGTGCCTCTGAGCTCAGGAATTTGTGACTCTGGAAGAAGCAGAGGTTGGAACTTGGCAGGTGTGTGCCTTTCTTCTGTGGAATGACAGAGCACAGGGTTGGATATGGATAAAGATGTCAGGCACGTTCCCTGGGGCAGACCAGCTCTGCCTCTCCACATGTGACATTTACTTAACACACCGGTGTCTCAGTTTCCTTTTCTATAATTTGGAGATAATAATCATAGCAGAGCCTCCACACCAGTATTTAGGGCTTAGGTGAGTAAAAAAACCTGCTCTGTGCTCCTCTAAGCCTGGCAAGGAGTCCATACTCCAGCATCAGCTGGTGCCACTACTGGTGTTGACACCTCTCCTCAGGTATAGTAGAGATGGACAGGACCAATAGCAGCACCCAGAGCCACTTCATCCTCCTGGGTTTCTCTGACCGCCCCCACCTAGAGAGGGTCCTCTTTGTGGTCATCCTGGTAGCCTACCTGCTGACCCTGGTGGGCAATAGCACCATCATCCTAGTGTCTCGGCTGGACTCCCGGCTCCACAAGCCCATGTACTTCTTCCTCACCCACCTGTCCTTCCTGGACCTCAGCTTCACCACCAGCTCCATCCCCCAGCTGCTCTACAACCTGAGTGGCCGTGACAAGACCATCAGCTATGTGGGCTGCGTGGTCCAGCTCTTCCTGTTCCTGGGCATGGGTGGAGTGGAGTGTCTGCTGCTGGCCGTCATGGCCTATGACAGGTTTGTGGCCGTCTGCAAGCCCCTGCACTACATGACTATAATGCATCCACAACTCTGCCTGGGCTTGGTGTCAGTGGCCTGGGGCTGTGGAATGGCCAACTCCTTGGTCATGTCTCCAGTGACCCTACGATTACCCCGCTGTGGGCACAACAAGGTGGACCACTTCCTGTGTGAGATGCCAGCACTGATCCGCATGGCCTGTGTCAACACAGCGGCCATAGAAGGCACTGTCTTTGTCCTGGCCGTGGGCATTGTGCTGTCTCCCTTGGTCTTCATCTTGGTCTCCTATGGCCACATTGTCAGGGCTGTGTTCAGAATCCAGTCGTCCTCAGGAAGACACAGAATCTTCAACACCTGTGGCTCCCACCTCACCGTGGTCTCCCTGTTCTACGGGAACATCATCTACATGTACATGCAGCCAGGAAGCAGGTCCTCCCAGGACCAGGGAAAGTTCCTCACCCTCTTCTACAATATCGTCACCCCCCTCCTGAACCCCCTGATCTATACCCTCAGAAACAAGGAGGTGAAGGGGACACTGAGAAGGATGCTGTTGAAAAACAGAAAAGGGGGCAAGGAGTGAGGGCCTGGACTGCCCAGCATCCAGCCTCAGGGTCAGCTGCAGTGGGGCCACTGCTGACTTCTGAGCTGTGGAGCAGAACTGGTCTCAGCCTGCATCTCTCAACATCCTAGCAGGGCTGGCCTTCTGGAAACCTGCTTATGAGAGTACAGCACACGGCCTGTCATCCACACCCAGATGTGCAGACCTCACCCCACCAGCTCCTATCAGGGCCTCACTGGAAGTAGCCCCTCTCTGAGTTCTGCTTCTGTAGCTTGTTGTTAGTTCACATTGTGCTCTCAGCATTTTATCTAGAATCCCCCAGCTGTATCCGGGCTCTTGGTGTGAATCACCTTTTTCTTCCTGGATGGCATCAAAGGCTGAGTTCAGTGTGGCTTGGTATTTTCTCTCCCATATTGCACCACAGGCTTACATAGGATCATGTTGTCTTTTTCTGTCCTTTATTAGGACATCTATTTATAGATGTCTCTATTCTGACCATACTCATCTATTTATAGATGAGTATGGTCAGAACACAAGTTTAAGAGAATAAGTATAAAATGGGTCCACTGTGCCCACTGCACAAGCATTCTTTACCAAAAAGCAATTTCCCTGCAGCCCTGCTAGGCCTAAGTGGACAGAATGTGTGGATTCCTCAGCAAACTACCTGTTATCTGCATGGAAATGCAGGTAGGAATTAGCATTAATGAGAGGAACCCAAGACACTTTGAAGGGAGTGACTTTTGTGACCCTTTTTCCATACCAGATTCTGAAAGAAAAGGAAAATGTCTCCTAACCATAAACCTGTAAGAATGTGTAGTGAAGACTGCAATTAGACCTGGTCAGCATGGGCCAAGGTAACATAGGGTTGCCATGACAGTGGGAACCTGAAAGTCTGAGGTCACCCTGTTTTCATTCTAAAGTCAAGAGGCAGACCTGGGCTGGACTTTCTGGAAACTTCTCTGAGACCCCAATAAAACTGGAGTGCAGGAATGGTACACTGTCCCTCTCCAATAGTACACTGTCCCTCTCTGAGTGTACCAAGTCTCTCACTTGAGAGTGTCCCCTTCCCCGTTTTCCTAACCCTTCAGTGAACTCATGCCTGTTACTCTGACTGACATGTCTGAAACCTTTATGACATGATCACAGAGTCAGGGTTTGAAGGGTAGTCTTTCCTGTGCCTCAGTTTCCCTGAAGGCCCCATACCTGTAATATCTTCATCCTCAAACTTGGTCATTGTCCCTGATTCATTGTGCTTGGTCATTGTCTGGATTCATGTCTGGATTAAAACTCTGGATTCATGAAGATTTTCACATGTGACAATGATTTTGAATCATTTAACTCTTGAAGCATGATGATTTTGCAGTTGTGTTTTAATTTTGCTTGTGAGAAGCACCTGGTGTTTGCCAGGTTCCCACCTGGTACTCCCAGTTCATCTCACCTCTGTGCTTTTTAGAGGCCAGTGTGACTGGCATCTTTCCCACTGTACCCACTTGGTGTTTGGGATGTGGAGGTTGCATCAGGAGATTTGTTCAGGAGAAGAGAACCAGGATTTACCCAGGGCCTCTCTAACTCCAATCCCTGAGGTTCCTACTGCACAGCAAATTTTCAAAGTAAAAAAGTCCTTTAGCCTTTGACAGGTGGAGACTCTCCCCAGGGCTCCTCCACTTGCTGTGCACCCACATCCCCTGAGCGGGAGGCACACTCTGATTCAGGGGTCCTGGGAAGGCTGAGGGTTTACACTTCTCTCATCCACCAGGTGACACTCCTGGGACTCAGGTTGCATTTTGAGGACCTAGGGGCAGGTTACCTTTGCCCTGAGGGCAGATACCTTTAGGGAAGAGCTAGGACAACATCACAGCCCAGGGAAAGGAGGTGGGAGAAGGTGACCCAAGCTCCTCTGCCACCACAGCCCTTCTCAGCCCTGTGCCTCCCAGACCTCCTTGGCCTGTGCTGTCCCCACTCCACCTCTCATTTCCTCCTTTCCACCCCACAAGTCACTAGCCCCAGGGTGGGATTAAGTGGAAGCAAACCAGAGCTCCCTGGATGGGATTGCAAGGCTTCAAGGGAACCCAGGTGTGAATATGCAAGTCCCCTGTGCAAAGGATTAAGGGTGTGACCAGACTGAGGGTGAATGGGCAACTGGGGCTCCCTGAGAGACCCTCCCCAGAATGAAACCCAGGAATCCTGCTGGAGCTGAGCCAGCCCTGGGAGGGGTTCCTGGGAATGGGGAAGAGCTCCCTGGACCCCTGGGGAACTCTCCTCTTTTTGGAAGGAGCTCACTGGTGTTCTGAGTGGACTCCATGCTCCTTGTCCCCAGGCATCTGGGGATGTCCAAACTTTCTGCTTCCAAAGTATGTTCCTGAAAGAACAAACAACACCAGTTTTTGACCTTGTAGACTGGATTGTTTTTCCTTCTTGGAATTTTGGAAGTAGAAACAAGACTAAGTTCCAATTGAGCAGCCAAAGACGCTTTTACTCTTTCTCCAAGAGATGAAGAGGTGCTCACTGAGGACAGTATGTCCTTGAATATGCCTCAATTTTCTGCCCCCTCATTTGGTTTATCACCCTTTGACACTTTCATCAAGCTTTCCTTTGGTGGTCTTGGTGTTTGGTTGCCAAGGTGACTGGGTTGTGATAGCTTCTGTGATAAGTGAGGGTCCAGGCCACCAGGCAGGGAAGGGCCTGAACTTGAAAAACTGTTTTTTCTCAAGGTTGTGACTATGGGCTGTGGAAGGTGTGACTCACCAGGCCCCACCCTCTCCTTCCCTGAAGGAGAAAACTTTGAGTCTCCCAGAAACCCTGTGATTTTATGGACAGTGGCCTCCTGTGTTGTGAGTCACTAGAAGAGTTTATAGTCCATGTTGCTGGGACTTGAGGGCTAGTATGAATTACACACAGAATTGACAAAATAGAAGCAAAACAAAGTCTACAGAAAATAATAATTTTATGTGAAGCATGTAGATGCGCTAACATATCAACATCAGTATGAATATTAGAACATTAACTAATATATAAGAACATATCATATATATGATAACTTATAATGACATAAATTATGGTTAATATCTATATCATTCATCTTAACATGGATTTTAATGTATTCCATTAAACTCATTAGTTATTTTTATATTTGTTTATAATGATCACTATATTAAATTAATTTTACTAATAAACATCTTACTAGAAATTAATTACATATGTGAAATCACATCATAATTCTCTTGGTCAGCTCTGCTCCAGAGTGTGCTAGTCAGCATGGAGCAACACAACAGAGAGAAGCAGGTGATGAACCTAGCCTAATTCCACCTTAAGATTGGGAGCCGTCTTGTCACAAAGTCATGAAAAGTTAATTTCTGTTTTACTATAAATTACGGCAATTTCTAAACTTGTTTGGAATTCCTGCCCATGACTTTAACTCTCCCATGCCTGGCTTCCCCTGCCCATATAACAACCCTCTCTGAAACCTTAGTGGCAACTGATAAATCCTGGCTCCCCTTGACCAGATAACAACCCTCTGAAACCTCAGCAGCTCCTCATAAATTCTGATGTTGGGATCTGAATTTATTCTCTACTTTGAAATATCATGCCATGCAGATCAGTAACCTGCTATCTGCCTTTGTATTATGCTTGTCAAAATCTTGTTAACTATAAGTTCTCAAGATACCTCCCCTTTGCAACTTTTTGTGCTATAAACCTTGTTCCTGAAGAGCTGGGGGGCTGCTTTCTAGCCCACATTAAGAGAGACAGCCACTGATCAGCTTTCTTTGTGTACACAAATACAAATTTGCTTTAATTGATTTAAAATTGGAGTTGGTGGTCTTTTCATTGCATCAGGGTTCAACACAGGGACAGTCATGCTCACTTCTTCCTGGGGGAGAACACTTCACATACTCTTCTCGTGGCCCCCAGGACTTCCTTGTCCCTCAGGCTGTAGGTGATGTGATTGCACATTGGGAGTGATAATGGTGTAGAAGACAGCTAGATTCTCATCCTCTGCTGATAAGCCAAGACTCCTGGGCCTGAAGAAGCCAGAATTAGATAGGCAGAGAAGCAAGGATCAGATCCAGAGAATGGAGAGATTGAAATGTTAATTCCTTCAGAGCCCTTCCTCCTCCCTTATCAATAACCTGCCTCTGCTCCAACCTATTGCTAAGGTAACCTGTCCAAGGGATTCTCACTTCATATACCACCTTCCTGACTGAATCACTCCTCCCTGGCCCCACCAGCTCACCTGTTTCCCACTTTAGGATTATAGCTATCTCAAGGAACCTGCAAGCTAGGACAGGAAAGAGTAACCCCACAGGAAAATACCCTCTACCCCAGACCACAAGGCAACTCAGAGGCTACCTATGGATACTGGATACTACAGGCTCATTAAAGGAACTCTACACCATTTAAACATCAGAGAAAAAAACAACCATTCTAACATCTGAAGTATGAATAATACATTTCATCTTAAAGAATTGGTCATAGAAGAACTCAGAGTAGAAATAAAAAAATAGGAACAAAAATAGAGATACAACATATAAAAATATCTGGGACAGTTATAAAGGTGGTTCTAAGAGGAAAGATAACAGTACTGAGTTCCTACATTTGAAAAAAATAGAAAGTCATCAAATAAATAATCTAACATTTAACCTCAGATTTCTAGAAAACAAAGAAAGTAGCATCAAAATCAGTAGAAGAAAAGAAATAACTAAAATTCTAGCCAAAATCAATTAAATTGGGACTAACACAAGCAATACAAAGAATCAATGAGACACAGAGGTGTTTCTTTAAAAAGGTAAAGAGATTGATAAATGTTTGGTCAAGCAAACCCAAAGAAAGAACTAGATTAACAACATTAGAGATAAAAAAAAAGAAAACAAATATCACCACAGAAACTACTAAAGACCAGACTATCATCAGACACTATTTTGAATTTTATATTCCAATAAGCTAGAAAATCTCAAACAAACTTGCAAATTCCTAGAGATTTTTGACCTACCCAAATCACTCCATGAGGATATAGAAAACTTAATCAGAGCAATATAAAGAAATGAAATAGAAGCAACCATTAAAAGATTTCTAATAAAAATCCAGAAAAGATGAATTCTTAGCCAAGTTCTACCAGGCCTTTAAATTCTCCTCAAATTATTCTATGAAAGAGAAAGGAAGGGAAGACTGCAAAATTAATTCTATAAAGTCAGTGTCACCCTGATACCAAACAAAGTCACACCAAGGAAAGAAAAATTCAGGCCAATATAATTGATAAATACAGATGTAAAACTTTTTAATGAAATATTGACAATCTGCATTAAAAAACATTATAACAAGACAGTGTTACCATGAAAGTGTTTCATGTCCCTGGACTTTTATAAACTCAGGCCCCATGTTTCTCTGGGACACTTGATAAGTATAGGGTGGACACTGTTATGTGCTATAAGCTCAAAATTCATACAAAACCTTGACAAATTAGAATTAAAAAAAAAAAAAAACTATTGAAGAACATTCATAATGTTTCAAAATGATAACAATCTAATATCAGTATAAATATTGTTATGTATATTATAGTAATATAGGTGTAACATATAAAATATAAATAATGTATAATTAATGTCCACATTGCTAACATAACATAAATAATTATAATATTTCCTAACATAAATATCCATAATGATTGTGGATCTATATAATAACCAACATATTATTTAAATTAATTTTACTTTTAAATGAGTCACTATAAAATTTAATTTGCAGGCTGGGGATGTGGCTCAAGTGGTAGCGCGCTTGCCTGGTATGCGTGTGGCCCGGGTTCAATCCTCAGCACCACATAAAAAACAAAGATGTTGTGTCTGCCGAAAATGAAAAAAATAAATATTAAAAAAATTCTTTCTCTCTCTCTCAAAAAAAAATGTAATTTGCACAGGTGGCTTGCATTATCCTTCTATTAGTCAGCACTGCTCTGAAGTTTGCATGAAAAGAAGTGATGCAGAGAAGCAGGAACAGCCATGCTCACTTCTTCCTGGGGGAGAACATCCCACAAACTCTTCCCATGGCCCCCAAGGACCTCCTTGTTCCTCAGGCTGTAGATGATGGGATTGAGCATGGGGGTGAGGATGGTGTAGAAGACAGCCAGGTTCTTATCCTCTGCTGGGGAGTAGAGACTCCTGGGATGGAGATAAATACAGACAAAAGGAGCAGAGTAAAACATCACCACAGTTAAATGTGTGGAGCATGTGGTGAAGGCCTTTTTTCTTCCCTCTTTTGAGCGCATGTGGAAGACAGCAAAAAGAACCCGTCCATAGAGGCAGTGATCCCAAGGAAAGGGACAAGGAGAAACACAACTGTTCTCACAAACACCATGTACTCATAGACCCAGGTGTCCACACAGGCTAGGGGCAACATGGCTGGAATGTCACAGTAGAAGTGATTGATGACCCTGGACCTGCAGTAAGGAAAATGAAGGGCATAGACAGTGTGTGCCAGGGAGCTGATGGAGCCCAGTATCCAAGTTCCTATGATCATCTTCACACCAGTCCTTTTACTCATGCGGATGAGGTAGTGGAGAGGGTGGCAGATGGCCACAAAGCAGGCATAGGCCAGGATTAAACCTTCAGAACCAGCCATGGTCAGGAAAAAGAAGCTTTGCACACCACAGCCCAGGAAGGAGATGCTTTTCTGGCCAGAGAGGAAGTTGTACACCATTTTGGGGACCGTGGAGGAGAAGTACATCAGGTACATGAGGGAGAGCTGGCTGAGGAGAAAGTACATGGGGGTGTGGAGCTGGGGGTCCAAGAAGATGAGGGCAGTCATCCTTGAGTTCCCCAAACAGGCGAGAAAAAGCACAGAGATGATCAGGAGCAAGAGAAGTAGGCCAGTTTGGTTTTGAGGAAACAACCCCAGCAAAGTAAAATCATTTGATGTTTCATTCCATTTCTCCATAAAAATGCACTGCTTTAACTTTTTAAAAATGAAAATAAAAATAAAATTTGAGAGAAGTAAGTTTGTAATTAGAAGATTCCCTGATTACAATTTTTGAATTTTTCAAAATGTTTGAACACCGGTCTGTGCTCAGTCTGCCAGGCTAAGCAGTCGGGCCTGCCACTGAGCAGAAATGAGAACGCATTCATTGCTTATTGCTCCCACCTCTACCTTTTGTCTTTATGCTGAATCACAAAGCTCTTCCCCTTGTTCAGTGTTCCCTGTGTTATTATTTTGTCCACACATCTTCCTTTTCTATTACATTGTTCAAAGGGAAACAGTAAAACATTTCTCACTTACTCAGGTTCTACAAGAGGATCAGAAGGATGAACTGCTAAACATGATGTGCTGGACCTTCCTGCAGCAAAACTTACATGTCCTCCTTTTTTCTCTAATTGATCCCCAATGTCCAAGTCCACAGGGACAGGAGCCTTGGCCATTTCACCTGACTTTGCTGACTTGAAGATGAACTCAATTCAAACTTATAGCAAATTTCTTTTAACCTGCTCACCTTCACATCTCTTGCCTGCTGCCCAGAATTAGTTTCAGGAGGGAGCAACCCAGCTATTTCAGAACAGGATGGAGAACTGTCAGTGGTGTTAGGTAATGGTGACTAAAATCCCCTTCTTTTGTAAATTAGAGATCTAAGGAACAACCAGATGTAGGAATCACTTATGAGTCTTCTGTTGGATAATAGCTACATTAGTAGCAGCAGAGATTATTTTCTATAATATGCTTGTTTTCCAGGGGAACTTTTTGGAGAATGTGACTAAGTTAAATTAAGCTATGAAAAATATATTGTTCTATTTGGGCAGAGGTAGATATGGTTTTGTGATAATACTAACCTAGTTAGAAATTCTACTAACATGAAAATTTGATGTAGACAAATTATGATAAAATGAAGATTAAGATACAGGTAAACAAGTCTGTCCTACCAGATACACCACTGACTAGGAGACTGAGTTGGAATAAACACTTGAAATACAAGTTTCTTGACCAATAATTTAAACAAGAATAATTGGAAGGACATTCTGAGAAACAAGTGGAATGCCAAATATTTGCAGAGTATCTGTTGCAGGATAGACATGTGGATCTCTTATTACCTTATTGAATCCAGAGGCTGACAAAACAGAGATGTGTGCATTCAAGTTCTTTTGGATACTTTACTTTGACCTGGATCTCTTTTCATATCATGATATGACAATATTATTTAATGAAATTGTATTCAATAAATATTTGTAACTCATATCATGGAAATATAAAGAAGTATAAAAGTTTTAAAAAATGACTTCCAGTGACACTGCTACATCAATGTTCATAGCAGCACAATTCACTATAGCAAGACTGTGGAACCAACCTAGATGCCCTTCAATAGATGAATGGATAAAAAAAATGTGGCATTTATACACAATGAAGTATTACTCTGCATTAAAAAATGACAAAATCATAGAATTTGCAGGGAAATGGATGGCATTAGAGCAGATTATGCTAAGTGAAGCTAGCCAATCCCTAAAAAACAAATGCCAAATGTCTTCTTTGATATAAGGAAAGTAACTAAGAACAGAGTAGGGACAAAGAGCATGAGTAGAAGATTAACATTAAACAGGGATGAGAGGTGGGAGGGAAAGGGAGAGAGAAGGGAAATTACATGGAAATGGAAGGAGACCCTCAGGGTTATACAAAATTACATACAAGAGGAAGTGAGGGGAAAGGGAAAAATAATACAAGGGGGAGAAATGAATTACAGTAGAGGGGGTAGAGAGAGAAGAGCGGAGGGGAGGGGAGGGGAGGAGGGGTAGTAGAGGATAGGAAAGGCAGCAGAATACAACAGACACTAGTATGGCAATATGTAAATCAATGGATGTGTAACTGATGTGAGTCTGCAATCTGTATACGGGGTAAAAATGGGAGTTCATAACCCACTTGAATCAAAGTGTGAAGTATGATATATCAAGAACTATGTAATGTTTTGAACAACCAACAATAAAAATTTTAAAAAAATGACTTCCATTGTTTCAAATTTCAAGAGAGCCTATATTATAAATATAAAACTTTTTATTATTTTTGCTCATCTTATGCAAGTGCCTTCTGCCTCCCTCTTGTGCCAAGTGATGCTCCCTGTACCTGCCAGCAGAACTCCAGTCAAGCTAAGCCCACCTGCAGCCTGGGATCACAATCCACATGGAATAATAAAACATGGCTCGAAAAGTGTGCAAGCCATGATGACAGACCTTAGGTTGATTTTTTGAACACAAATATCATAGTGGTCATTTGAAACATGTATTGGTTAATTTGAATTGTCTATTTGATTGAATTAAAAGATGCCAAGGATTAAAAGATGTCAGTGAGGGTGTGTCAAGGAATGATTGGCATTTGGGTTAGCCAATTGAAATGGAGACTCTCCCTAAGCATGGGAAAGAATAAAAACTGGAAAAACAGGAAAGCAGCAGCAAATGCAAGCTCTATTTTTCTTGCATGTTTTCTAGATTGCTGCTGTGATCATCTGAGGATATCAGAATATCCCTTTTTCAATCTTCCAAAGCCATGCCCCAGAAGTTTTTGTTCTCGGACTAGATTAACATTGTTGGTACCTCCTGTTCTAGGGCTCAGCCCTTTGGACTGCACAGCTTCTGGTTTTTCCAGCTCTGCAGCCTGCAGAAAGCCATAATGGATTATCCAGCTTCTGGTTACATAAGCCAACCTACTAAGTCCTCCTGTTATAATTATACTTCCTGCAGATTCTGTTCTTCTAGAGAATACTGACTAATACATTAATTGGCACTGGAAGTATTGTAAGGATAAATTTTCTTAATTGGTTTTGTGGGTTTTGGAGAGGCTGTCTAAATTGGTTAGACCTAATGTTAATAAAGTCTCTCCTACTGGTACTAAAAAGAGCACTGATAATTCATGGCGTGAACTGTTTAAAGAGATTTGTAAAGTAACTACATTTGATACTACCAATTCACCACTTTTAAAAGCAAGATGTTTAGTGACTCTGTACATGAAAGCTTTGAACAATTCTGGAAAACTAAGAAATATGATGATGTTTATTGGTGGCTTCTGGTTTCATGGAAAAAAGTAACAAAGGAGAATGATGAGCTCAAAAATTTAGTTTCTAAGCTGCCATCACATATAATTGATCTAAAAGCTGCTAAGTGTATTCTGAAGGAGACTCTTCTCTCTTGTAGTCAAAGGGCTGAGGTTGCTCTAATTGTGCAATTGGCTGAATTAAGATGGATGTTTAACTCTGAGCCTCAGAAGGTGTCTACAGTTAAAGTGAGAGCTCTGTTTGGAAAAGGACGGGATCCTGCAAATTGGGATGGTGATGTATGGGAGGAGGCTAAAGTGGCTGGGGTCATTAAACTTCCATATTATAATGAATTTGTTTTGCCAGAAATCCTGAGTTCCCACCCTTAGCCACAACAGAGGAATCCCTATACACACCTTTGTGGCATTGGCTTCTTCACCCTGGCTGGAGGAAACTTATGGAAACAGTAAAAACCTTCTGTGACTCAGTTGCTCAGCATGAAGATGTTCATACTCCTTAGGACCTACCCTCACCACCCACGTTTGCGTCCCGGCCTATAGCTAGGTCTAAATTCAAGCGGATCTCTAGAATTGACATGTCTTGAAAATAGATCAATACCTTGCTGAATGTCACTCCTCAACCTTGGCTCAGGGTTGTCTTGTGTCATTACTTACTTGGCCTCTGTTGTCCAGGTCTGAGAAACACACTCATAAATAAAAGCAAATCATTGGCCTTAACCCCTAGGTGAAAGGAGACTGGACCCATGGCTTCTCTGCATCTCCATAGAGATCTCTAAGATGTGAAGATGAAGAGGTACATTTACTTGAAAAAGAGTCAAGTAGTTTACCCAGAAAGTGACTCATTTATTGCTGCCCTCTGGACATGGGTTAGCAAGGCAGTGAGATTTGAATGTGAAACCCTCAATATGGCTGCTGTGTTTTATCATGTTTCCTGAGGATGATGTTCAAAATGACAGTTGTAAACCTTTGGTTTCTGATAACGGAGATGATTCCACAGAAAGGCTGCCTCTGTCCTGGATTAGGACATAGTCCCCACAATGTTATTTTAATTTGTCTGTTTATCCAAGATTATTGATATGCTCTGTGAAAATACTTGGCACCTCTCAAGTCTGGAAAATCAGTGGCCTGTCTCCACCTGCTGCTCCTCTGACAAAGGCTAACTTGGACACAAAGCTCTGCAGCCATGTGATCCTGCAGAGCCAGGCAGGGGGCACCCTTCCCACATACTTCACATGACTTCTCCTGCAGTATTTCCTAATTCAAGGAGAAATGATGGAGTCTGAATCTCACTTATGCTTTCACTGCAAGTGAAGTAATAAAGTGGAACCTCCTTTCTCAACAGAAAAGTCTTAACAGAGTCTCTCGAGAAATCTTCACCGTGGCTGATTTTAGGACTCTCAGCAAATGAGTCTCTACAAAAGAGTTCAATGTAGATAAACTTCCTATTTTCATGTTGCCCTGTTTCCTTGGCCACTGGCTGGGAAGAAATCAGCACTCCAGATGCTGGTCACCCCATACTAGTTTTTCACAAACCCATGTATACAGTATAGTAGTTTGTAGAAATGTGCAAACAAGGCCTCTGATCTTGAGCTGGGCTTCACAGAGATGTCTATATTTTTAGCATAAGTTACCAAATGGACTCAATGGTAACAGCTGGAAGGAGGAAAGAAAGGGGAGAAGCAGCTCTCCCCTTCTTAGATGTTGTTCTTGAAGGGTTAACTTGCCCAAAACAGTAAAAAAACAAACTAACAAAAAAAAAGCTGCTTTTATGTGAATTTCTGCATACTGTGAACTTCTGAGTCCCTCTCCTTACATAGTGGGTATAAAATTCTAGAACTACCTGAGCTTGTGGTTCAGGGGATTCATTGATTACACCAAAAGCTGTGCCCTCCAAACCTGGTTGCAGCCAAATAAAACTGTTTCCTGCTATCTTCAGTGCCTTGCCTCATCTGTCCCTATAACAGGTACAGGACAACACCAAAGCTATAGATGACAGAGTTAATACCATGTTGAACTCTAGCATTAACTAATCATAAAAACTAAATGCTTTTCTCCCTCACCATAATAATAGGAGCTAGGAAGTGCTGTCACCAATGAGGGATAGGGACATCAGCTCTTTTCATAATCTTCCTGGAATCCAAGGGGGAGGCTGGGTGAAAACTGGCCAGCTTGTCTCCTCAGAGCTGGGGGGTTGATTGGAACTCTGTGGGTCACAACTTCATCCTTCTGCTGAGGAAGAGGGTGCAACTGACCTTATGTAAGGAGGGGGTTCTTCCACTTACAGAGCTATGACATGAAGGCCAGGAGACTTCAAGGAAGGCTTGGTTTCCATGAGGCTTCCCTCAGAACCCTAGGGCAGCCTCCTCGCCCCCACTGTCTAGTGTGCGCCTGCTCTCACCACTTGCTGGTGCCCACATGTGTGCCTGTCATGTGGAAAACATCCCATGCATCCAACCCACACAAGTGAAAGAGGCCATAAATCATTTACTTTGGGAAAACAGGAGGCATGGGACTGAAGCCATCCAGGTCATCTGATCTAGCCCAAGATATAAGACAGCCCTGGGAAGAATCTTGTCATTACTACTATTCTTTTTATTTTTAATATTTTACTTTTTACTTGTAGTTGGGCACAATATCTTTATTTTATTTATTTTTATGTGGTGCAGAGGATTGAACCCAGGGTCTCACATGTGCTAGGCGAGCACTCTACCACTGAGCTCCAACCCCAGCTCCAGTATTGTTCTTTTCTGTAGTGTGTGACAAAGTGTCCATCCACCAGTGACCCCAGATTTACCTAGACCAAGGCATCCTCCCCTAGGCACATTACCTTTCACTTTAAACATGGGCAAAAGAGGATGCTGAAAGAATTTCCTTGGATATTTGTCTAGACATGCATCCAGTATGGAAGGAATAGAACCTGAGGTGGGCAGAAGATTTTCAATCCTCTCTTTCCATTTCAAATTCCCCTCTAAAGGAACTCTTGTTTCTAGGCTGTTGGGCCTTCCCTTGCTGCCAGAAGACAGGCAAACATTACCCCCCAAGCCCTTTGTGGCTCTAATGACT
This sequence comes from Callospermophilus lateralis, assembly GCF_048772815.1. Classification (NCBI taxonomy): domain Eukaryota; kingdom Metazoa; phylum Chordata; class Mammalia; order Rodentia; family Sciuridae; genus Callospermophilus; species Callospermophilus lateralis. The sequence continues at coordinate 5,837,519 of NC_135309.1, forward strand.
GTGGAAAATATGGTCGCCCACTAGGGCAAAAGCACACCTCTGTGGGTCACAACTTCCTACTCAGACTCTCCTAGAGGGCCAGAGTTCCAACCTGCATGCACTCAAGCAGCCAGGAAGGAGATATGGGTCATACCTGGGACAAAGTTCCTCATCACATTTTCTCTTCTGGGCCCCAGGAGCTGATGAAATGTGGGGGTGGAGGACTTACACCAGTCTGGGATTGTCACTGTCCTGGAAATGGGTCTTGCAGTAGTCTGTTTAGAGCCCCAGATTACATCTGCAACCCAGGTGGCCTGGGATCCTGTCCCCAAAGAAGCAGAAGTAGTCTCCAGAACTCAACCTTCTCATGGGAGTAAGATGTGGCATGTCTGCCATTCTGTCATTGCTTCCCCACCCATTGTTCTCAAGGCATCCCATTCTTCTGTGTAGACATGAGGCCATATTTCCGGTCCCAAAGTCAGCTTGTGTTTTCAGTTGACCCTGGAATCATTCATCTTGGTAAAAATGTGAAAGGATGCTTCCATAATCCAGGGGAGGCCATGAAGGCTAATCATCTAATATTCTGTGGACACTGCCAGCTTTTGAGTCTACAGGACTCTGTGGAATAATTTAATTCTAAACTCTAATTGAACTCAAACTAAGGACTTTTTTATTTTATTATTAAAATAGTTTGCTTTGTTCCAGGTGTAGTGGTGATGACTATAATCTCAGCCACTCAGGAGGCTGAGGCAGGATGATCAAGAGTTCAAAGCCAGCCTCAGCAGAGGTGAGGGGCTAAGCAATTCAGTGAGACCCTGTTTCTAAATAAAATGCAGAAGAGGGCTGGAGATATGGAAAAGTTGTTGAATGTCCCTGAGTTCAGTCCCAGGCATTCCCCTTGCCAAAAAAAGCCCCCTGTTTCTTCTGATGATCAGAATCACAGCCTCTGGGACAGGAACTCATGTGCTGTTCCTTTGATAGAAAAAAAAATTTAAATACATTTTCTCTCAAAGTCATGTTATTATTGGATTGGCATTGGGGCAGAGGATGAAACATTCAGTAACACCTTAACTGCATGTTTTCATGACTCATAGCTGTTATCTATCAGCAAATTTTTGGTTTTGAAACAGTTTGCCTGATGTTAGGAGAAGTACTATAGCATAGCTTAATCATGCTGTGTGCTTGCATGGTGTATGATTCATATCCTTCTGTTTTCAAACTATATATTTGCATCCAGACAGTGACTCCTGTAGATAATATAGAATTTGACCTTGTTTTTATTCTGCCTGATGATCTCTAGCTTTAGATAGGATTCTTTAGTAATTTCACATTTCATTTTACTGTTGATGCAGTTAAAAAATTTATGTCTGCCTTTTTACATTCTTCTATTTTCTTATGTTGTTTTTATTCCTCTATTCCTCTTTACTGTGTGTGTTTGTGTTTTACCGGGGATTGAGCCCAGGGGTGCACTATAACTACATTGTCTGTCCCTTTTAAAGTTTTACTTTGAGAGAGGTGGAGGCCAAGATGCTGAGGCTGGCCTAGAATTTTTGATCCTACCAGCATGGTTTGTACCACCATATCAGGCTACAGCTCTATTTTGTTTTGTTTGCTAATGAAGAATGTCTTCAATGATTTGTTTTCAGTGTTTTTATGTATTGGTCTAGTGATAACTTATCATGTGTGAGAAATATGCTCACTTGTCCAACCCAAATAATTGCCTTTTTATAGACCTGGGCCTTCTGAGAAACTGAGGCAGAATAAAGATCCCCTTCAAATCTCAATTCTTGCAATCAAGTCAGAAAAATTTCAGACATGTCACCTGGTAATAGGCATGAGTTTATTGAAGGGATAGGAAAAGGGGAAGGGAACACTTTCAAGGGAGAATGTGGTTTCTCTCAGAGAGGAGAAGGACACTGTGCTTCTCCTGCACTCCAGTTTTATTGTGTTATGGGCCAGGCTCTATGGGCAGTGACCAAATAGGCTCCACTTTACCTGAGATTCCATATCATGTAAGAAATGCTTCTCCCATGGAAAAGCACCACCTCTGTACTCATTAATAGTTACCTAGCATAGCACACTTGGCAACACAACATAGCAATTCTTATACAATGTAAAATTGTTATTTTTTGTTCCATTTTTCTTGGGTAAGATACCTTGTCAGATTGATTGTCTGGACATTAGTAAACATTTTCTAATGTGTACTGTACTAGGATCATTTTGACCCACTTCCTTCTGCTCGCTTGCTGCTATGCCAACCTGGAAAGCCCCGTGGGAAATGCCAATGTACCCATTGCATCATCTTGCTAACTGCCCAATCCATCTTCTGTACCTCTGCTTGCAGCTATGTCAACCCAGATGTGATTTTTGCCTTTAAATATCCTAAAATGCTCAGGCTCAGGGCTGTTCTTTGCAGAGACAGTTATGGGTCCTGTGGGGTGCAGTTGCTGGTTGGCCAGCTAAATAAAAACTCCTCAATTTGTACAAATTGGTGTGTTTTCTAAGTGACTGGCCCCACAACAATTTGTATCCCAGAGAAGTTTCCATAGAGGCCTGTGCAGGTCCATACACTTGACTTTTGGCTGACTGTAGGGTGACATCAGATTTTCAAGTCGCCACTGTCATGGCAACTCTATGTCACCTTGGTCCATGCCGAGTGGTTTTAATTGGATTTCTTATAAAAAAAATTATCTTTATCTTCCAAAATCTTGCCTGTGAAAAGGGTCACAAAAGTCTCTCCCTGCAAAGTAATTTGGGTTCCTCTAAGGGTGTTTCCTGACTGTATTTCTTCTGCAGATAATAGGTGATTTGCTGAGGAATGTGACATCACCTGTCCACGTTGGCTGGGCAGGGTTTCAGGTAAATTGATTTTTGGCAAGGAAAGCATGTGGGGATCAGCACAGTGGGCCCATTTTATAGAATAATTCTCTTTACATTGTGTTCCCACTATTGACTTCAATCTTTACCCTAAAAGACTGAGACAAAGGTACAGAGAAAGCACAGCTTTACTGATGGTCTCACAAGATGGAATGTCTGGGGAAGCAGGCACACCCAGAGCCGTTATGATCAGCATTTTATCCTCAGGTGCACAAGGTCCCCTCTACCTAACCCAGTTTCTCATTGGCTAAGTAATATTGGGTGTTCATCTTCCGGATCATCACCTGGGTTCCACTGTCTCCCATTGGGTCATTTAAAGTAATGTGTTGCCAGACACAGTCACACATACTTGCAACCATAGGGTCTTGGGAGGCTAAAGCAGGAGGATTGCAATTTCAAGTCTCTGAAACTTAGTTATGTCCTAAGCAACTTAGCAAGACCCTGTCTCAAAATAAAATAAAACTAGAAAGAACTGAAAATTTGGCTCAGTGGTTAAGCCCCCTTTAGTTAAATCCCTGGTATCAAAAAAAATTATATTTATGTATTTAAAGAAATATACCATTAGTTGTCCTCACTTTCCTTTGTTACCTTGCAGCAGGAAAGTCTTTGTGTATTGAGTACATCTTGGCATGTACAGAGTTTTTACTTCTTCTAAACTAACAGATATTTCTATCTCTGTTGGTGAGGTTGATCCCTTCACCTACCTCCTGTGGTGGTGAAGGTGATCCCCCACTCACTGTCTTGACAGGGTCACAGTGAGAAAAAGTGCTGGCAAAGCCGCTCTCCCACTGTCTTGACAGGGTCACAGTGAGGATGAATGCTGGCAAAGCCGCGCTGGTTGGTGGGAAACCAAAACCATGAGACCCTTTTTTATGTAATTGGGACTTTTCATTTTCATGCTTATGTTCCTGACAGGAGGCATGAGCATGTTAAATACCAAACAAATTAAATTTCAGATGGCTGAAAAATAACAGGTATTTCATGCCTTGGAGGCTGTTCTACTACCCCTCAGCATATCAAGGACAAAGTAGAAGGCTGTTCTTCTATCTCAGTTCATTGAGGACAAATCTGACAATGGACAACAATCATCCTCTGAAAGGTCATGAGAATTTTAGGCACCACATTGATTATATCAACTAGAACCCAAGCCCGTATTTCCAGCCTCTTAGAAAACCTAATCATTGTGCTTATTTTACAAAGTTCACCACATGTAGTCTCATTTTTGATTAAGGAAAGTTATATTATACACTTAGGAAAGTTAAAACATATAAAGATATATTCTTCTCTTTTTATAAACCCTTTTTTACTTTACATAGGGATATATGATGAGCATAGTTAATATTGGTGGAAAGTGGATTGATGTTTAGAACTTACTTTCTATTGAGAAAGATTATAAAGATATGAGAACAAGTGCACCTTGACTGAGAAACAAAGAAACTCTTTGAGAAAGCAGCTCAACCAGTTTTATGAGAATAAATTTAGGAATTAATTAAAATAGCTTTATAAGATACAGTTTTAGAATAATGTTAGAAATATTATTTTATTTAGATTCTTAAGTTTAGAAATTCTTAAATTTTTAGTTGTATGGGTTTCTGATATGTTTTAAGAATAATTTATAAACTTTAGGATGTTTTAAGTATAAGATTTAAGGGGACTTTTTTAGATGGGAATTTTAGATTAGAAATAAAGTACAAGTGTACTTTAAACTTAAAGGTTAATGATTGGTTAGGAGACTGAGAGTCTGGTTACGTAGTTTGGCATTAATTAATAAGAAAATAGCATATCTTGTGGAAAATAGTAAATCTTGGGAAAATCTGAAAAATGTAAATTAGTGACGTATTTATTAATGATTATGTACTTTTAATAATTAAATAACTAAAGGTCATATCCTGGAAAAATGTAAATTAATGTTACATTTTTTGTACCCCCCAATCATGGTTAAGGACATGTCATGTCTTGGCAAAGTTTTAAATTATATAATCAATGACGTATTCTGAATCCATAATGATGAGAAAAATTGTAATAAAAGATGACCCAGAGAAAGCTGCATTAGAGTTCTCTCTCTGGAGATTGCTCCAATGGAATGACTCCTGTCTCATCTTTTTGACGACGCCACTCATCCTTCAGGACTCCCTGGACCCTGCTAGGGCAGGACCCCGGCACTGTGGGTCAAGTGTATTTCAGGTGCATGAACTCTGGATCTGCCACATGCAGAAGCTGTGGTGCTGTTTGGTAACCTCCAATTATGCTCTGTTTCCCATCAGGCTGCCTTTCCTACATTCCAATTTTACATTTAAGGGCTAAATACTATATTCTGGAAATTGATCTTTGGACTTTTTATTTCTCACACCATGTATATCTCATCAGAATCATCCACATATTCATTCTAACAATTCCAGATAAAGAGAAACATTATCCTACATAGCTCTATATTCCCCTACACATATAGCTGTATATCCCTTTTCTACATTCTGTTTTTGCATATTATTATTTTATATATCATACCTATAAAATTATAGATTGAACAGTAATTGGCTGGAATAGTTTTAGCATTATGTAAAACTATGTCTTTTGAGGACATTAAAGGGAGAGAAATGGTATAATTAGAATTTTTTTTCTTTTCTTTTTTTTTTTTTTTTGTTATGGGGGATTGAACTCAGGCGCACTGACCATGGAGCCACATCCTCAATGCTATTTTGTATTTTATTAAGAGATTGGTTCTCACTAAGTTGTTTAGTGCCTTCCTTTTTCTGATGCTGGCTTTGAACTAGCAATCCTCCTGCCTCAGCCTCTGAAGCCACTGGGATTACAGGAGTGTGCCACCATGCCCAGCCTAATCTTTTTTGTCATTTTCTTTATTTAATCAATAATAGATTGGAGTCACCATCTGGAGTTATATTCTAAAACCCATTACATATATGCTCCCTCCCACCTTCTTTGTACTACATAAAAAGGGGACTGGGGATGTGGCCCCTGCCATGGATTCAATCCCTAGAATAGGAGAGAGAAAAAAACAAAACAAAACAACAACAACAACAACAACAAAAACCACCTGGAATTCAGCTTTCAGCCCTGGACAGGTGTGTGGCTGCTTTTCCACACTTGTGGAGATATGATCTTTATACATTAGCTCCCCCACCCCCCCTTGTTCATGGGCGATTTTGTTAGGTAGCATGAATTAGGGCCAGTGTGCAGGATGTGGAAGACTTCACAAAGTCCAAGTTTACAGTAAAGAAAAAAACTTTATTTACTTTCCAGGAAGGGGTAGATACCACAGGCCTTATCTGCCCCAAGTATATTTTCATATGCAGGCTCTATGAGCAGAGCTGAGCAGGGTTTTTGTTTCTTTCTGGTTTGACTATCAGTTGAAACCCAGGAAGCTGAGAGCACTGGGTCAGCATCTGGGAGTATGTTGCTTTCCTGGCAGGAGCAGGTGGGCTTGTGGATTTTTTAAAAAAATGTAGGTGTCTTTGAATGATTGACATGGGAAGAACACATGAGAGGGGGGACTCCTGAGACACAAAGTGAGGTCAGTCTGTGCAATGAAGTGATGGGTGTCAAGGGGACAAATGCACATGAGCTCACAGACATGTTATAGGATCCATGGATGCATGGATCCTCGAAGCCACAGATAATAGCAAACCTTACATAGAGTATTTCCTATACATACTTGCCCATGATCACTCTTTCTATAAAACCTCAAAATCCTTGTCAGCCCCTGAAGACAGGGCTAAGCACAGGGTTCCCTTGTCTTCCTGGTGCAGCTGCACTAGTCAAAGTTCCTTTCCTGCTTTTCATCATGACATTTTTTTTCTATTTGGTTTTGGTGTAAACAGCTGACCTGACCTGTGGGATCACCAGAGTCAGGACACTGCCTAGGACTCCTCTAACCGTAGAATGTAGAACATGTACAAAAAATGCACAGGCATCCAATTTATTTCCACTGCACATTGCTGCCTTACATGATTGCCTCCTTCTCCCACCCGCCTTCTGCTGGGGATGGGACACTGAGCCAAGGCACCAACACCAATTGCTTCCTTTCATAGCTCAGGCTGCCTCCTCTAAAAAACAGTGGCAGGAGGTGATGAGAATTACTAAAGTAATTGCCAAACTGTTTGCATTTTTAGATATCATATATGTGTGACAAAAGTTTCAATTTTTTTTTTGAGGTACTGTGGAATAATCCCAGTGTGATTCGACCTCTGAGGCGGGTCCCCAACAGTTTTTACTTTATTTCCAGACAGGGTCTCACTGTTTGCAGAAGCTGGCGTGAATTTGGGCTCCTCCTGCTTCAGACTCCCCAGGAACTGTTGTTATCATTGCTGTTCCTTTCCGAGGTGAGGTTACAACCTGTGCTAGGAAAGCCTTTCCCTAGAGCCACAGCCCAGGCCCAGAGGTCACCTTCTGTGTCGGGTTCCCAGCAAAGGCTTCCTTCTGGGATTGGTTTCCAGAACGCAATGAGGCCCGCGAGAAACAGGGCGGGGCCCAAGGATCTGTCCCTCTAGCCTAGGTCTGCCATTGATTGGGTGATGTTAGCTGTCACTCACTATGCGGAGCCGCGCCTGGAGGCGGTCCATCAGGGAAGCCCGGTGGAACTGTCCAATCAGGTGCGCCGACGGCGGGGGAGGGCGGGCTTCCGAGGCCTGGCGGGCTTTAGCGGTCTGGCGGTCTTTTCTTCTTCAGCAACTCCGTTCCTACCTTTCAGAGCCCGTCGTCCTCGGCTCGGAAGACTCAGGTGACTGCGCAGCCTGTGTACCGCGCTAGCTTGTGTGCCTGAAGGTCCCTCGAGAGGACATCGTGTCCCTACGGAAAGCAGAAATGGCAAGTTAGCGACCAGGGCTGAGGGCACCTGTCAGCGCCTGCCTTGAGGCCTGGAGTGCTGGTGAACTGCGGAGCCTGGCAGAGTCGGTCCTTGCTGGTGGCCCCGGTCTCTGTCCCCTGGTCCCGCGGGTTGGGCTGAGGGGCAGGTTCTTGAAGTCAGAAGCAGGCGTGCGGCCTTCTCCCCCCCTGGCAGGTAGCCCTAGCCTTGGTCCCCTGGGCCTGAGGGCTGAGCTCTGTGGCTAGTCCCTGAGGTCAACTGCGGACGTGCAGTTCCCGCTGGTGGCCCTGGTCCGTGGCTCTGAGTGTTGAGTGGGCGGCTTGGGTCCCTGCTTGCTCTCCCCTCCCTGCCGGCTGTGTACTCCTACTCTTCCACATGTGTCCCAAGTAGGACCTCAGATCGCTTTTCTTCCCCCACTTAGGCGCCTTTGAAGTTGGCTGTGGGTGCTGAAACTGCACTTGCCCTCTGCTTTCTGAAGCGCCATCTGCTCCACAGCTTTGTCAAATTGTCGTTCTTCCTGCTATTTCCAACGGACACATCTTAGCAATTTTCACTTTTCCCCCTTGTGAAATATTGCAAAGCATCTATCTATCTATCTATCTATCTATCTATCTATCTATCTATCTATCTATATTGGGAGCAAAACTAGGGAAGCTTTGTCAGTGACATCCCAGCCCCCCCTCCCCGTTGTTTTAATTTTTTTTTTTTTTAAGAGATCTTCTCCCAGGTATTTTGGATGCTAGCCCCCAAAATCTGATCCTCGTGCTTCAGCCTTCAGAGTCCCTGGGATTACAGCCTGTGCCACTATTCCTGGCAAGAATAACACTTTGAAAGCATTTTTTTTTCTGTTATACAATATTATACTTGAGGGGAAAGAATAATCACCTGACACAAACTGTGTTTGGGTAAAGTAAGTGTTTTAAATGAAATAAGGGAGATTGTATTGGTACTAGGAATATTGAATCTTGGGGTACATCACCAGCCCTTTTTTGTTTGTTTATTGTTTTTTTGTCGTAAATTATTTATTTTACTTTGTTTTTATTAATTATACATGACAGGAGAATGCATTTTTGACACATCATACATAAATAGAGTGTAACTTCTCCTTTTTCTGGTTGTACATGATGTAAATTCACACTGGTTGTGTAGTCACATATGCACATAGGATAGTAATATCTAGTTCATTTTGCTGTCCTTCATCCCCATCCCTTTTAAGCTTTATTTTTAGACAGGATCTGGGTATGTTGCCCAGCCTAGCCTGGAACTTGTGATCCTCCTGCATCAGCTTCTCAAGCTGTTGGGATTAAAGGCCCTGGCCATCCCACCCGAGGAAAATAGTTTATTTTGGTTCAAATATTAATGATGATAGTCAGACACATGAATTCATCTCGTCCTGAATGATGTACGTGTCCCACCCTGGAAGAGATTCATATATATATATATATATATATATATATATATATATATATATATATTTATAATTATAATTATATTTATATACCCAGCCCCCTCTATAATTCTTTTTTTTTTTTTTTTAAATTTTGATTCAGATTATTGCCAGCTTGCTTAGGGCCTCACTAAGTTGCTGAAGCTGGCATGGAACATGAAAGCCTCCTGCCTCAGCCTCCTGAACCTGGGTGTTTTTTGAAAACTGATTTCAAAAAACACTTTTCCTGCAGCATTCTTTATCAGATTTTAGGTGATGGTTGACTGGATAAACAATAATCTGCTGTTCTTACCAATTGCAGGCTGTTTGTTTACTTAAATTCTTTTAAGGAATTTCTGCTAATTTTTCACAGTGATTGTTTCTAACATAGAAGAGTGAAGGTTGTTTTGAACATTAAGATAATCCTGTGGTGATTTTAGTACAAAACACAGAAACTTGGATGAGATATGCTGTGTGCATTGTGTAGCCAGTGACCAGGGTCTCACACTGAGATGTGAGGCCACTGTCCTACATAAGAGAGGGACCGTCTGAAAGGGGAGTGAAGGCCACATCATGCTTTCTATTCTCCACTGTTCTTCATGACTGCTTCATGTGGCTGTGGTGAACAGTTCAGGGCTTTTGGTCATGATGATGTTCTTGTTCTGACGGTTCTGCTTGTGTTTCCACTTTTCTCTGGAGGGCAAGCTTGTGGAGCACTCCCTCTCCCTGGAGCCATCGTCATTTTGGATTTAAATGACTTTTCTTCTTCAAAGATCAGTTGATGTATTTGTGTGAGTGTATTTTGGGGGCTCTATTCTGGTGTATTTTATGGCAGTACCAGGATGGTTCCAGGCTTTCAGTTCTGTTCTGTTTCATTGCCGTAGTCTGATGGTTCCAGACTCTCTATTCTGTCATTTTGGTGTATGTTGATCTTTTTTTTTTTTAGTGCTTATGATTTTTATAGAATTGTGTAGCTTATGACAGTACTGTGATGGTTCCAGACTCCCTGTTGTGTCATTTTGGTGTGTTTATCTTTTTCCTTACTGCTCATCATTTTTGTAGAATTGTTTAGCTTATTCTATAAAACTAAATTTCCACTGGGTGCAGTGGTGCATGCATGTAGTTCCAGAAGCTGGGGACACTGATGCAAGAGGATGACAAGTTTAAATGCTAGCCTCAGCCACTTACGAGACCCTGAGCAAGTTAGTGAGTACTGTTTCAGACCAACAAATGTGCTGGGGATGTGACTCAGTGGCTAAGTGCCCTTGGTTTAATCCCACCTTTTTTTTTTTTTAATTTGCCTCATAATAAATAAATAAATAAATAAACAAGCAAACAAATAAATAAAACTACATTTCTTCTATGCTTTTCAAAAGTGTTAGTCTTCCACATTTGAATGTATAATAAATGGAATTTTGTCTACAGAATAGAGGGATGGAATGCCTTTTGCCACCTAGATTCCAGTTTGCCTACAGCATCATTGTGATTTCTCTCCATGACATCTACTGTCACTCATCTTTCCATTCTGGGAAGGCCAGCTCATGATGGCTTTCTCATGGTACCTTTCTAATCTCTGCTGATATTGTGGTGCTCAGAATGTCACATGTTTTAAGTCCTTGAGTATGGTTGTATGTCAGTGGTAGGGGCACCTTCTGGTGGGTGATATTTTTGACTGTTCCATCACTGTGCAGACACCATAGTGTGCTTACAGTTGTACTTGTGGTGGCCTGTTTCACACCCAGACTGTGTTGAATAGGTGAGGATCGGGCTGATTTACCTCACCCTGGAAGTGTTCCCGTGTTTGGTTTATTTGTAACAGCATCGTTACAGGCATGAGGAATCTCTTTCTCAACAGACAACCATTGCACATGTGGCCTATCTTTGTTCAAAGGACCCTTGAGCAGAATATGGCTATGTGGCACGTAACTGTACCTTATGCTAATGAACTGGCTACTGTTCAGAAGAAATTGACAGTCATTTATCATTCATTATTGCTATGAAAATTAGAAAAGTAGTTTCTGCTATTTATTAAGAATACTGTTTTTGAGACTTATATAAAACTTTGTAAGGATGTTATTTGGACAAGGTGATATCTTGGGGTGATATCACCTATTTCTAAGACACATGCTATCTTTCCACTTACCTCATTCTGCTTTTACAGTAACCAAATTACCAAATTGTTGTGTTTATTAATCATTGTACTTTACTAGTTGGCTAAAGTGGTTCTGGAGTAAAGCGCCTGCAAATTGTAGTTCTTCTCTTGGTGTAATCACACAGGATGAGCTCAGTCCCCAGTTAATACATTGTGACCACCTGTGTGAAAGATTTTCTAAATGTTTTCTGAGTGAACTCCTTAGTGACCCCACACCAAGAGTTTTTGCATGGGGGCTGAATATAGGCACTTTTTAAAGGAAGAAACAATATACTTTAAGAAGGAAACAGTAGATCAGTAAATGCCAAGTTGTTTACATTAACTTTGTAGGCACAGTAAACCACTGTGGTTGGCAGGATCTGTCCCAAATGCTGAGTTTCCTGATTCTAGCAATTTCCTAATCAGTTAACTTTCTTTCTAAGTATAAGTAATATTGGGGGTGCTAATATCTGCTCTCTACTCCACAGGAATTGTTAGAATGGGTATTGAAGGTGCAACCAACAAAAAAGTTAGGAGTGATGTGGGAGCCTGTCTTTCTTACTGTGAACTCATCAAAGGAAGGCTGTAAAACACTCTACTGTTTTCCTTTTGAGTGACCCAATTACAGTGTTGGAATAACTAAGGAATTAAGTGCAGTAAAGATTTGGTGGACCAAATCATGGAATTGATTGTGAGTCCAGAGAATCATTATACATCATGCTTCTTGAATATTGATTCCTCATTCTGTCAATCTCTCCTGGCCTCCACCATACATTTGGGGGATATTTTAGATCTCAGTGACCCTTGAGGATGTGGCTGTGAACTTCACCCAGGAGGAGTGAACTTTGATGGATCTACCTCAGAAGAAACTTTACAGAGATGTGATGCAGGAATTCCTCAGAAACCTGGCTTCTATAGGGAATAATGATGTTTCTTTATTTAATCAAATAGAGATCTAATGTTTATTTTGGTCATTTATGTGGAACGCGAAAAGGAAATCATTTGGTGAATTATTGCAGCAAAAAAGGCACCTAGAATTTGTTAAGGAATTTCTAGTTCCTAAGAAGTCATAATGATAATTCTGGATTGGTGTTCTATGGGGGGGAGGGAAAGGAGAAGGCAAGAACATTGAAGATCAGATTGAAAATTCTGGGAGCAATCTAAAGTAATCATACTCATAAAAGGAAGCAATGTCCTTGAGGGAATCTGAGAATGTCATATTTTTAAAACAAACCAACTTAGGAATATGCACAACTTGAAATTAATTTATTTTTATAAGATTTTTTTTTAACTGGAAATATATACTTATCTGTGACAGATATTCAGTCTTCTCAAGTACTTGACATGCAGAAAATAATATGAAACTGCTAGTGTGAATATCACTATTTGGATAATAGCCATAGGGAAGCTGTATTGCAAAGGATTGTTTCCTTTGAATCTCTTTTATTTTCAGGCAATTTGAACAAGTAAGAAAATCTCACCTTTACCTGATGTTGGTAGTAATGTAAGCCTAAGACCCATGAATAAATACAAAATCATGAATGAATCAAATATTGATAATGTGGTGATCATTATTCCAAGAAGTCATATGGTAAACCTCAAAGGTAAAGAAGATAATGTGGGGAAACTTTCAGTGAGATTCTTAACCTGACAAAGATAAATTTTAATAGCGTAAATCCATGTGACTGAATTATGTATGCAAAAGACTTCATATGTCCTTCTTTCCTTCATAGGCAGGTTACATCTCACTCTGAGCAGAAAAGCTACAAGCATGAGGAATGTAAAGAGAACCCGTGTGAATTTAAACAGTATAGGAAATCACTGGTTTCTTTCAAAAGTGTTCATACAGAAATGTTAATACAACCTCAAGATGGACTTTATAAAAGTACAGTATGTGGGAAAGTCTTCATTTGTTCCAGTTCCATTCAAAGACACAAGGAAACTCATATTTGGTGGCAATCCTATTAATATAAACAATGTAGTAAAGCCTTTTCTTCTCTCACAAGTGTTCAAAGACACATGATTACACACAGTGGAGATAAACCTTTTCAGTGTAAGGTATGTGGGAAGGTTTTCATTTTTATTCATTATTTAGAAGACCTCATTCTGGAGAGAAATCTTATGAAGGTGGTCAACCTCCACCCCTTTTTTTTTTTACTCAAAAGTCTTCAAATCTCATGATTATGCACACTGGGAATGGAAGTTTTAAATGTAAGTTATGTGGGAAAGTCTTTGGTTAGACCAGTTTATTTAGAATACATCAGAGAACTCATACTGGAAAGGAGCCCTATGAATGTAAGCAATGTGGTAAATGCTTTCCTAAACCCAGTTACCTTCAGATCCATGAAATAATGCATACTGGAGAAAAGCCCTATAAATGTAAGCAGTGTGGCAAAGCCTTCACTCATTCCTCTCACCTTCATGTGCATGGGAGAACTCATACTGGAGAGATGCTCTACAGTGTGGAAAAGCCTTCACTCAGTCATCTAACCTTCACTCACATGAACAAATTCAGAAGAGAAGCCCTGCGAATGTAAACAATGTGGGAAATCCATCACTAGTTCCAGTCACCTTGGGATACATGGAAGAATGCATACTGGAGAGAAGCCTTATGAATGTAAACAATGTGGTAAAGCCTATAACACTTCCTCTTATCTTCAAATACATGAACAAACTCATACTGGAGAGAAGCCCTATAAATGTAAACAGTGTGGCAAAGCCTTCACTTGTTCCTCTACCCTTTACTCACATGAACAGTCTTATACTGGAGAGAAGCCCTATGATTGTAAACAATGTGGAAAAGCCTTTGTTTCATCCAGTGAACTTCACTCACATGAATGAACTCATACTGCAGAGAGATCATACTAATAGAAACAATTGGCAAAGTCTTCTGTTATTACTTTTTCACTTATAAACATGTAGAAAGTTTGCTGGGAAAAAATTCTTTGAATTTAAAATGTGGTAAATTAATTTTCCTGTCAACTTCAAAGAAAGGGCTCAAACTGATGAATATATCTATATATATATTTGTCCCTGGGATTAAGTCTGGTGGTGCTCTACCCCTGAGGTACATTCCTAGTTCTTTTTTCTTTTTTCTTTGGATACATGGACTTGCTGAGTTCCTTAGGGTCTTACTAAGGAACTGAGGGAGGCCTCAAACTTACGATCGTTCAGCCTCAGCCTCCTGAGTCTCTGGGATTACAGGTGTACACCACCAAGTCCGACTGAATAAGTTTTTAAATATGAAAAATATGACAAATCATTCCATTTCCCCAGTTGTCTTCAAAGCCATTTCACTCACACTTGAAAACAAACCCCCTAAATGTTTGATGTTCCATTTTTCTGCTCATATATGAAAATACTCATGGAGAGAAACCCTGTGAATGGGAGAAATGTGGGAAACATTCCAGTTTTCCCCGCTTCTTCTATGGACTAGGAAGATTCTTATTGAAAGATTTATGCCAAATAAATAAATCCTGTGCAAGTAAGAAATGTAAAGTCTTCAGATGTTCTAGTTTTGTTCAGTTGTATGAAAAGACTCATACTGTAGAAAATCCTGTAAATAAGCAATGTGGGGCAGTATTCAACTTTCACAGTTTCCTTCAAAGACATCAACAGATTCATATCAGGGAAAACCGTTCTGCCCTTTAAAAAGTGTGGTAACACTTTCAACTTTCCAATTGTCTTTAAAAAGCATGAAAGAGCTCATTCTGGAGAAAATCCTTGAATGTAGAAATGTGGTGAGGCTTCCAGTTGTTTCAAATCCATTCAGATTTGTTCAGACTTAAGGGAATTTTATTTTATCTATCTATTTATCTATCTACCTATCTATCTACCTATCTACCTATCTATGTATTTATTTATTTTGGTATTAGGGATTGAACCTAGAGATGTTTAACCACTGAGTGATATCCTAGCCCTTCTTAATTCTTTTTTTTTTTTTTTTTTTCCAATTTTGAGCCATGGTCTTACTGAATTTCTTAGGTCCTCACTAAGTTGCTGACTCTGGCTTTGAACTTGTGATCCTCCTGCATTAACCTACTGAGCCTTTGGAATTACAATCATGTACTGCTTTCAGCAAATGACCTCTTTCTTGAGAAAAGTACTATAGGTGTGTGAAAAGAATGTTTGACTTCATTCCTCCTCTTTTCTATTCAGAGGTAATGGAATGGCACCCTGGGATGGAACTAAGTGTTGCATCAGTGTGAAGATGTGAAAACAGCATTCTTTGCTGGGTTAAATCCTGTAGCAACATAAAAAAATAAAAAGAGATAGGGATGGGGATCAATGCTTAAGCACTGCAGATATGATGATTAGATTCAATTTTCCTGTATTTTAAGTTTTTTTTTTGCATCTGTAGTCAACTCTCACATATTATGACACGATCTTATACATACTATGCATAAATATGTGTGTAAACCTAGTATATAGTATAATTTTGTATATAGAAGTATATATTATATAGAATAGTTGACAAAATTTCTAGTTTAAATTTATAAACATTTATTTGCAGCATTTTAATTATTTTTTAAGTTTCCATCTATCTACTTCCTTAAGAACATTTTCTTTCATATTATCTATTTTTTTCCACTAAAGGCCTTAGCAAATAAATCATATTTTAAACCTCTGGTTTCATACTTAAAGTTAACTTTTTAGAGGCCCATGTGTAATTCTAATATTTTCTGTCTCAAATATCTTACAATTTTATATATGTTGTGACAGAATAAAAATGTGAGAGGTTTTAAATATGATTACCAAGGTCAGAGAAGAGAACGAAGGGGGAGCAGAAAAGTAAAATTATCATCATCATCATATCTGCAGTGCTTAAGCATTGATCCCCATCCCTATCTCTTTTTATTTTTTTATGTTGCTACAGGATCTTTCTAAATTCTTCCCAAGGGCCTCATTAAGTTCCTGAGGCTGTTTTTGAACTTGTGATGCTCATGCTGTAATCTCTTATGCCACCAAGAATACAGGCATATGCTAGCATGCCTGGTTCCTGGATGTCTCTTGATACCCTGATGTAAATCAAAACATGCCTTGTTTGTGTGTAGTTCCCAGGTGTTGACCAATTCAAAAGCAAGAATTTGTTTCTAATGGGTTTATGTACATTTATGTCCTTCAAGCTGGAAGATTCTGTGCTTCTGTTTTTAATAATTATAGCTTGGCTATTCAGTATCACTTTTAAAAGAGAATTTTGAAAGCTCCCCAGGACTACTAAAAAGTTTCTTTCAACCTAATAAGACAATCTGGCAATTTCCTAGTTTTATATATTTGATTCAGTAGAAATATTGCATACTGGTCTGTGATCAGTTGATGCAGAGTATGGGTTTCTCTGTAATAAATCCATTTGCCAAAGGCAGGAGTTACAGGTTTGCTAGTGGCCAGTGTGAAGCGCATGAGTGATTGCAAGTGTCCTGGGGTGGGGGCATGCTCTGTAGGAGTTCAGTCTTGGTGAGTACATGGGTGCAGGAATCAGACTCCTAGGAGGGCCAAAATATCTCCTGGCAGGAGCTGCCTACGACTTCTGGGCAATTGGCTGGTATGTGAGGTGGCAGGTGGACGGCTGCCTTCTGATGTATTTGGTTGAGTAGCTGAACCAGTAGGGAGGAATAAGAAATACAAGTTTCTTCACTGTACTGAAGACATGTTTTGAGAGCCCAAAACCTTAACGTCTTGGACTTGAGCCACATATTTTCCTTCAAGTATGCTTTTCCCCACAAACTTTTGTAGCTTGATCCTTTTGTGGAGTGAACTGAGATGGATATGAAGAGGTTTTATACAATGGCATAGTGTTCTGGAAATTTTGAAGACCTGCAGCAGATTTAAATTCCAACTCCTGTTACAACTTTATGGAAGATTGGAAAATTCTCAAAATGCTATGACTCATCAGGTGCAGTGCCACACAGCTGGAATCCCAGTGGCTCATGATGGTGAGGTAGGAGGATTGTGATTTCAAAGCTAGTCTCTACAAAAGTGAGGCACTAACTAACACAGTGAGACCCTGTCTCTAAATAAAATACAGAAGAGGGCTGGGGATGTGGCTCAGTTTTGAGTGCTCCTGAGTTTAATCCCCTATAATTTCTCCCAAAATACATATGAATCAAGTTTTAATATACTGTATGATGGGAGGATGGGCCTGTCCATTATACCACTTTTTTTCCCTTTGATTTCTCAGCCATGGTTTGGTAGTGCAGGAATTCTGTAAAATGAACAAATTCAATAAAAAAACACAAGTATATGGATTTCTAAAACAATGAGATAGCAAGAGTTATCATATTTTAAACCTCTGGTTTCATACTTGAAATTAACTTTTTAGAGGACATAAATGTACATAAACCCATTAGAAACTAATTCTAGGAGGGCCATAGTATCTCCTGGCACTAGCTGCCTACCACTTCTGGGCAATGGACTGTTATGTAAGGTGGCAGGTGGATGGCTTCCTTCTGATGTATTTTGTTGAGTAGCTGAACCAGTAGGGAGGAGTAAGAAATATAAAAAAAAAAATTTCATAATGACTATTCCCACAATCTCCTGCTTTGGGAATCCTCAGTAATTGATGGTCATTACTGGTGACCATGATTTCTTTATTCCTAAAAGAGTTGTGAAAGCCTCTGCAGTACAGGAGTCTCTGAAGCTATTAAGAGTGCCTGTCTGTTCAGAGCCTTTTGGTGGAAGAATCCCATATGGGCTTGCCTGATTTGTAGATGGCATCATCATAGAGATTGTGTGAGACTTACAAGTGAGGAACACATTACCACTAGGTCCCCTGCAGCCTAAAAAGTGTCAGATTTGCTTGTTTTTAAAGAGTGTGTCAGGGATCCTTGGAGGAGGATGTCAGCAATGTAAGGTCAACCCTGTGCTCCTGGAGAAAGGGGATGCTGTAAGTCTAATCTCATGGTACATGTCAAAAGCTGTTGAGTACTCTAAAAGAAGTACTTGGTCCTTTTAGAAGTAAGTACAATTTTCAGTAGAATTGATATTGAAATAAAGGCAACAGAAAACATTAGCCAAATCTTTCTGTTATTAATGTAGAAAATAAAAGTTATATATTTTTTCTTTCAGAATTGCCTTCATATTCTCTCAAAGATTTGGCATATTGTATCTTCTCTCATTTGTTTCAAAAAAATTATTTTTCCCTGGATTTCTTTTATGATCGATTCTTCTTTCACAATTATATTATGTAATATTCAGGTGTTATAATGGTTTCTGCTTTTTATCTTGTTTTTTTAAAAAATTTTATTGCATTATAATCTCAAATGCAAGGAATTATCTCTAATTTTTATATTTGATAGACTTGCTTTGAGCCCTAAAATATGATGTATTTTAGGGAAAATTCCATGTGCCACTGAAAATGAACTGAATTTGGTTGTCAGTGAATGAAATATTTGATGGATGTCTTCTGGATCCTTTTGATTAATAATGATTTTTAATTCTGAACGTTCTTAAATTAGTATATTTCTGGATGATCAATCTACTGGGAAGAAATATGTGTTGGAATCTCCCAGTGTTCTGGTTTCCTTGAATCTTTATATTGGGAAGGGTTTGTTTATGTGGGTAGTTGCATGAATGTTTGGGGTATAAATATATACAATGATTATATTTTGTTGGATGATTCCCGTAACCAGCATGAAATGGCCTTCTCATATGTTAAAATGCTACTGCAAGCAAAGGAGTGCAGGTATCTCTTTGAAACAAATCATTTCCTTTGTATATACACCCATTAGTAGTATTGCAAAATCCTCTGAAAGTTCTAGATTTCACAGTCTCCCCCACCCCCCTAAAACCTTCAGTACGTTTGGTGGTAAATAAAGCTGTTTGAGTTTTCATATCAGTTGCATGGCTCAGGGCCTGTCATAGTTTAATGTGACAGGACTAAGATCTTTAGTCCTAAAAACAGGAGGTTCTATGTAGAAAGGAAATGAACATCTGCCCACAAAATTCACTGATGAAGTGCTAGCCAACAGCAGCTCCACTTCTTCGTAGAAGGAAGCTGTTTTACAATTTTCATACACTGTGAAGCATAACATTCTGTGAAGTTTCTCAAAAGATAAAAATAATTAGTTAATACAAAATATGTCCAGTTTCCACTTCTCCAACTACCAAGAGAGAATCCCTTGTAAACACATTTTTTTTTTTAAATGAAATCAATTCAGGAATACGTTCAAATTAGAAGCCAGATATATCTTTAAAATGAGAGTTGTTTGAATAAACTGAGATTAAGAAGCACAAGGGGCTGGGGTTGTGGCTCAGAGGTGGAGCGCTTTCCTGGCATGCTTGAGGCACTAGGTTCGATCCTCCTAGGTTCGATCCTCAGCACTACATAAAAATAAAAAAATAAAAGGTACTGTGTCCACCTACAACTAAAAAATAAAATTAAAATAAAGAAGCACAAATATTCATTTGTGTGTGTGTGCATGTGTGTGTGTCTGTGTTTGTTGACATTTTAAGGAGGGATGAGGGGACGTTTCTTTACAATGCACTTATGTTTCTAGTTTTCACAGATACTTTACAAATACAGAAGCATGAGGTTATGTTTGAGATATGAGGTATGAGGTATCCCCCCAAAGCTATTATGTAAGACAATGCAAGGAAATGTGGAGGTGAAATGATTGGATTATGAGAGCTTTTTTTTTAAAAAAAATTAAATTTATTTTTAGGTGGTGCTGAGGATCAAACCCAGTGTCTCACACATGGTAGGGAGAACTCTACTGCTGAGCCACGACCCCAGCCCATAGATTATGAGAGCTTTAACCTGACAACTGTTATGGATTAATCTGGCTATCACCATATACAAATGGAGAGTGGCTGAAGGAAGTAGATCACTGGTTCATGCCCTTGGGGTGCCGCCATCTGGCTGGGCACAAATAACCGGTAGGTCACGAGCCACTTGTAGGTTCAAACAGGAACTACTTTATTGCCCGAACCCCGCAGGAACTCTCCAGAACTCCAATGAAACTCCGTGAGAACCAATGGGAACTCAACGGGAACTCCCCGAGAACTCAAAAGTAGTGGGCACCTGAGGCAGCAGGAGCCGCCCCACTGCTGGACAGCAGAGGTTCACATACACACCTGACTACACAGCTTGCCCCAATCCAGCATCATCCAGTTACAGCAATCAGTCACCATCCCAATAATTATACACAGTTTAACTTAATCACCATCATCCCAATGGCTTGCTGGTGTCACCTCTCAACCACTCCTTCTGGCAAAATGCCAGTGGCCATCCCGACTTGGCTGTGGCTCTCAACATTGGGGTATATATTTTATCCCTGATGAACAAGTCTCTTTGAGGTCTGGTGCTAAGTCCTGAGCTGCTTTCCTCTACCATGCCCTTCTGCTTCAACTTTAGGCCCAGAACAATGAACTCAGCCATTTATGGATGAAGTCCTCTCAAACATTGAATGCTAAATAAATTCTTTCTCCTTTAAAATTTGTTTTGTCAGGTCTTTCCATCCAAGCAGTGAAAATGATGACTAAAACACCCGACAAAGTGGTGTACATAAATGGGAAGAAAAAATATGTAAAAAACTAGGATTTAGAATAATCACAACTCTGAGGGGTGAGGGTATTGTGTTCCACTCCTTAGTTTTATAAGTAGAGTTTTTTTTTTTTCTTTTTCCCTATTTAAGTAAATGTAAATGACTGCTTGTCATGGGTCCCAGAAGCAACATATCAATCTTAATAAGGATTTCTGTTAGTGATAACAGTAGGATGAGATTGAAAAGTGAGTCTGCAGTGCTGGCTTATTGTGGTCCTAGTGCTATGTAAATGGCAGAGGACATTTGATATGAGAAAGGAGCTATGATGTTTGTTTGGCAAGTAGAAAGAAACATTAGGGAAATGTGAATGACTGAAACTTGCAGACTAGTCTTTTAAATTTTATTTTCTGTTTTGACTGCTTATAAATCAAACTGCTTTACTCTCATAGGTTATGAAATCTCAAACTTATGACATCTAATTCACATCATATTGTGGATTATGTCATTCCATAATTTCTGCAACAGATAACTGAATATGGAATCGTGGTTGTTTCCAAATGGCTTAAGCTAAATTGATCATAAATGATCACAGGTTGTCCAGCATGGAAATACCATTATTCCTTGTATGAAAACTAATAAAATAGTTATTTGACTTAAAGACTTATTGGTCTTCAGATTTAGCATTTCCACCAATTAAGTGAAAAAGAATCTCTTATACAGCTAGATAAAGCATTCATGTAGTTGTTTTTCAATTTTCTTCTTGAATCACATTCTTAAGACCTATAATATAAAAAAAGTAAAAGGACTGTATTTTAGTCAGCTTTCTGTCAGTATAAAAAAGTATTGGAGACTATCAACTTATAAAGAAAAATAGGCTTATTTTGGCTCATAGAGGATCCAATCTATGATCAGTCAGCCCCAAGACTCTGGGCCAGTGGCAAGTCAGCTCATTATGGTGGGAGTGCATGGTGGAACAAAACTACTTACCTCCTGATGAGCTGGAGAGCAGGAAGGTGACTGGAGTCCTAGGATTTCTTCTTAGGGAACACCCCCAATGACCTCCTACTAGGCCTCACCTCTTAAAGATTCCATCACCCCTCAATAGGGACTTTATCACATGGGAATTTGGGAGAATTTGATATCTAAACCATAACAGGCAGTTACTGTAATACAATGTAAAATAAATACATAATTTTTGGAATGCTAGTAGTATGCAATCTATGTGATCTTTGAAGGAAAATCAAATTCTTAAGACATTGAAAGCATGATTCTAAT
This sequence comes from Callospermophilus lateralis, assembly GCF_048772815.1. Lineage (NCBI taxonomy): Eukaryota > Metazoa > Chordata > Mammalia > Rodentia > Sciuridae > Callospermophilus > Callospermophilus lateralis. The sequence goes on from NC_135309.1 coordinate 5,859,508, forward strand.
TTCCTTGGCACTTCTAATAATTTCTTATTCTTTTTCGCAGTTGGTGACGATTCCAACTTGACCTATCTTTACAGACTTTGGTGAACAATACCCTGGATTGGTTCATAGTCTGAATGCTGAAAACTACATCTCTCAGACTCCTTTGCAGTTAGTGTTCTGCATGTGCTCAGGAATTTTCTACCACACACATTCCCATGGAAACTACAAAGGGAAGATCCTTCCACAAACATGATCATGGAGGCATTTCATTTTTCTTTCCTTTCACTATTGTGGCATAGATCTAGGTTTTGTGGACAATGACTGGGAAGTAACAACTGTGTCTTTCTTCTGAAACAGTCCTATGGTGTAGTTGGACATTTTTCTGACTTTTTTGCTTCTGAGTATATAATTTGTGAGTTGAAGTAAACCAACTTCCTAAACTAGCTATTGTGGATTCTGTAGTTGAATCTAAAAACAAAGACAAAAACATATCAACAAAAAAAAATGTTACTAGTAACATGTGAAAATTTTATTCTCATGTGCTTGAATTCTGTTATTCATCAGGATGGTATATTTCATAATAAAGCATTATCAATATCTTCATCCTTGTCAGTGACAGAAGAAAGTAGAACTTGGTTTTTATAATATTTTTTTTCTTTCTTCTTTCCAGAAACTTAATCTGTGACTACCCTGCTGAATGACTCAGTTGTTGGTTCAGTTGTTTCAGGTCATAGGAAAATCAGTGTCAGCAGTTTTTTTTTTTGTTTTTCCCTTTTTTCCTGGTATGGTATGATTAATTGGATTGAGACATTTTTGTATACATTTGAGAGAATCACAGTAGCAGCTCTGTCTTATCAAATTATTTGGTCTTCTGGGGACCTGTCATCTTGAAAAACACACAAATAAAAGTCATGTGCACTTCTATCACAGCTAAATGGATCTTGTTATCAATGGAAATACCCTGTATTTCAGTGTGTCTGTCTTGGTCAGTTTAGTAGTGTGAACTCCCCTAGACCAGTGTAGACTGTTTTTTTTTTTTGTTTGTTTGTTTGTTTGTTTGTTTTTCACTAGAGAAAGGACAATGAAACTTGTGTGCTTCCTGAATCTGTTCTATTTTCTACCTCAACTCAAAGGTTTTAAATTTTTAAAAGAATTTTTCCTAATATTCTGTCTCTTAAAGATTTCTTCTAAATGTCATTACATTTTTACAGGTTGTTCCTCTGGAGCCCTTCAACTTTGCAAAACTTTTGAAAAGTTGCAATTAGCCCATCACATATTGACCAACATTAGAAAAAATATTATGAAGAATCACCCAAAAATATTCTGCCCTGGCCATCTGACATTCCGAGTCAGTTGGTATGCACTACCATCTGATGTGTTGCTGAAGCAGAGGCAAAAATACTTCCTGTCTTGCCTTTAATTATGGATCTTTTGAAAAATCATCATAAGATTTCAGATGATGTAGCCACTTTCTCCAGATTATGCTGGCCCTTTTCAAATACTCTTGAGTTATCATTAGGAATAACAGATAATTACATTTTGACAATCTTTAGGATGAAAAGTCATTGTAATAGTTTGGAGGAAAGGCAGCCACCCTTGGTCTTTTCATGATTTATGGCATGCTAGGTTCCTGAAATAAGGGAATTGAAATGTTAACTACATTAATAACATCATTCGAGTGGACTTTGGTGATATATGGGGACTGAGGAGGCCAACTCACATCTATCAGGCTTCTAAGTAGACACTGATACAATGTAAAAGGTCAGGCTAGCTGGATGAAATGTAGGTCTCCCAAATATTTGGAACCGGTAATATTTTCGTCTGCATTTACAACATGCCATGTATTATATGATGTTATTGTGTCACATAATGTTAGCAAATAAAATACCAGACACTTATAGTAATAGTTACTTGGAAATTTCCAATCTGCTATCAGGAAGACAATAAAGTATTAGTGGTTTTTTTTTTTTTTTTCCTTCTTTCCCAGGTGTTTTTACTCTAGAGAAAAAAAAAAATCTGAAGTTTTAAGGAACAAGTAATTCGTGGAATATTTGCTTGCTATTGTTACTTCAGATAGTAGTCTATGGAAATAATCTCATTAAGCATAGAAAAAAACTAAATTGCCACAATGTTTTTCTCTTAGAAAATTATTCTTTTTCCCTAATGCCAGCTGGTAACATTTCATTGACACGTTGAATGGGGCATTCTGCAAAACTACTTTTTAATTGATATTACGAGGCCTGCATTCAGTATTTTGTTTGATTGGCCAAGTAAGAATTGAAAGCTGTCTTTTACAAAAATAAGTTCCTTAGTGAAAACGAATATGTCTTGGTGTTGTGACAGAGCTAGGGTCCACCACAGAGCTGATGCAGCTGCAGAGGTTCTCAGTTACCAGTTCTTGCAATCATACCAGAAAGATTTTGGACATGTTCTGAGGGTAGCACTTACCTATTTATTTATTTATTCACTTTTTTTTGGATGGGGGTACCATACTGGGGCTTTAACTCAGGGGCACTCAACCACTGAGCCATTGACCCCTGCCTTGTTTTGTATTTTATTTTGAGACAAGGTCTCACTGAATTGCTTAGCATCTTGCTTTTGCTGAGGCTGGCTTTGAACTTGCAGTTCTCGCGCCTTAACTTCAGATACCCATTTGTTAGAAGGGATAGGAAAAGGGGAAAAAAAGAACACACTCAAGGGAAAAATTGCATCTTTTCAGAAAAGAAGGACGGCACACCCCTGCTGTCCTCTAATTTTCTTGGAGATTACAGTGAATTTTCCAGAGAGTCCATTCTGGTCCTCCTCTTGATTTTTGACTGATAGTAGGATTACATCAGTTGTCCGAATCCCTACTGGCCAGGGTAAAGATCAAAGGCAATTCTGGTTCACTTTGGCCCATGTTGACTAGGGTTAATTGGAACTTGTTCTAACAGAATTTATATCTAGGGTACTTTCCTCCTGATAATCACTCCTTGACTTCTGAAATCTGCTCTGTGAAAAGATCACATAACCCCTTTCCTATAGGGAAACTTATGTTCTTGTTGTCTGGCAAGGAGAAGTCTTTCAGGCCTACATTTCTCCTGCATATAATGGTTGTTTGCTGAAGAATGTAGCATATCTTATCCACTTAAGCCAGACAGGGTTGCAGGTAAATTGTGTTTTGGAAAAAAAAAAAAAATATATATATATATAGGCATCAGAACAGTAGGCCCAGTTTATAGAATTAGCCTGATAACCTCATGTTCCCACTGTTCATGTCTCTTTGTTACCTATCAGTGTCAGATTTGGTTTGCCCATGTTATATGTATGTATTGGAAGTATATGTTTTCATTGAGTTATGAATTCATTTCAAATATATTGGCAAAACATTTTTTTAATATACAGTGTTTTGACAATAGACTCCCCCACACAACTTGAACTAATTCAGACTCAGTAATGCATTATGTCCAAGGATACTGTTTGTGGCAATTAGATTTTTCTTTTTCAAGGAGTTTGGTTAACATTAGAATCTAAGGACATCTTGGATAATCTGAATTAGAAAACAAATTTTAAATTCTGATATGAAAATGCCTAAAAAAGAAAGGAAGGAAGGAAAGAAGAAAGGAAGGAAGAAAGAAAGAAACTTACTTCCAGGAATGGTGGCCAACACCTATAATCTCCAGCTACTCAGGAGAATGAGGCAGGAGGATCACAAGTTTGAGGCCAACCTCTGCAATTTAGTAAGACCCCGTCTTAGCATAAAACAAAAAGGTCTGGGAATGGAGTTCAGTGGTAGAGCACTTGCTGGTTTGTACAAAGCCTGAGATTCAACCCCCAATACTGAAAAAAACAAAAACAAAAGAAAGAAAGAAGGAATGAGAGAAAGAAAGGAAAAAAACCTATCATATTTTTTACATATTTTTAAGAAAAATGCATAGAGAATTTTTAAGGACATTAACTTTAAGGTAATAGTAACTGAATCCAAATCATATAGATACTATATTTTTTTTCTTGTACCAGGGACTGAAACCAGAGGTGCTCAACCACTAAACCATATCTCCTGTCCTTTTAAAAATATTTTATTTAGAGATAGGGTCTCACTAACTTGCTTATGGCCTCGCTAAATTGCTGAGGCTGACTTTGAACTCACAATCCTCCTGCCTCAAGGTCCCAAGCAGCTGGAATTTCAGGCCACACCCAACTAGATAGTACTTTTTATTTATGTAAGAAAGACTAAAATCTTAGTGTCCAACTGACTGAGGAAACTGTTTGTTTCTTTTGCAATTCCAAGAGAGAAGTAAGAAAAGTAACATAAGTTATATACTGTGTGTGTGTATATGTGTGTCTGTGTGTGTGTGTGTGTGTGTGTGTGTTTTCAAAGCATACATATCTATCTTTCAAGTTTTGGGCAAGATGAGTACCCCTTCATTCTGTCTCTTCAATCTTATAAAAATAATATGAAAGAAAAATAATTTTATTTTCAGCTCCTTCTTATCTATATCTTTTACATTTTCACAGCTCTTGAACTCAGAGCACACATACACATGTCAATTTTCTTGATTTAATTACTTTTTACATTATCCAAGACTGGGAAAGTAACCTGGTAATAGTGTACTTAAGTAGCATGTTCAAGGTCCCAGGTTCCATCCCTAGTACCCATTCTCCACCTCCTAAAAATTGATGATTCATTCAAAAATTTCAAAACTTTAAGACTAGTTGACTTCCTCTACTCCATAGGAGGCATCCCACCTTCATTCCTGCATCCACCCTCTCTTGGGTTAACTTATAGAGATTCTAGCATGTGTGTGTGTGTGTGTGTGTGTGTGTGTGTGAGAGAGAGAGAGAGAGAGAGACACACACTTGTCCTCATATAAAAAGTATACACACACATATATATATGTATGTATATGTGTATACACATACATATATGCATATATACATATATAATATAATACCTCTAAAGTAGAAAACAGAAATTTTCAGAGCTCAATGAATGTAAAATAATGCCATATAGAACTAATTATTAGCCTTCCAAGCAGAAACAACTGTAAGAAAATATAAAACCTCAGAAAACCAGTATGTAGGGCTCAAAATTGTTACATATTACAGTCATGCATATGATAGATTCATTGTAAAATAAGATGGAAATCACTGTCCTTACTCTGTATTTCACTTGGGGGCCTCAATCTAAAAGAAGACAGTGTTTGTCACTGGAGGTATACAGTGAGTCCTCGTACCTCCATTCTGTAATAAATCTATTGATGATGTACCCCTTAAAGTAAATATTTAGAAAAACAACTCATTTTATGTTCTCAGCACATCCTACAGCTTACTGATCTTTAGAGTATGTACTATTAATACATGACTAGAATATTCCTGTTACAGAAAGTATCAATCTTCATCCTAGAAATATCCCATATGGAGATCAATAACAGATCATCTTTTATCAGTCATGTTACATTTTTCAGGCTGCCGTTTCAAATGTTTTTACAAGACCACTAAAACCTTGGAGCAAAATGAATATAGAGTGGCCAAGGCACTTGCCTGGGCAAGTGGCCAGAGGGGCAACCTGGTAACCCCAGCCAAGCATTTTGTGATGATGTGCAACTGCATGTAAACCATTTATTCTCTCTTTTACTTTACTCATTTGCTAGTCACTGCCTTGCATGTATTACCTTTTCCTCCCTCCCTCACCTATCTATATTTAGCTCAGAGCCCTGTTGCGAAGGTCCTCCAGACTCTAGTAAAATGTTTTTGTCCTATCCTTATGGGATGAACTCCAGGTATTAGCTCATAATTCTGACACATAATTCCATTATCCAGGAATCAGGATTACATTAGTTGATACCATCTGCTCAGTCCATTGTTCACATCTTAGGTCTTTCTTTCCCAAATCCTATATCTTTAGAAGATGATGTGATGACAACACCGTCTGTGCCCCAAGTCTTTCATCTTCTGACCTGAGGAGGTACAACTTTGAAAGTGCTATTCATCTTGAATGGGTCAGTAGCTCCGTGGAGAGTAACATGCACACATCCTGCCTGGGAGTGATGCATACATATCCAGTCATCTCAATGAAATCATCAAGCAACATTTCTACTTTTTTTCCTGCAAAGCCCAGGTTCTTTCAAATGACTTCATTCCCTGAGTTTCTTCAGGGAAGTTCTTTGTTGTTAAGAATTATATCCTTGTCCTTTGGAATCAGGAGCCTGGTCTTTTAAAATGTAGGTCTGCTTAAGCCAGTGCCTTTCAAATTGTTTCCTTATTCCCCATGTTTTCACCCTATATGGACATATGTCTTACAAACTGTGTGATGCAAAGAACAGTAGATTAAACTAGAATTCAGGTAGCCTCACTTCTAGTGCTAACATTGCAAATAACTTTATAGTATTGGGTGCACATTAAGCTATCCTTAGTATTTTATTTTCTTGTCTCAAAAACTAGCAAAATGGGATGGTAATTGTACAGCATCAGAGTGTCAGTTGACTTTTAAGTAGGAATTTATCTTTTTTCTTTCATGTAAGTAAGATATTAAATGACATTTAGAAAAATGTTCCCCGAGTTTTAAAAGGAAAACACACTGTTTTTGGTTTACTTTGTCTTTTAAAAAGACAGCATTTCACTATGATGTTAAACTAAATTGTATGTTCTCCATAAACACTCTGGAAGTTATAATAATGTTATTCATTTAAAATCCTTCAAGAGCTACCATGTGGGTGATATTTAAAGATCATTGTTCTGAAGCAATAATGTAGAATGAGTTACTATGCTATCAACAGCCTGCATTGGTGACAAACATAATTGTATATAAATGTTTTATATGATGCACAGACATGAGTATTTGACGAGTACATGCCATTAAATCCAAATTTATTTATTGTGGCTGTTCTTTGCAGGGATTTCATGTAAATGAAGTGTTTCCCTTGAATGAGTTTTTCCTTGTCAATATATTTCATTGTCAATATATTCCATTTACAAATATTAATCTGATGGTCTCATGGTTTTAACTGTTTTCCTTATTAAGGAAATAATTATATTTTTTCTCATTATAATATCACTATAATCATCACATGAAGAATTGGAAATGGTGATAGTCATCAATGAGACATTTTTACTTTAAACAGCACAACCCCGTATTCTAGAAGAATTGTACAGTAGAAATACAATGACCTTTAGATACCACACATTGCCTAGAATAGAATTTACTTTTTCTTTTCTATTCCAGACACCATGATAAGTACTAGGAAAACAAATAGCAAAAAAAGTCTGATCACTGCCCTCCAGGAACTCACTGTTTCAGATGGGAAACAGACTTGTCAGGACAAAGTGGCAGAGCATCTGCCCCCAAAATTTTCCTCCTTTATGTGTGGGGGACTTGTTCCTGACCCTCATGGATGCCTGAAACTATGGACAGTACCAAACCTCAAATGTATTTTTTGTTTTGATACATATATATTTATGATAAAGTTTAATCTCTAGGCACAGTAAGAGATTAATAAAAACTAATATTAAAATAGAATAATTATATCATAGTACAATAAAAATTATATGACTATTGTCTTTTTCTCAAAATATCTTACTGTCCTGTTCTAATCCCACTTTGATGAGGTGAGATGATACAATGCCAACATAACATGATGAAGTGAGATGATTGGCGTGGCATTGTGACATAGCATCAGGCTAATATTGACCTCTAGGTGATAATTCAGAAGGGAATCTTCTGCTTTGGGAGACCCAGGATCATGGAGCATGACAATATTGATGGTTGTCTATCATAGAATAATGTCAATGGTTGTGGATCCTTGAAATGAAAGATTTTTTTGTTGAAAATTTTGAAAGAACATTGTCTCTTTCATTTTAGTTCATTGAGGTATTGGAGATTGTAATTCTTTGGTGATTACACAAATGATTCTAATGCTGCATTTCATAATTTCATCCTTTAATGTTTATGCAATTCAATGCACTTCAGGCAATTTTGGGAATGTTTGCACTGCTGATGCTATTTAGTTTCTTCTTCATCATCTTTCTTTTCTTCTGTGGATGTCTCTGTAAGTTTTCCCCATTCATCATTTGTTAATACTTCTTTCTATGGCCTTCAATATATTCTTCTATTTCTTACCCAGTATGTCAGCAAATCCTTTTTCATCAACTTATTTTGCCATGTGAATTATTTTTCTAACTTCTCCATCATTACCCAACAAGCTTTAAAAATCATTTATGATTTTATAAGTTCTTCTAGTAGACACAGTTTTTATCTTTAATTTACCCTTTGCATATTTCATGAATGTTATTTTGTCATCAATAGTGAATTATTTCCAGTAGATTAAGGTCTGCATCAATTGTTGATCAAGCGTGGTCAAATAACAGGAAGCTAGTTGTGGCCTCAACAAGCTGAATAATGTTCTGATCAAAGGGTTGAAGCAATGAGGTTGTACTTAGAGGTAAAAACACAAGCTATATATTTTGATTTTCATGGCAAAAAGATTAAGGATGGCCAGGCACATTGTGTATTATTTGTGGGACTTTAAATTGTAATCCTTTCTCTCCCAAATATATTTTCATATCTGAGATAAAGCATTGGTAAAACCACTTCATAAACAAAACAGCTGTCATCCACATTTTTGGATTTGATGATGCATGGACTCTACTCAATGCCTGGCTTTATCATATACTTTGCATGTTGCCACACAGTACCAAAGTTAACCCGATTACAAATTTGACAACCTTGTTTGAGGAGAATAAATATAGTTAGTTTAATTAATAGAGACCAGAGTGAATATTTTCTTATCTTGTTATATGAGACTCCCTGCATAAGAGTCAACCCCATGATTTCTCACTCTGAAGCACTTCCTGGTAAATAGAAATTCTCCCCTTAGTCTTCTGAATCTAATCATAGAATGACTATCATGATTCACCAGAAATTAATAAAACTACTACAATAAGAAAAACAAGAGTGAAGGCATAGTAAGTAAATAATGGCAGTGATGAAATAGGAGTAACTTAGAAAATAGATTAGAAAATAAAGATAACTAAAAAAAATCTCATATGTATGCTCTGGTGAATTTGAGAAGGCTCTTCAAGACCTATGGTATGAAAATATTAAACAGAGAATTCCAGAAATAAAACAATTTATGTTTAATTTGCATTCCATTCTAAGCAGCATAATGAAAATGACCAGAAGGCAAAAAATAACAAAATAAGTAATGAAAAAGTAAAACATGCTTGAAATTAAGTCATTATCAGAATAATGTATTCAACATGAAAATTAGAAGATAAATGTGAGATAATTACTAATTTGATACAAATGTAATAGTAACAAAGGAATCTACAAGAGAAAATATTAATTTAGGATGTTTAGCATTTATCTAAGAGTTCTTGATAAAGATGGTAAAAAGAACAGGGATGAAATAATCAAAGTACAAAAAATTTCTCCTAAAGGGAGAAACAATCTAATCCAAAAGGCTTTGCAAGCATTGTATCTTAAAATATTTACAAAGTATCACATAACAAAATAATAAGGAAAACAAAGATTGGAGGTCCTAAAATCACTTATAAATGACTGATAATCAGACCATCATTAACTTGATATCTTAGATGAACACTGAGAAATGGTTTTTAATTCCTTGGGGCAATGATTTTCAATGCAGACTTACTCATGCTTTCACTAAAATGTTAGGAATGAATAAAATATTTCAAAATCTGAAAGAATTGAAGGAGAATTCTTGGCAAAAATCTTTGTAGAAAATTAATTGACAATATGCTCTAGCAAATTAAATAATTAAACAAAGAAATAATGTGGAAGAGCTATATCATATCCTATTATAATATTTTTTACCTTTTGTCCTTATATAATCTGGTGATTATTAGGGAGAAACCATAAAAGAGAAAATGTAATCAACACACTACTATTTGTATTCCAAACTCTAATTTACATTTGTGCTATACTTTCATAATAAACCCATAGACAAATTATGAAAGACTAAATCTGGTTTTAAGAGAAGGTTATGAATAAATGTGTTTTGGAAAAAAGGAGATACCTGTGTCCTCATCTAATAAAATGAGTACCAAGGCATAATGTTTATGTTTACCTAACATAAATAGTTATTTGAATTTATAGATGGAACCAGTACAGAAAGAAATAGGATTATAGGATAATTATTTGGAAGAAGTCTGGATATATGAACTATGAGTTAGCTTTAAGTCTCATTATTTAAAATTAGACATCAAAAGATAAGATATAAACTTGATAAATCAAAAGCTGAAACATTTTTATTTTTCCATTTATAATTTTGTAAGTTTTCATTAGATGCATTAAATGTAAGAATACTTTAAATAAATGTTTCTGGATAGAAGGTCTGGGCATGAGGGAAATTGAGGTGGTATTAATTATTAATCTTATTGCACACTTTGGTAGCATTTGATTTTTTCAAACTTTTTTGAATTACTTTTATAGAAATAAAATAAATGATATTGCAATATGAAAAAGAGAATATTGATAGCTATGCAGGGTATTCTGTGCATACATTAGGAAAGTTATGGTTAATTTCAATTATTCTCCCTCACTATCCATTTTAAAAACCCATTTAAAATGCAAGGTCATGGATTTGGATTTTTAGTTTGAGAAAGGCTAATATACTTCCTCAAATGCATTAGGTCTCGGTATATATTTACACATTGATCAATTAAAGTTAACAAGGCTTAATGTTAATTTACCTCTCTTACAAGAACTTCTGTTTATTCTGCTGATTAACTATTATAGATTGTTTATTATTTATTAACTATTATATGATTTTAACTTTTTTTGTGGTGCTAGGGATTGTGATTTTAATTTTTTGCTGGTTTTAATTTTCTTTTTAGTAGTAATTTTTAAAATTCTGTTATGCTGAGAAAGGACAGAAAAGATTACTTCCCTGGATAAAGTCCAGGAAAAATTCAAGTCTTAATACAAAGTTTCATCCTGACTGCCATTTTAAACATGTTGGTCCATGCTTTGTGCAAATACTTCTGAGATAATGCTCTATTATTTTATTGATAAAGTGGGCTAATGCATTGATGTTGAGTAATTAAAAGAACTATTACAGGAGAGCTTTCTGAGGAGAAACCACACACCTGGAGTTAATAGACAAGATATCCAAATGTTGCTATTTCTCTCTAATGCAGCAATGATGACATCATAACTGACCAACTCACCTTCTGGACACATTATTCACATGTGTAATATCTGTTGATATTGTAAGTACTAATAAAAACATATATGAATGTTTATTTTATGATTGAGGAAATACAGAATGATATATGTCATTTTAAAAGTCTTGGTAAACTGAAGATTACGGATGAAACAGAATAAGGGGCTTATTTCATGGGGTTGTCTGGTCTAGCATCCAATACAGTTACTCTGCTATGTGTTTCATTAAATAATCATTTATTATGCTATCTAATTCAATGTATTTTAAATTTAGGGCACTTGTTTTTAAGGTTCATTATAAGCTGGTAAAACCCTGCAAAAGGGATGTAATTTGCAAAAGAACTTATTTTTAGATTGGATTGCATGAGAATAAAGATGTTTTAAGATAGTTGGCAGATTTGGCTCCTTCACTGGTAAAATGTGTTTTTATTTCTATATAATTACAAAAAATATGTAATTTATCCTTTCAAGCAGAGACTATAGCTGGAAATTGGAGTATAGCCAAAGTGTTGAACATCTTGCAGAAGGGAGTTAAGGGTAATCCAAAAATTATACATTGGCAACTCTCACCTCTGCACCTGGAAAACTAGTTTAAAAGATCTTGGAAGGTGGAACACAAATCATCTGGGTGAGCAAAATTCGTTAGGAATAAATCAGCCTGGGCTTTGCAAATGTAAATCATTCCCTCTCTGCTTTGAAAGGATACTTTATGATGCTTAACAAAGAGTAAATAAAGAAGGGATGCCAGATGTACTCAATTTAGGTTTTCAATGCCTCTTAAAAGAGATATTTTTATCCTGAGTATCACCTGACAGTGGGAATCTGTGCCTCCATTTAGAGAACACACAAGAAGCTTTTTTGCCATCTGGTCTAGCTACAGTCCAGCTTTACCAGAGACCACAGAGTTAGCTGCTGCCTCTGGACAAATCCATTTCTTGTTGCACGTTGATTCCCAAGAACCTATAAATTCTTGGCAGCAGAGTGAGGAGAGGGAAACTTCTGTCAGTGATTAAAAACTGGATAGATGACAAAATGGCAGCATTGTGGATATTGCCTTGCTGCTATATGGAAAGGCTGTCTGTTTATTAAAACAGAGTCAAATATTTTATTTGTTACTTAAAATAGGGGGTCTGAGTTGATTGTGTAAATTGTTGAGGACCAGCAGCACTTAGAAGTGATAAAGAATCCTGAGAAATGAATGAAGACAGTGGGTTTACACATACATGCACACACACACAATTTTTTTTGTAAGAAAATAACTTAAAAAAAAAAAAACATTTAAGGACTACTTTTTTCCGGGGGGGGGGGGTTACTGAGAATTTAAGTAAGGGGCACTCAACCACTAAGCCACAATCTCAGCACTACTTTCTATTTTATTTAGAGACAAGGTCTCACTGAGTGTCTCAACACCTTGTTTTTGCATAGGCTGGCTTTAAACTTGCAATCCTCCTGCCTCAGCCTCCAGAGCACTGGGATTATAGGAATGTGCCACCACCGAGCCTGGCTTGAGAATCACTTTTTAAAAACCACTTTGTGATCTAGCTAAGGAGAAGCTACAATAAAATAGTAAAGTTGAATCCAAAGGTGTGACGCCAATAATTGACACAGAGAGGAATGTAAGAAGATTTTTAAAGGAAAAATCCAACATTTTTTATTGAGGTAGTCACATATAAGAATATTAAATAGGAGTTAAGTATGAGAATATTAAATATGAGTCAAATAAGTCTTTTTTGAGGAGAAGAGACCGGACAAGGTGAATCAATCAAAATTCCAAAGAAAAAATAAATAAGAAAGAATAGCAAGAAAATTAAAAAGAAAGCATAGAAAAAAAAAAAACTAGCTCTTTAAGATCTTAAAATCTGTCAATAATTAAAGCATTTTGCTGCTGGTACATGGTGAAAGGCCAGTGACTCACCCAAGATGGAAATTCAACCCAGAGATTTTATTGGGGGTGGGGTGCTGCCAGAAGGGGAAGAAAAGGAAAAGAGCAGCAGAAAGGAGAGGAAGAGAGCAGACAGCTCTTGCAAGCTTCAGCTTAAGAAGGATTGCACAGGTGACATGGCGGGTGCTGATTGGCAGGAATGGGTGAGGGGACACTGTATCCCATGGGGGTTGATCAAGAAAACTTTTTTGACTTTGGGGCCCTTAGGCTTGGTGCCCTTCAGAGAGGAGGGGGAGGAGTAAGGGATTAAGTGATGTTCTTCTTGCAAGAGGGAAACTTAACTTCAGCAGGGAGAAATCCAATGGGGGAAATAAAACCAAAAGGCAAGGTCTCCCATACACCCAACACATGGGGGAAAAGACAGTCCTTTGGAGAGCAAAAAAGAAAATCCAGGAACAGTCTCAGTTTATAAATGATTAGGTAATGATGCAGGAATAAGTAAGATAATGGTCAGATAAAAACATTAGAAAGAATTCATACATCACATCACAAATTGGGATCTATCCCAACTAGCCACAGCGTTTGAATATATAAAAATCAAGACATAAATATACTTGCAGAAAACAGAATTATTTTGTCATGTTAGAATGGAGAAGATTTTTCTTATAGTATTTCAAATTCTAGTAGACATAATTTTTAGAAAAATCATTAAATTTAATCCCATGAAAATAAAAAAAAATTCTATACACAAAAACATCATAATAAGCAAAGTCAAAATAATAATAATGATCTAAAAAATCCATTAATTATAACATAAATCACTAATATTCCTGATACATAATGAGTTTGTACAAATAGCTAAAGGAATACACAGTCATAGAAAACCAAGTAAAACAATGAATAGACTGTTCATGGAATAGAAAAAGAAATTGCTTCAAGCTTTAACAAAATAGTGAACCTCATTCCTAATTGCAAAAACACAAACTAAAACTTTACTGATTCTTTTACCTTATTAATATGGCAAAAGTGAAAATTTACTAATTGATTTGCACAAGTATGATGGGGCTCTAAGAGATCCTATTCTAAGAGATCCTAGTTTTAAATGCATATGTTAATCTTTAAGGAACTGTTTTATAACTTTAAGAAATACTAAAATACCTCTAGTTCCAGCTACTTTGGAGACTAAGGATTGCTAGAGCCCAACAGTATGGGGTCAGCCTGGGAAACATAGTAAACCCATCTCAAAACATACAAACAAAAAGAATATTAAAATCATCATCATCATCATCATTATCATCATCATCCCTCGTTATTACAAAATGCATCTGCTTTTTCCCTGGGCACATCTACTTGTCATTGTTAGGCCTTAGCACATTTCTCTGTCAGGCAGGAAAAATGCAGCTTATTGTGAATCAAGTGAAATATTTCATGCTTTAGAAAAAAAAGTGGTTTCCTTATACTTGAGCATGAGATTTCTTTTTTAAAAATAGCATTTGACTCTCTATTTCAATTAATTCATAGGGTATTCATGAAGCAATTATTTTCAGTGATGATTTTCATGATAAAGCAGCATCATTCAAAAAAGTAAAAATGGAAACATTTTTAGGAAACAAGAGAGGGCTCTCAATATTATGTTCAACTCCCACATTTTCAGCTTAGGCTCATACGATAACAGTGTAAAAAGAAGAAAGAGTGAGAAGTACCAGCCTTGTTTTCAAATCTGGACTTACTGGTGGCTGACTACTATGATTTAGATGAGAGGTGCTCCCAAATGATTGTGTGGGAAACAATGCAAGAAAGTTCAGAGGTAAAATGATTGGGTTATGAGAGTCTTATCCTAATCAGTGCATTTATCCCCTGGTAGGGATTAATTGGGTGGTAACCATAGTCAGGTAGTGTGTAGCTGAAGGAGATAGGTCATTAGAGATGTGCCTTGGGGGTTTATATTTTGTCCCTGTTGAGTGGAGCTCTCTTTGTCTCAAGCTTTCTTGTCCAGAGCGGCATTCCTAGGCTACACCCTTCCACCCTGATGTTCTGCTTCAACTTGGGCCCAGAGCAATGGAGTCTGCCAACTATGGACTAAGACCTCTGAAACTGTGAGCCAAATAAACTTTTCCTCCTTTAATTGTTCTTGTCAGGTCTTTTATTCAGAGTAATGAAGAGCTGACTAAAACCCTGACAAATGAATCTACCAAGTACATCTGCTTTTCACTTTGGGAGTTGGAAGCTCAGCAGGTATTATTAAAAAGGCAGTGGATGCTCCACTTGCTATACAGTTTTCCTGCCAGAATTTACTAATGACTGCATCTCTGAATCATCACCAGCTTTCCTGTCACGTGGTCCTCATTCTGCATTCAGGTTTGTTGACTTTCTTTCTTAGATTTTTATTTGCCTCGAGAACCACAGCATGATATCTCATAAACTCAAAGGAATAGGTTCTTCACTGTGAGGTTTAGGAAATTTCTATTCATCTTTTGGGTGATCATCTGAACCTTTTCCTCTCCATATCCAGAAGTAATTGAACCATACGTAGAGGAATTGGATGGGGATCAAAAATATTAATTTTTAAGAACCAATAAAACTAGGATTACAAGACACAGCTCAGCCTTTGACTGGAATCTTGCTTCTCCTTCTTCTACTTCCTGGATCCCCAGTGATCCTTATACAGCCAGACTACTAGAAGGCACATTCTTAAGGTGGCATTATGCTGGGGTAGTTAATGTTTCACTAAGGAGCCCACAAAGAGAAGAGCAACCTGGGGAACACAAATGCACTCACCAGAAGACATCCTTTGGGAAAGGATGAGTCACAAGTCTGAGTGGGAATGTAGGAGCCTGGATTTTGACTCACCCTGAAGAGTGACTCAAGTCAACCAGCAGAACACTATTAAGATGCAAATATGCTCTCTCTTAAGGAAAGATAGCAAACACTCTTTATTCATCAGCACTTTCTCTAAGGTAGCATGTCACATAACCTAGCTGATGCAAGTAACTCATGTCAAAAGTATAATATGCAGAATTGAAAACTTTAGATGGAGGAACTGAAACATGTCAGGCATGATAAGACACAGGAGCAATAGATCCATGTGAGGGGCATAGTTCAGAATTGCTGCTGCCTAGATTGCTGCATAAGGATTCTAGGTTTGAGTCACAATTTTTGTTTTCATTGGCCAATGTTGTAAGATAAAGGTAGCAACATAACATCTAGATTATGTGATCATCTAGAATCAGTGAGGACAAATGATTTTGCTTCTGTTTTTACTGAGGTGGGGATTATAGTATATTGAGTTGCTATTTCAAACTGCGCAGGGAGACATTGATTTTCACCCTTCAGGGCAATACAGGAAAATTAACCTACACAAAATAATAAGAATGATGAAAATGAACATTTGATGAACACTTCTAATTGTTCCAAGTCTTAACCACTTGCCATGTGTAATTCCACTTAATATTCTTAAGTTTATCAAATGTTATTAAACCTTTCAAAATTAAACTGTTCTAATTATGCAAAGCTCTTTTTTCTCTGGTATGATCCTTTAAAAGATAACTACCCAGGAAACAAGGTATATAAACTTATTCAGTTTGCATAATAAATATTTAGTAAATTTAATATTGTATCTATCCAATACTTGATTTTCCCACTTGAGTAGTATCATTTTTATTAATTTAGTTTCTACTCATGTATGTAGCCCTTGATACTAACTTCAGGTTAATAGTAAGGAATAGGTCAGACCCTAGGCTTCTGTTAAGCTACCACCTAGGTAGCAGTTGGTTGATTTGATACAGCTTATGTTTTCTATATTTTATTCCTTTTCCAGTTTGTTCCCAGAAAGCTAATAGGTCTAGCAAGAACTGATGGAATATTAGGTCTAAGAAGCTAAACTTTAATAGAGCAAATGGTCTCCCCTAGGAAAATATTACTTTCTCAGATTGATATTACCTTGAAGTGGCATGCAAAATCTCTAAGGAAAGATTGCTATGGATTACTGTATAATCTGCTAAGCATTCTCTATGAATGAACTGAATTGTTGAGCAAATAACCTAGACCTATTGAATGGTCTGAATTCCAAAGCACTGAGCTATAATTTAGATGTTCCAAACAGAGTGGGGACACTAGGAGATGAATACTAACTCATTAGTTAGAATAAGTAAAACTGAACAAAAAGAAACTGAGAAATTGAACAAAAAGAGAGGTCTGCAAATTTCATATTGAGTTCAACATTGCTGAGTTGGCATTTCTTTGCTTTAGATAAGAAAACATATCCACAATTGTTGGAATTTCCATGCTGCTGTTAGTCTCATTTCTTTACAATAAACTGAATACCTGACAAGAGCAACTTAGAAGAGGAAATGTTTATTTTGGCTCATGGTTTCAGAGGTTTATTCCTTGGTCAGCCAACTCCATTACTCTGAGGCCAACGAGAGGAAGAAAATGATGGAAGGGTGTGGTAAAGCAGTACTCCTCTGCTCATGATGACCAGGAAGGAGGGACTGAGGGAATGCAGGGAAGATGAACTCTTCCAGAGTATTCCTCCAGTGATCCATTTCCTCTAGCCATGCCCCATCTGCCTATAGTTACCACCCAGTTAGTCCATTCCAACTAGGATGGATGGATTAGGTTATAGCCCTCATAATCTAATCATGCTGCATATTTCTGCATTATCACAGGAGCTATGGGGAAACATATCAGAGGCAGACTAAAATGTGTGCTTTCAAGTCGTTTATTAACTTGATCTAAGCTGATAAATTTCATGCACCAGTGGTTAATTTGGCCAAGATTGTACAATTTGAAACTGAAAGAATAAAAGAACCAAACATGTTTATAAAACAAGTGGTATCTGGGAAGATA
Source organism: Callospermophilus lateralis (assembly GCF_048772815.1). Lineage (NCBI taxonomy): Eukaryota > Metazoa > Chordata > Mammalia > Rodentia > Sciuridae > Callospermophilus > Callospermophilus lateralis. The sequence goes on from NC_135309.1 coordinate 5,877,381, forward strand.
TTTTATATTGACCTGGAAGATATTTTTATTGGAATAACCCAGACTGATAGAGGCAGAATTGTCTTACTTAGCTTAATTCAGATTCTTCTTCAAGTGGGTGGAATTCACTATGTTTCTGTATTGTCAGTTGAACTTTCTTGAATGTGTTATCCTGATCAGCACTGACAGACTACAGGAAGGAAGAGAAGCAAGACCAGTATCAACTTCATTTATTCTTGAAATTCAAGCCTTTTATTCTCCTTAAATATGAATCCTTATAAAGTATATTGTGACTCTCATATTAAGTGCTTTGGTAGAAATCACTGTCATATTCTCCGGGCCTCTTGTTCGTCAGTGAACCAGAGAGTGTAAACTAAATGTACACAACTGTAGAATGGAAATAACATTGTAGGAAAAGCCTACTTTCAAGCATTTTAGAAGCAAGTCAAAGTCACAGTGAGTATGAAATGATAACATATTCATTGGTAATCATATCTCACAGTGGATATTTTTATTTACAGCAATGTATTTAGGCAGATGCCAAATGTTAAACTTTCAGAGGTGGAAGCCTCTCAGAATGTGTGGATAGTATAGGAATGGATGTTAGAATGGGCAATGATCTCTGCTGAGTACCCTGAAATGGGGAGGAGAAGTTAGTGTGGCAACTAGTTGACAGAAGATGATTTGATTTCATAAATTTAACATATCTTCTTTAATTGAATACTAAGTTTCAATGCTCATGCTAGATGCTGAAAAATTTATAATGCAACTTCTAACTTAGTAGTTTTTTTGGTTATAATTTGCATGGTGACAAAATTCAATTGCCATACTTACCTATTTATTATTGTATAATGAGCCTCAATGTTACCATTTTATTATTATATTTAAAAGAGTAAATGTTTAATAAAATGATGTGCTACAGTCCGTTTTGGTTTGGATGTGAGGTGTTCCCCAAAAGGAAACATAAGAAAGTTTAGAGGTGAAATGAGGGGTTACACTTTAACATAATCAGTTTGTTAATCCCCTAATAGGGATTAATTGAATGGTAACTATAGATAGGTGGGTTATGGCTGGAGGAGATGAGTTCCAAGGGGATTGTGCCTTTGAACTATATATTTTGTTCTTGCTAAGTGGAGCTCACTCATGCTCACTCTTTGTGAGTATGTGTGTGTCTGCTTTCTCATTGTCACTTTGTGAGCACATTGTTCTTCCATGATATTCTGCTTTCCCTTGATCCCTGAGTATTGGAGCCAGCTGTCCGTGGAATGAGACCTCTAAAACTCAAAATAAACTTTTCCTCCTCTAAAATAATAATAATAATAATAATAATAATAATAATAATAATAACAACAACAACTATTATTATTATTATTATTTTGAACCAGGGATTGAACTCAGTGACACTTGACCATTGAGCCACATCTCCAGCCTATTTGGTATTTTTATTTAGAGACAAGATCTCGCTGTGTTACTTAGTGTCTTGCCTTTGCTGAGGCTGGCTTTGAACTCGCAATCCTTCTGCCTCAGCCCCGCAAGCTGCTGGGATTACAGTGTGCCACCATGCCCGGCCTCTAAAATTATTCTTAAAAGGTATTTTGGTCACAGCAGGGTAAAAACTGACTAAAACACAGTATAACATCTTATGTGCATGCACACACAACTTAAAAAGCTTTAATTGCATAAAAAATAATACAATGCTATCTGCTAAATATTTTCAAATAAATTTTCATTCCATCAGTGTTCTGGGGGCTTACCAGAAATACACTGTTTTTCATAAAGAAAATGTGACATATAGCCTCTACTATATGGATCCAAATATCTTTGTCAGAAAGCTTTCAATATGTTTCATGATATTGTCATATTTTCTTTAAGTCACAGAAGAAAATCACTTTTTTTTTTTCACTTGGTAAGTGAAGGGATGTTTTTCAAATGGTGTGATGGAAAATTATAATATATGAGATTTTTCCAAATTAAAATAATTAAAAACATGTTTTCAGTCATAGTGACTGTGTCATAAGCAAAAATTTTTATTTACTATGCAACTGGATTTACATCCCTTCGTTAGATTCCATAAGTGACTCATTCTCATAGGAAAGGTTATTATCTGCAAGGAGAATGTAGTTATCCTCAGATCAGATTTTCATTGTTTTCCCATTTATGATTAAATATTTGTATTCCATCTTTATCTCCCAGTTTTCATTTTTTACTGCTCCATCTGGTGATCAATCATGTCTTGTGTTTTTAAATAGTAATTTGTAGAAAGCTTAAAACACGTCCATTTTTTATATTGTCAGTAATAAAAAAAGTATTGGTTATAATGTCTCTGGGGAACATATTCATGTCAAACACATCTGAGTCACTGAAAGGTTTCTGAAAAAGATAAGGTTAAAGGGCAGACATTTTTAATGCCAAAAGTCTGATCAATATAAAAAGAAATTACATTGGTGGGCTTATTTATTTTTCCTTTCTTCACGGAAACAGAGAAAGAGGATTGCAATCTCACAAGATGGAAATAACTTGTACTGAACTGCTGCCATCCAGATCAACAGTAAGTCCAAATGGTTCATTTATCTTCGACTAGGTCCTGGTGCAGCCCTGTGAACTCATGTTCTTGAAATCAGGCACAGAGGCTCTGAGGCAATGCTTCACATTTGCATCCATGATTTGCTTAAAATATTCCAGTTAGCCTTTCCTCCCAGGAAACAAAGTCGGCAGCACTTGATTATCGAAAAGGGATTTTTTTTTTTGATGCTTAGTTTGATGATATTTTATTAAGATTATGGGTAAGTTGAACTTTATAGAATGAATTATGGGCTATATTTCCGTTTTGATTTTTCTCCAAGGGTTGAAATTCATAAGAGACTTAGGATACATTATATATTAGCTCTTTCTAAGAATACCCTATTGCAATAGCAGGCAGAGACAGATGCCTCAGAGAGGAAGACTGCTTTGTTTGAGTAAGAGTTGTAAAAAGGCCAAATCAATGTACAAAAAAGTCGACTTATAAATGCTATTGTGTACTATACCTTCTGTATATTTCAGTAAATGTATTAATTTTACATTTATCTGGTTCCAAATACAATAATTCATGTAAATATTGGGTTAAGAAAAATATCTAATTATGACTTTCAGCAGGAGGACAGAATGATAACTAACTTGTCTATGTGTAAAATCAAATTTTGAACTTGCACACACACACAAACACACACACACACACACACACACACACACACACACACATACAAATCAACCATCACTTAAGAAATACCTATTGTATGCAGAAAACCATTTCTGTTAATTATGGAGCATATGAATAGATGAAAATACATTATTTTCCCTAAAAGAACAGAAAGAAAACAATGCAATAAATTTCTTTCTTAGAGTCTGTACTTGGTATGAATGGCCTCTGTTTATCAACCTTCAGAAATATATCCCAGAATCCTCACATGTCCTCTGCCTCTGCCTGTGTTGCCATGGTCCTGCAGTGAAGAAAGAAGCACCAGTTCCTGCTCACCCTACGCAGGGCCTCTACTAATATCAGCCCAGTGCCCTTCTCTATCCTTGCTTACTCTGTGATAAAATGTCTTCCAAGGGCCAGGGTACTCAGCACATGGTAAGTTCTTACACTGGCTTGAACCAACATGAATATTAATATTTATTCATTTACTTGCAATACTAGGAAGACAACCCAAGCGGGGCTTTGTGCATGCTAGGCAAATGCTCTATCACTAAGCAATATTCCAGACCCTCCCCACCGATTTTTTTTTTTTTCCCATAGTCCTGGCATGCAACCCAGATCCTTTGGCATGTTAGGCAAGCACTCTCCCACTGAGCTATAACCCAGCATTTCAATTTTGAAATGTAATAACAAATAAATACTAGTCAGGAGAATATGTTTTTTGTTCACATATAAAAAATGATTCTTAGGCCCCTTCAGCCCTCTCTATCTAAAATAGAACTTCCTGTCCTTCTCTATCTCTTCTCTAAATTACTTTGGTTAATTTTTTTAGTTGTAGCATTTTTAATCACTTCTTGAAAATTTGTGAAAAAAATTAAAAACTGTATTATAGACTATTTTTTTATTTATTTTCTCACTTTTTTTAAATAAAAATATGCCTTGCATAGAGAATGAGCAAATGTGTTCTGTTCTGCCTTTTGGAAGAGAACATTGCTGGAACTTAAGGTGCTTCATAAATGTTTGCTGAATCAATAAACAAATTAATTGGTTGGGTTTCGGAAGCCAAGGATTGAGTGAGTTGTAAATGATTTCTTAAGGACCCACTTCCAAGAGAAACCAGAGGGATAGAGATAGAGAGCAGGACAGCAAAGGGGAAGCAGCCAAATAAAGGTGTTAGTTCAGGTGAGATCCAGACACAGGTAGTTCCCAAGAACAGCTCTGAAATGTGCATTCCAGTTCCAAGTTCCTGTACCTTGGCTTTTATACCTCCTGCCAGTAAGATTCATGGGTCAGGCTGTAAAATGTTCCTCCTACCTTTTTTTTTTTTTTCATTTTTATATATTCTATTTACCTTCCTTGAATTCCTTTCTCAGATGTGATGTGATGTTCCACAATTAATCATGTAGTGAAATGGTAGAAGGCCCTTTATTTTCTAACCAAATAAAACATGTAACTTAAAACTGTCAAATTTGTGTACAATGTCATCAGGTTTGTAGAGCATGACCGTATGTATTATTGATATTATTTGATCCTTAAAATAACACTTTAAACTAGAAGTAAAAATATTCTTAATATTTCCTCTTTTCTTCACTCTTTTCCTCTTCCACATTTTGAAAAAGTGAGGTCCACATAGGTTAAATTTTAGCAGCTGAGCCAAAACTCAAAAAAGGCACTTGATTGCAGAAATTATATATATTCTTACTGCTGTACCAAGCTGTCATATAAAGAGGTTATTCTGTCTTTATTTACTTAATCACTGACATTCTAAAAATAAGGGGAAAAAAATTAGGCCAAGTAAGTGGGGAAGAAATCAAAACAGATTAATGAGGGAAATGTTAATGACGGAGAGAGTTTGGAGCCTCTCCAGCCACATGGAGTAGGGGCTGCCTTTCCATCTGTGCTTGAGAAGAGTGTGATACCACATCACCCTGATGCCACCCTCCTTTCTGTGGAGCCCCTTGAGCTTGTCATTAGAGTTGCCTTTATTCAGCCGAAGCCTAGTCTAAACTCTGCATTGTACGATTTCAAGATTTCACTGATGGAAAACAATTTAAGAAATAGTGTTCAAAGAATGGTAGTGGGCGTTAATGGTCAATGATGAGTGAAAAGAAGTATTTGTTTGGAAAAAAACAGAACCAGAAAACAACGGATGACCTACATACTAGGTAGAATGACTTTGCCTTCAGGTTATAAAAGCACTTTGTATTTATTTATTTGTTTGGCTATACTGTGAAAATAAAACACTTCTATGCAATCAAAATCTGAACTTCTGAAAAAAGGTCGCTGTTTTGCTTTTTAAATTTTTTTTTTTCTCTTTGATGTTGTGGGTCAAACCTAGGCCTTTGTGCACGTTAGGCAAGCACTCAACCACAGAGTTACATCCCCAGTCCTTTGTAAAACAAAACAAAAATTTAACATCTGATTATATCAGTGTTTCACAACTATAAATATTGTTGTCTCTCTGAACTCATTTTCAATATTTAAATATTGGAGACCACTGTAATATTTTAACTTATTCTTTACAAGTAAACCAAGCATAAGGATTTTGATATTTAACTTAGTGGCACATTGATATGTTTTATACTAAATATCACAAAATACAAGAAAATTATTTGATTTGATAGTGAGAAAATGAAGATGGTTTAAATTGCTATTTTTATTATGTAAAATTTTATTATATTATATATAACAATGATATTTATATATTATACTACTTAAATTATGTTTTTGAAAAGTTATTAAGTGTTCTAAGTCATTCTGCATAATTTATTCAATCTTTATATTAACTTTTCTCAATTTTATATAAAAATATGTCATTCATTTATTAGAATTGTAGAATAATAGAAATTAAGAACTGGATGGAAAATAACTATTAGTTTTATTTTGAATAGAAGATGTGGAGCAGGAGTTTTCAAACAAAATTTTCTGAAGTAGACGGATGAATGCAAGAACCAGGTCACACTGATATGTATTCCGAGGTGAAACCCTTACACATTTTTCATCATTCCTATTGTAATAACTGAGGCAACTTTGAATAATTCCTAGATTATTTCTTTTTTGCTTCCAATAGACTTCTTCAGGAAAATTGATATGCATTTCCTGGCTGTGCAATGGATTAACTTAGATCTTCTGACCTCCTTATGTAATTTATTTATTTGAGTGATTGATGTGGAGTTGAGATGTAGCCCTGCAACTTATTTTATCAAGTTCCATTTAGTGAGTTGTTTCTGTTAGAAGAAGAGAGTAGGAGGATCTGGGAATAGGATCTGGGCACTGAACAGGTAGCTGTAGCTGTTACTCTGCAGCACCCATCACCCACAGCCCAGGGAAAGACAAAAGGCAATAAGAATCCTACAGCAATTTTTTTTTCTGGGCATTTCTCCATTTTATCAAATATTTTTGAAGATATATTTTGTAATGTCTATAATCATACATCATTTAAATATGTTCTTAAATGATTCTTTTTACTAGAAATGTAGGTCACTATAAATGATTTGTGATTGTTTTTAGTAAAGATCAAATGAAAATCTGAATGCATACATGTTTGTCTAAATGAGGCTATTTCTCTAAATTCTAAAATACTTAATTACTGGGTCAAAAGGTAGGAAAGTGTTTAGGGCTATTGAAATTTATGGCCATCCTGCTTTGTGGAAAATTGTATTAATTTTATATTCTCCTTAATAATATGTACAGCTAGAAGGTCACATTCTTGACAAGTTTAAATATTAAGAATCTTCAGTCAATTGATGGGTGAAATATTGTGGTTTTTGTTTTAATTTGCATTGTCAAATATATTATTTATTAATCATGCATATTTTATCTAAAGTTTTTTTTAATATCCCATTTTATTTTTCAGTATGTTTTATGGTTTAGACATGGGATATCCCTCAAAGTTCCTATATTAACACAGCAATATTCAGAGGTACAATGATCAAATTAATAGAGCTATAATCTAATCATTTAGTCCTAATTTTAATGGACTAATGGGGTCTTAACTATAGGCAGAGGGGCATGGGGAGAGGAGGTAGTTCACCAGGGAACTGCTCTGAAAGGGTCCATTTTCCCTGATGCCTTTCCCCACCATTTCCCACCTGCCGTAGACTAAGTAGTCTTCTCTGTCATACCCTTTCACCATTATGTTCTTCCTCAGTTTGGACTGACAGTAATGAAATCAGCTCACTATGTACTAAACCTCTGAAACTGAAAATATATTTTTCTCTTCTAACATTTTCTTGACAGTTATTTTGCCCACAATGAAAAAAAAAAAAAACAAAAAACTGTCTAACACAGAAATTGGCACCGAGAGTTACATTACTGAGACTAACTTGACCATGTTGTTCAGCAGCCTTTGGGACTAGTTTGCAGGAAAAGTTCTGAATGGTTTGTAAAAGCAAACTGGAGAAGACTTGCAATGTTGTGTGTAAAGTTTAGTGGGCAATTCTGGTGGTGACAAGAGTGAGGACGGTAAAGATTTCAGAGAACAAGGACTCTATTGGAAATTGAACTAGAAGTCATTTATGTTATATTCTGACAAAGAAGGTATCTGTATTTTGTCCATGTGCTGAGACTTTCTGAGGCTGAATTAACAAATGGAAGATATTTCAATGCAGCACAGCATTCAGGCCATGGCATGGACATTGCTGGCAGCTTTTAGCCAGTTTCACTAAGAGAATCAGGAATAGAAATAGAGAAGGAAAATTTTTACAGACTTGTTATTTGGAAAAAAAAAAAAGAAGATGTAAATAAAATTGGGGCTAAAGAAGTTGTGGTCATTAAAGATATTACAATCACTACAGAGAAGTTAAGTACTTTGCATGAAAACAATGAGGATGTTGCCTTGAGAGCATCTCAAGATTCAGCAAGACCACACCCATTATAGACCCAAGAGATCTTAGGGGCACCATGCTCTCCATTGGGGACTAGGAAGTTGTTTTACCATGCTCAGCTGCACAGACACAGAGGTCACTGCAGCCATCCTCCTAAGGGGCCCAGCTACTATTCCAGCTGGGGGTAAACCTTGATATTGTCCACATAAATGCTGGTTCTGTAGGAATGCAGGATGTTGGACTAAATGTATCATGGAGGCTTCCACTGAAATTTCAAAGAAAAGACTGTGAGGCCAGTAAATGTATAGTGGGTGAAAATCCCTGCAGGATGCCTCTGAAAGGGCAACATGTGAAGCTGTAAAGTTGAAACTCAAGCTAAAACGGAGAGCTCTCTGGGTAAAAGATGCCAATAAAAAAATGTGTACTGAGTACCAGGGAAATTTGCTGGCTATAGAGAAAGCCAAGATGAAAGAGAGGTCACGTGGGTTGCAGCTATAAAGGCCAAATGAGTGAAGCTGCGCAAGCCCTTTGGAGATCATATCTTCCCACCAGGTTCCCCAAATTCTGGATGTGAAACTACAGAAAATATTTGCCCAACTGGGTTTTAATATTGTTGTGTTTCCATTCTTTCTCTTTATGCAGCTATTCCTCCCTTTTGGAATGGAAACATTTACTCTGTGTCATTGTATATTAGATACTTTAACTTCTATGGCATCAAGAAGAATATGTTGCAGTCTCCTCTCTATATATTGCTGATTGATTAGGTAAAGGGATATATTATAATTCTGTATGTTGAATAAAATTCTCTTCAATACCTGGGGGGGGCATTTGAACACTAGGGTCATTGTGCAGATATGATCTGTAGATAGCACCTCAATAGTGAGGATTTAAGAATCATATATTGTCTGAGGTCAAGAAGATTTTTCTCTGGAAGTAGAGCAGAGTATAAATCATGGGGAAGAGATGTACACACAGGTACACACAGGAGACAATGTTGACTGAAATTATACTGTTTGTTCTCTAGAAGATTGCTCCTCCAACTCTGATCCTAATCTTCCTCTGACCCTAACCATTCAAACTATGCAATTTCAGTTGTTAAACACAACCTTCCAACTTCCTACCTTTAGCTTTAAGCCATGATTTATATTCTGTACTCATTTTCTGAGTTAAAATATGTATCTGCTTCTGTGATATTTGTGCCTAGAATTGATCCTTTTTTATCCATTTATTTTTAACATCAGACTTTGTTTTTGCAAGCATTTTCTCTCCACTCCTGAAACTACCATAAATTGAGCATCTGACCTTACTTGGCTGTACCCTCTTCAGCACAGTTCAGCTCTTGATAACAATGTTCCTCAAATACTGTAGCAGCTGCAGATTAGCATACAGCTTCTCCAGTTGAAACAGACCAGGAACCCAGTCTGACTTAAGTTCACACCTAAAATAGTTTAAGTAATACTTTGACAACAGAAATAACTTGGCTCCATCTTTTAGGATGAAAAAAAGAGAGAATCATGTAGGTCAGAAAATGCATGTTTATTTTCATTTGTTACATGTGTTGGGTTGTGAATATTCTGGTTCTTTAAATCTCTCTAGTATTCACTGCATACAATTTAAGATCCAGCATAAATCAGTAGCTTAACATCAGATGTGCAACTCTAAAAGGAGGGCCCAAGAGGAGCAGAGGTAAGCCTGGGTTGATTCAAAAATAATAATTCCAATTGTCTATTAAGGCCAACTCAATCACAGAAATCAATGATTCTAAATCAGAGTGATTACATTTTGTATCTTTACAAAAGCTTTTTGGAATAGACAAACATTGAAATGATAAAGTGTTTTAATTAAGTGCTTTTAGGTTTTCAAATTTTTTCTTTGCTCAACATGTTTTTGTCTCTTCTTCTTTTTTTTTTTTTTTTTTTTTTTTTGGTTCTGATAAGCCTTCATTGGCTCTAAACTTTTTAAGCCAACTTTTTCATGATTTGACCCTTTTTTACTTCCTAAAGATTTATCTTCTAAGCTTCACTCTTCATATTTTTGTTCTATTAATATAAAATTCCTAGCTGTGCTCTGAATATATTATATTATCTTTCTGCTTAACACCTTGAATGCATATTTCACTTTCTTCTCCTGGGTAAATCCTATAGATCTGTCAAGGCTCAGGGAAAAAAAAAAATTCTTTAACTAGTGTTTATCAAGCCTCTAAACTGAGCAAAGTTGTCTTGCATTCATGTACCCACTGCCCCATGAATACCAAAATCATAGTGCTTATTATGTTACCTGCCAATTATCTACATTTCATGTGAATATCTACCCCTCCCACAATATTTCAATTTAAGTGATTCTATCTTATTTAACTTTGAGTTTTCATAATGTTAATGATAAATTAGTGCCTGGCAAGTAGTTTGTGCCTGTTACACAGAATTTCAGCTTGATATTAACCTTTTCAAATATATCTTATTAGGAGTCATATTTATTTATCACAAAAGTATAATTCAGAAAAATTATTGATATTTACCCAGTAGTAAACAATGGAATCTAAATTTGAATCCAAAGACTGTCCTCAAAGTTGTAGTGTTCTAAGATTACATAGATCACAAAGACTCTTAGAGCAGATTTTTTTTTACCTGCCCGATATCATGTGGGTCTCTAATTTCACATCACATAGATTCAAATAAGAAATTTCCTCATGCTGTCTCCTTATTTGTTCACCAGAATAAAGAAGTTTTTTCATATCACATTTACTCCATGCCCAAAGGCAAGGAATAGTTACCCAGATTGGTCAGAGTTAAGACCTGTCTTTGGATTACATTTTATAGATAGAATAATCAAATCTGTATCAAACAAACTGAGCCATTTCTGGTTTGGAAAATTGTGGCCTCCCAAACCTTCATCCCATTTGATGGGTAAGTTTAAAGATCAAGATTTGGACTCTGGTGTCTATAGAAAGAGGTTCTTCTACTTATTTGATTATAAATAGCATACCAAAATATCTACCAATAAAAATAAAGAAGATTTTCAAATGATTTCACTCAGTTTCTTGTAATTTCACTTCAGAATATATGGGCAAAGCAGAATACAATATTTCTGTGGTGTGCTTTATTTGTATATGTACCAACCTGCAGATCTTTCAGGAAAATCAATGACAGATTGTGGATAAAAATTAGACAGTCACAAGTTTTATGGTAAAATATTATTATATTCTACTATTATATTTTTACCTCAATCAAATCTGACTACTGATATTATCCAGACAAAATGGTTCTGGAAGATTCAAAAAGATCCCTTTGTCTACAGAAAGGAAGGACATAACAACCTGTCTGTCCTGCCTAACGTGAGTTAAAAAATAACTCACAAGGCAGAAGGTCAAGTTTCCCTGTCTCTTAGCACAGTTGTCCCTCATCCTAGCCAAAGAAAGGAAGAACAGCAACACACAGAGGTCTGAGCTCATGGATTTCACAGCTTAACTGAAAAGGAGAAACTTTGGCCAAAATTGCTTTCTGTGAAAGACATGCAAGAATCTTTTCCATGTTTGTGAACATTCAGGAATCCAATTCAAATAGCTCCTAATATAACAAAAGAAAATACGATTTTAAGTTAAGCTGTTTGTCATTAACCATGCATTTTTGCATTGGCAATGCCTTATTCTTAAATAGTTTTAGTCAACCTAAATCAACAATTGGCTAGGCAATTTGAGCTCTGAATCACTCACTGACTCAAACAACCATTGATCTAGAGATTACTCAGTAAATTTCAAAATCCACTCATACTACAATTGAATATGGTTGATTAACCTCAAGAAAACAATGAAGATAATTCTGAGATCATCTTAGCCACTAGCTCTACACTATCTCTTTTAAAATTTTATTAATAAATTTAGGTTAATTACCTCACTGACTGAATTGTCTAAAGTAGCAGTAATCTAGAATCTCTTTAAAGCCCCCCAACTAGCTCCTTGAAATGTATCAGACTCTCTGGGGTTTACTCGACCCGTAGAAGACATTTTCTTCCTAATAACAAACTAAGAGGGAATCCATCAAGTACTAAGTTGGACTCCATATGTATATTTGAATTAAAGGATTATGTACTACTTCTTTTAATACCTCTGCAAAGATAATAAAATAGGAATCTTCCCGAAGCTTGCTAGAATTGATATAAAAGGGAGAAACAATCAGCATTTGTGAAAACTACTCATTAATTCTTTCATACTTCAGGACTCCAGAAAACAGAAAAAAGAGGAGGAGGAGCCAGAGACTAACAGGAGTAGGGAAAAGAAGGAGAAGAAGACAATTGTTCCAATAAAACCTTTCTCACCAACACAAAAAAGAGTTTATCCACGTTTCAGTGTACATAAATCTTATGATGCTCCTTTTTTATATATGCTAAATTAAATATTCTAGCTGTGTTTGCATATCTAATGAGATAAAATATATGCTATTGATATAAGGATATTTCAGATTTTGTTTAGGCAACAACTGTTATCATAGTTTCAAGTATGTTTAATAAAAAATAAAATTAGGAATGCTTTTAAGGTTATACAAAATTATAAGAATGGAAAAAATAATACACTAATCTATTCTTTCACACTTTCTCTGTGCATATTTGTACAAATGTAATATTTTTGTAAATATTTGGAGAGCAAGTTTCATTCATCAATCCCACTTCCATTATTTATTTCCTTAAAAATAGAAATGTTCTCTTGCATAACTCCAGTATAACAATAAATTCAGCAAATTTATCACTGAAATAATACTTGTAACTAGCATACCATCCATATTTCAATTGTTCCAACTGACACAAACATGCCCCGAATAACATTTTTTCCTATCCTTTACAGGAGTCAGTCTAGGGTCAGATATGGTGCTCCGAAGTCATGTTTCTCAGTTTCTCTGTTTATTTAGAATATTCACACAGCTTTCCTTTGTCTTTTATTTTTATAATGACATTTTCAAAGAACATTTTTTTAAACATAAGGTCACTTATTCCGTATTTGTCCAATATGCCTCAGAATCAGCTCTGATTATGTCTTCCCACATATAACACCCTGTAAACAATGTTTTGTCATTCTGGGATTATCACACCTGAAAATATCTCCCAGATATTGGACACCCAATTTTATCCTCATTGGTAATTTTAATTTTTATTATCTGATTAAAAGACTGTTGATTTCTTCCACTGGTAATTTAATTATTTCTCCTATATTCAATAAATCAAATATAGACAGTGAAATACAAAAATTCTGCCTTTCATCAAAATGTAGCAACTGATAATTTTGCCTAAACCAGTCTTTACTATGATGCCTTCAAAGCTCTGATTTTCCAGTTCCGAAAGTTCTTCCCCATATACCAGCTGGCTTTCTAGCAAGAAACTTCCATTCTCTTCCATTTATTCTCTTTTACATTATTAATATGTACTGAGGATCTTTTCTTCCCAATCAATAATCCACTACTCTCATTATTTTGATATACAAATTGCCCTTCAAGTTGGCTTCTGACTTAACTTTTCATGCACTTTTTTCTTCTCTGATGGAACATGTTTTAAGACTCTCTTATGCCCACCTTTCCTCTCTTCTTATATCAGCTAGTTATTTACTTCTTTATCTGAGTACCCTTGGTTGAAGAAGGATACCAGAGAACAAGATTTAGTTATTGGATATACTGATATAGAATTATCCTTTTCTAAGTCCTTCCAACAGATAAAGCTGAGAAACATTGCATATATACACCCACATAATGCACATATGCATATACAAAAATTATGCATCTATCTATCCTCTATCTATTTTAGAAATCATGAGTTTATACCAATATTACCAAATCTAATTCATCTCCACAAGATTCTTTCTTCCTTTTCTCCTTTATATATTTGTAGGTTGTTCTTTCTTAGTGAATATTCTAGATCTTATAATTTGAAAATAGGATAAAATATTTAAAATAGTTTTAAAATTGACTGGTAGTCTATTTTAACTTCTAAAAACCGATACTCTATTTTAACTTCTAAAAACCTAAATCTACTAAAAAGTATTTTCTCCGACATGGCCAAAGATTGATATAGTAGAGTCCTATTCTGTGTTTATAAATTACTTGGATTATTGTTTTTTATTTCTCTACTTCAGTATTTTTATGATATAACTAATACAGGTAACTCTGTAAGTATGATTTGATCAGATAAGCACATCAGTATATCTATTAGGATTTGACCTTCTGTAATTCTGGTTGTAGGTTAAACCATCTATAGGAGGCTATTTCTATCTGGCATTATAGGCTGAGGCTGATAGGAATGCTAGATCTAAGGTGGTGGAAAACAAAGAAAATCTAAAATCTCTGAGGCTTAGGTATAACCCATACAATTGAACTTTGTAGATTGAGCTCCTAAAACATTCAAGTTACCAGTTTCACTACTGGGAATGTCCCACATCTTGAAGGTAAAAGCCCTGTGAACCAAGAGGTAGAAAAACTAAAGCCCAAACTAGAGGAGTGTTGCCCTGGTCATTGACACACTGCCAATCTGAAGCAGCAGATGAATAGCATGCATGATCTGCAGCAGCATCACAGGCCTGTCATTGATTTCCCGAACATCAAAGACCATAACCACTCCTTTATAGGTGCCCTTTCATTTCCGTTGGCAAAGTTTCTATGATCCAAGTGAACTCAGACCTATCCATGAGTTGTAAGTTATCTCCTTAAAATCCATGTGGAAACTTTAAGTGATGGGAACTAGTGGGAGAACCTCTGGTCCTGAGGATGTGCCCTTGAAGAGGATAATAGGACCTCAGCCCTTTCTTCTTTTTGTTTCTTGGCCACCATAGAGAACTTAGCTCTGTCCCATGCTTTGTCATGATCTGCTGCCTCAACATAGGCCCCCAAGCAATGGGACCCACCAACCATGGACTGAAACCTAAAAAAACTGTGAGAAAAAGTAAACCTTTATTCTTTATATGTTGATCACCTCTGGCATGTGTTACAGTAACAGAATTTTGAGTGTCACACCATGGAAAGGGAGTCTGAGAAATATATGTCCAATTTCACTAACTTCACACCCAACAAATTTACCATGATAACCCTTGTTAATTTTTCATCTGCAAAGTTTTGACCACATTTAACTTTCAAAAAGATCTAGTTAAAAATATGTGCTTCTGCCTAACTTCAGGCAATTACTCCTTATATGGAAAACATGTCCAAATCCTCTTCACAAATCAGGATTTGTACATTTTTCCTTGGTGTTCATATCTCTTCTGAGTTACATTCCTCCTTTGACATCTTGGGACTTTAATAAGGAAATATACCATAAATACTACTAACATGTAATGGGTCCCATGGTGGGGGAATGGGAATAAAGTATATGCACAAATATTAACATTGCAAACACAAAATGAATACTTATAGCTGTTATAGTCCTTGTCTACAGCTGGTCACATGGCTATAGTTTTTACTGAAAACTGTTGTTTTCCAACAATACATTCCATATGCTCTCTGTTCTTAGCAAGCTACTTTGTGAGGGGTGATTTTTTTTTATGTTGTTGTTACTAGGGTTTAACCCAAGGTTCTTAACTATTGAGACACATCTCCAGGTTTTTGTATGTTTTATTTTGAGACTCAGTTGCTAAGTTGATCAGGGTCTCACTAAGTTGCTGAGGCTGGCTTTGAACTCATGATCTTCCTATCTTGGTCTCTCAAGTTGCTGGGATTATAGGAGTGTGCCATTGAACCCAGCCATGGGCGATGACTTTTGACTAATGGGTTGGAAAAACAAATGTTCATTGCTGAAAAACCTGGAACATTAGCAGCTCCATTGATACTGAATTATTCTACTTTTTCACTAATTTTAATCATTGAATATATGAATATTAGGGACTGTTTCAGGAGTCTCCTGTATTCCAGATATGTACCTATTTTTATATCCCTATTGTGTAAGATGAGTCCAGTTTCTACTTAATAATCAGAATCACACACTTTAGACAGAGTGAGTAACCTCTGTCTTTGCCCTATAATGCACCAATATAAGGACCCCAAGGTAGAATGATGGTAGTTTGAACTTCCACTCAAATAGAACAATTATTGGGTTTTCTTTTTAAAATTTATTTATTTATATATTTTTACATGAGCTGTTGTTATTATTATTATTATTATTATTATCATTTGCATTACAATTCTAATACACCTTTATACCACAATTTCTCTCTCCCTACCCTTGGGAATCAAGACTTTATGATCAACAGGATCTAAAGTAACTGAATGGGAAGCCAAATTTTTAACAGTAGATAAATAATTAAAAAAGAAAAGCCATTGCCATTCCTATTTGATGCCCATATTTTAAACCTTGACATTGTAAGATAAAAACACAACATATTGGTTACTGTTGTAGATTTTTCTTAAGAAAACGGAAAGGTCCTGCAGTGACCTCAAAGGGTAAAAATGTGTTGCTGCAAGATATTACCACAACCTATAGTTATTGCTATAAAGTGTTTTCATCAGCAGGTACTATAATTAACTCTTAAGAAGGCCACAATTTTATTTTTAGATTATGTACAGTGTTAGTGTGTTTCCCAAAGTTAAAACAATACAAAACAATCACATTCATCGTTACTTCCTCTTATATTCTATCAATCCCATCACCCTCCCTTCATCTGCTGAAGTGATAAACTTCACTGTATATTGATGGACTTTATGGGGTATTTATGACAGGATAAGCAGATATGTGTACATTTTCTTCTGCCTTATTTGTCCTTTGTAAAAAGAATAGCATTGCATATAATATATGCATATACATGTATGCATAAACATTCATATATGCATATATTCTATATATATAGTATATATGCTTTGTTCTTTGCTTTGTTGAACTGAACAACAGTATTGTCTAGAAATGGCTCCATATACATTCATAGAGATCCTCCTATTTTTCTGTTTTTCTTTTGAAATAGCAGCATATGATATCATTGTATATATATAACAGTGTATATTTAACCCATTCTCTATGGTTAGATATTTAGGTAGCTTCAATATATTACAGTTATAAGAATTCTACTATGAATAATCTTGTCTTTGTGAATTTTACTAGGGAGGTATGTCTTTAGGACACATTCCTAGATGTAGAACTTCTGCATTGAAAGATAAGCATAAATGCAATTTTCTTAGATTTAACCAAATTCCCCTTCACTGGGATTGGGTCATTTTGCATTCTCACTAACAAAGTATGTGAGTGGCTCTTTGCCACATTCTGGCTGAAATCTATGTTGTTGAGTATTTGGAATTTTGCCCATTTCATAGTTGGGAAATTATAACCCTATATGTTATTACTTTTCAATTCTCTTACCATGAGTTAAATTGAACACATTTTCAATGTTTTTTGTATTATTAGAATCATATTAATTTTATATATTTTCTTCTATACAGTTCTTGGACATTTTTTCTCATTTCTGTGGTATATGTGGCAAATATTTTCGCATATACCTTTGTCATATGCCTTTTGATTTTGCTATACAGTTGTTCTCCAGTAAATGTGTGCATATGTTCCTCTAAATCTTGTCAAAAGATAAAAATAAAAATCTTTACTTTAAAAAAATAAAATATTTACTTTTTAAAAAAATAAAAATCTTTACTTTTTAAAAAATGAAAATCTTTACTTTTTAATTATATTTTAAGTTTCAGTCTATTTTAAATTTTCTTTATATCAAGTTTAAACAGGAATTCAGTCTAAATTTCTTTTAATACTTAAATACATTCTTTAAAAAATATTTTGATCTTTGGTTCATTTGCAGGTTACTTTTGTGTATGCTATGAATATTTGTTTTAATTTTTACCTTTCTACACAATAGCCAAAACAGGTGAACCACAATTATTTATTATAACAAGCAAACAACAAAAATATTGAGTCACAATTTTACCTTGCACACATATGAGATATCTGTGAGTAGTTTTCCCATTTCTCTACTTTCTCAATGGTTTCATTCATTTCTATGTCCTTCTGTGTGCCAGAACACTCTTAATTATAGCAGCTCTATGGTTTGCTTTGGGGTTTTGTGCAGTTAGTTCCCTATCTATACTCCACAGTTTTACCTTGATATCCTTATATGTCAACTGTTATAGCCCCATTAAAAAAAGCTTTTTGGAATTTTTGCTGGGATTTCCTCAAACTTACATTCACTTAGGGAGTACTAACATCTTGGTAATGTTGAAATAGCCCAAAGAAGACATCAGAGTCCTACCATTTATTCAATTCTACTTCTCTTTCCGAAGTGCTTTAAAGTCTTCTCCATAAAAATTTTGTTCATTTTGGTTAAACCTATTCCCTTTTTTACCTTTCAAATTTCTACTGAAAATACAACTTTTAATTGAATAGATAATACTCTCTACATAATGGTGGAATTTCTAGAGGCTATATATATATATTTTTATGTTTGTGTGTATGTGTGTGTGTGTGGGTGTGTGTGTGTGTGTGAGAGAGAGAGAGAGAGAGAGAGAGAGAGAGAGAGAGAGTGTGTGTACTTAAACTAGTTTCAATACAAAAAAATAGTTCTTCTATATTCTAAATAGACTGTATATTCTAAATAAACTGTATTCTAAACAGTTTTATCTTCAAAATCTCACAAGGCATTAGGATGTCTGATAATATAAAAACATGACTGATGCCATCTCTATGTATGAGATTAAACGCTTTTCAAACCTCATTGTTCCCCTATAAAAATTAGGTGTAATAAAACATTTCTAGGACATTTTAAGAGTTAGAGCTCTTCTAAGCAAAGGGTTAAGCAATGAAGGGCATTCAGTAAATGTTTGTGAATATTGTCGTATATGGTTGATAAAAGGGAAAATTGATTTTTTAGTAAACATCTCTTTTACCTAAGGATTAGAAAATACCATGCTTTGTTTAGAAAAGGGGCTATTGGGAGAGATATTGTGAGATGCATAATTAGCATTTGTTCTACTGTCATTTGTTTTTAATGGGAGAAGCCATATGTCAAAGGCAAAGACACTGATGTAGAAAAAGCTCATATTCTTCTTTTGAGAGGAACTTTCAGGGGAATCGTCATAGTATTGCAGATTTCTTTCTGGCTGTAATCCCCTGATTTCCCTTTTCTTTAAGCATTTAATTTAGGAAAATCTAGTTATAAGTTTATTCTCTGAGCCATTGAGATAGAAATATTCCATGACATAGAAATATCTTTTCGAGAAACGTCAGGGCTGTTCGTCTTAAATATGACCATTGAAGGGTATGGTGCTCTCGTTTCCCAGGTTCCTCGGGACACTTGGTGCCTGATGTCCATCAGTGACAACCAGCAAACGCTGGTGACTGATCACATAGACTAACACCTCTCTCCTACCCCATGGACTGTCCCCAGCCTCCTCTAAACTCCAGTATCCTTCAGTGCTTTGCCACAAGTTCATCTCAGCACTTACAAACTTTCCTACCTTTGTTGCAAGGGACTTGAGTTCAGCCTTTCAAGTATTCCTTGCTTGTTTAACTCCATCTGCTACAATTTTCCTTTGACAGAGACCTTAAATATCAGTTTGCAATGCAGATTTACAATTTAGCTTTATTGATGCTAAGGCTAAGGTGTATAACACTCTCCCAGAACAATTACACTTTTATGAAAGCCCCAGGGGTAGTTAACTATGTGGGCAAGGAGAAAAACATCAGTTTCAAATTTATATGTAAAAACTAATTTGGTTTGACAGCTCATAAAAAACAGCCAGTGACTCTTTGGACCTAACATTTTTTTTGTGTGTGTGTCACTCTATCAAAAGAAAAGAGTTGGACAGAAATATTGAAAGATACTAAATAGGACACTATCATTGTGTTGCAACTTGATTTTTTTTCCCCTCAAAATTTATCGTAATTGGCTTCTTAACTGTCATCCTATATTTAAACATCTTTGTTGGTGTTGTAGTAACACACCTCTGTGCCTAAGGATTAATTCTCTGGGTTGGCTTCATTATCAATTTCTCCTCTGTTTTATCATATTTTTCTTCTTCTTTGGTTTGTCTATTTAATCACTTTGTCCAACTTTCATATTTATAACAAATGGCTTTTACTTTTCTTACCAGTGGCTAATTTTTTACTTCATGTATTTGAGAAGTAGAAGTAATACATATTATGAAAAAATAAGATATAGAATGAATATGAATAGGGAATACAATGAATAAGACATACTTTCTGTCCTAAATTTTCTGATAATCGAATGAGAAGTAAATAAACGCAATAATAACATAGTACAGACTGGGGATGTCAGTCAGTAGTACAGCAGATGCTTAGCATGTGCAAGGCCATGGGTTTGAGTTCCAACATCCTGGGGAGAGTAGGTTTTGCCAATTTACTTTAGCTGGATTTTGGGGGAAAAAAAAAAAACCCACATTCAACAAATAATCTCATTCCAGCCTTGATTGTGGTAAGGGTGAATGGGGCGGGTAGTAGATACCAGTGGATGGATGAGAATACACATTTTTGATGGTGAGTTTAAAGTTGACCCTGAATCTGAAAAAGCTGGTGAGGTATTTTGTACTTGGAAACAACTGGCATAATTCCACTTAGGATTTAAAAAATATATCTGGATTAAATATGGAAAATGACTTGGAGATTTTATTTGAGGTTTTATAAAACTCTAAATTTACCTTAATTATTATTGAGCATCTCTATTTACTCTGGCTACATAACATCAACATCATCACTAGGAAGTGAAAATGTTTGAGCAAACTAATAATTATATTGTCTTGTTATTATATATTATTATATTTCTATATTGCTATTTTTAGGGCAAAAAAATCTCAAAAGTTATAAATATGTTCCAGCCAAATCATCCAGGGATAATGATTTTAGTAAGGTGCCCAAAGTTAAGCCAAGTATTTTGTAGTGACAATGCACTATATTTGGTTTGCTACAGTGAATATTTTATACTTAAAATTAAAAGAAAATCAAAACTATTTCACTCACAAATATCTTTCTGAAGGGGATTTTATTTTTTTAATGGGAATTGAGAAATATATTTGTTTTGCATTGCAGTACAGAGAAAGTGAAAAGTGGTCAATGAGGCAATTCATGTTTGAAATTGATTCAGCAAAAGTTAGGAGCCTAGAGCGGGGATGAGGAGATGGTAGGTATGAAAACATACTTGCCTGTGGATTGGCTAAAACCTTGGGGAGATATTTGGACTATTTAGATATTAGAGCAAAGTTTTCTGATATTAAGGTGCCATAGCCCAGACATCTGTCTTATATTGTATAGTACTTCATAGTTTGTATTTTTCAAGTATTAAAATGTTGACCCTTATAATAATCCTGTTGCATAGTTGGGGCAATATTATTGTTGCTTTACACAATTAATTTTTAACTCTGGTATAAAATATTTTTAATGAGCTATGGATCTGACTCCAAAATTTATATACTCTTATTTTTCAGTTGAGCAAGTGCTTAAAGCTAGTATCACAATGTAACTATTTCCTCTCCCTTAAACAATATATTATTTCCACAGAGGTGTATAAAAAGCTTGATACAATAACATTTGTGATTGTCATTTATTATATTCAAGTACATTATATAGTGTAGAAGTTGATGGTTAGAAAAATGAGTCCATACTGTATTCTATTAGAGTTATAGATACCTTTCATTTACCGTTTTAGATCTACCCTTATCCACTTTCCACCCTGCTCTGTGGTCTCTGATATAAGCTGATCCACATAGCTTACTTAATGGTGCCCTTGCCCTCTGGCTACCCGTTGACTTAGATCAATGGGAGACACTTGCAAAAGCTCAGAGGATAGGAGGATGAAGCCTGGCTATATACTCCACTGGCTCCTTTTTACTAAGTTACCATGAGTTAAATGCATCCCTGTGTGATTTCTCTGAGCTCTGATAACTACTTCATCTTTTCAGCACTAGGGGGAGTGAGGTTTCCTGCTATAGCTAATCTGAGTAAATATATTTTTCCTTATTTCTTTTCTCAAAAATTTTCCATATTTTTATAAATTGATCCATTATTTAAGTCTTTTCAACTTATCCGGTTTGAATATTTCTGGTCAGAATTGTCATTTTATTGCAGGAGCATATGAAAATTGTTGCACTAGTGTCAAGGATGTTGTATAGTAGGAGTAGAATGCGTAGTGTTTAGGAGAGGACAGCCTGGGAAACCAACAGCCTCATTTCAAGCCCAGCTCTCTGCTGCCCCCTATGTGGTGTTTAGTGTGTTTCTTAATGCAACAGTCCCTAGATTTCTTAATTTATACATGCATATTTTAACTTGCATTAGAGCACTGTACAAAAATATAATCAGTACTACAAATATGAGCCACATAATTTTATGATTTTAGTAGTCATTTCAAGGAGAGTAAAAGAAACAGGTAAAATTAATGTTTACCCAATATAAATGTTTATTCAATTCAATTTATTCAAAAATATTATCATTTCAACATACAATCAGTATAAAAATGATTCAGGATGTATTTTTACATTTTTAACACAGAAGCTACTTATGGTCTAGTGTATAGTTGTACCAGTACACCAATATACCTACAGCACTTTACATTGTGAAGTAGCCACATTTCAGAAGCTGAAGGGTCACACCTGGCTGGTGGTTCTATTATTGACCTTCACAGTTTATTCATTCTTTTAACCTACACCTATTTAAACAACTAACTTGATTAACTACTTCTCTTTATTCTTTCTGGTGAACAAAATATGCTTATAGCATCTGAATTCCAGACTCACAAACAATATTTTTATACATTCATGGATATCTTCTCCCACCAGCTGAACTGCAGGCTAATGTAGAAACAGTTGGAAGTTTTCAAACATATTTATGCTAATTATATGCAGTTGCAATAATTTAATTTGTTTATAAGCCAATGAAATATCAGTAGGTAAACAAATAGAGTTATTTCCACAAAATTAGGTTAAATATGACTGGAGTTATAACTCAGTGGTAGAGTACTTGCCTAGTACATGAAAAGCCCTGGGTTGGATCCTGAGTATATAAAAACAGTATATCTATATATTAGGCTTAATGTTTAGCATAGATGCTTTGGAAAGAAGACTAATTTTTTAAATAGATGGAGTAGTGAGAGATAACAAAATATAGGACAATAATCCAAAGCTAGAAAGATTTTATATTCAGGCCACTTGGTGAGTGTTGGTAACTTTTAGTCAAAGAAAATGAATCTGAATATCACAGAGCAAACGTGTGTGTTTAATTTTTTTTAAAAAAGTATAAAACTTCAAAATAAGAATGTACAATAAAAATCTTGACATTGAATCCACAAACTAATAAAAAACATTTTTCTATGTATAAAGGATAAAATAAAGTGCTTAGACTTTATTTGTAACATTTTAATGATTTTTCATTTCAACTATTTTTGATGAACTGAACAGAGTTCTTCTACAGCAAGCCTCATGAGGGCAGGTGTCAGGTTCGTTTTGTTTGATGGTATATTCTTAGTGCTGGAATGGTGTTTGGCTCAAAGTAGATGTTCAACAAATGTTTGTTGACAGATTGAGTGACTCATTATTTCCATATGGCACCTCCTACCATGCAAGCCTGTTGGTTTTTCAGTTTATAGTCTGCTGTCAAATTTTTAAAAACATTGATATTGTTTTATTTACAACTGACATAATTTTATGGCCTTTTTTTCCCCCTAAATGAACCATTTCTAGTCATCCAGCAGGAGAAAACTCATGCAGAATTTAACTCAGTAAATTTAGATGTGATGTTTTATTAGAACAATGCCTTGCTGAGGGAAATGGAAGAGAGTAAATACAATTTGGTCTATCTTTCCCTGAGAAGGTCAAAAAAAACTTGGTTTTCATATGTTGTGGGGAGGTGTGAATAAATATCTAACAAGGCTCATCTGGATTCTCAATCTGTTCATCAAAACACCTAAATTCATTTTCTTCCTAAACACTCCTATTCACAGACATTGGCTATAGCTGTACACATCAACTAACTTGCAAAATTTTCTGAAAATAGCCAGCAAATATGTAAATCGTTACTGAATTTACCCCCACTAGCCTACACGGATGGTGATTTAGTCACAGCATAACTAAAGAGATGTAAAGTGTTTAAGTTAGAAATAGGATCCTTCTTGAGAGACTCACCCATATATAATCACTTTTTTTTCATAGCTCCCAAAATATGTCATTTCTAAGGTAAACTTTTAATTAAAGTTTTGCATATATGAAAATGCATATATCAAAAGCAGACAGCTTGATGAATTTTCTGTAAGTGAATGCTCTGTAAATAGTACCAAGGTAAAGACAGTAAATTACCAGCCGCCCAGAAGCTTCTCTTGTTTGGTCTTCTTCCAGTTACCACCTTTCCAATAGTAATTAATATCCTGACTTGGTCAGTACAGATTCTTCTACCTGTATATAAACTTTATGTAAATACAGTGACTCAGCATGAAGTCTATTGTGTATGACTTCTTTGATTCGGTAAATGTTTTTGAGATTCATGCAAATATGTGGCTGTAGTTTGTTTATTCTCATTGATGGATGTTATTTATTCCCTCCTATAAATATACTACAATTTCTTCATCTGCTGTAGTATTGATGGATATTTGCATTGTGTTCAGGTTATGGACATCATTGCTCTGAACATTCTTGCACATGTCTTTTGGTGAACAGAAGAGCACCTATCTTTTGGGAGTGGGGATTCTAGGCCACAAGATGTGCTGTCAAAGTCCACACTGCAGAACAAAGTCTTCAGGACTGACTCTCTTTACAGAAAACAAAAGAAACGTTTTGATATTAGGAATTTCAAATAGTTGGTCATATTTAATATTATATATACACATATATTTGCTAATTTCAAATTAGATTCTTTTTTCCATTTTTTACTGGTGCATTATAGTTGTACATAATGACAGGATTTATTGTAACATATTCCTACCTGATTCAATTCTTTAATTTACTTCTCATAATGAAAAAAAAAAGTGAGCTAATCACTAACACTTCATGTGTTTTGTTTTCCAATTGCTTTAATTTTAAAAAGAATACAGTAACATTTACTAATAAAATTTATATTAACATTAGGAATATATTATGAATATAATTTATGCCATAAATATGTCAGGACTTATATTTGTGGTAATGAAATTGTGAATTTTATTTTGCCTTTTGACCATATGTGGTCAAAGACACCATCTTGTCAAATTTGTTTTATATTATTTAGAAATAGACTTTCTCACTTCAGAGAAAACATGAAATGTTTGTCCAGCTGTTTCATTGCATATGCACACACACACACACACACACACACACACACACACACATACACACACAGTTTGCTCTCAACAACATTTTAAAATTTCTTGTACCTAAAGTCGTTTCTATGCATATGTGTAGTTTAGAAATTCTCAGTGATATTTAAAAAATCTCTGTGAAATATACCGTAGACAACCTTATTTTGTTTTGTTTGCATTCCTAGGGATTGAACCCAGAGGTGCTCTATCACTGAGTCACATCCCCACTTTTTAATTTTTGAGTCATAGTCTCACTGAGTTGTCCAGGCTGGGCTCCAACTTGTGATCCTCCTGCCTCAGTCTCCTGAGTTGCTGGGATTACAGGAGTTCACAACTCTGCCTAGGGACAACCTTGTCCTAAAAACACTCTCAAGAAAGAGGGTAAAACTTAATTTGAAATATATTTATATTTTATTAGTTAAAGCACAACCATCCTAAAGCTTTTTAAAATATATTTGTATTTGTTCTTAGTTATATATGATAGTGTATAATGTATACTATATATATTTTATACGTGGTTGTACATGATGTAGAAATACATTGGTTGTGTAATTATATAAGCACCATAAGATAGTGGTGTCCTATTCATTCTGTCTTTCCAATTTCCATTTCTCCTCTCTTCTCTGCATTCCCCTTTGTCTAATCCAAAGTATTCCTATTATTCCCTATCCCTACCCCTACTGTGAATTAGCATTCACATATCAGAGAAAACATTGGGCCTTTGGTTTTAAGGATCCGCTTATTTCACTTAGCATATTCTTGAGTTCTATCCGTTTACCCAGTAAATG
Source organism: Callospermophilus lateralis (assembly GCF_048772815.1). NCBI lineage: Eukaryota > Metazoa > Chordata > Mammalia > Rodentia > Sciuridae > Callospermophilus > Callospermophilus lateralis. The sequence goes on from NC_135309.1 coordinate 5,903,376, forward strand.
CCATAATTGCATTCTTCTCTATGGCTGAGTAATATTCCATTTTGTATATATACCACATTTTCCTTATCCATTCAGCAGTTGAAGGGCACCTAGGTTGGTTCCATAGCTTAGCTACTGTGAATTGAGCTACTATAAACACTGATGTGGCCACATCACTGTAGTACACTGATTTTAAGTCCTTTGGGTATAAATTGAGGAGTGGGATAACTAGGTGATTTGTTATAAAAATCTTTTTTATAACAAAAAGAAAGAATACAAGCAACAATAAATTTTGGCGAGGATGTAGGGGAAAAGGTACACTCACACATTGTTCTAATTTTTAAAAATATTTTTAAGTTGTAGATGGGCACATAATATCTTTATTTATTTTTATATGGTGCTGAGGATCTAACCCAGTGCCTCACACATGTAAGGCAAGTGTTCGACCACTGAGCTAAGCCCAGCCCCACTTGTGTTTTTGAAAATTGACATTCTAACTAGAATGTGATGATGTCTCAGTGTATTTTTGATTTTCATTTCTCTAATTGATAGAGATGTTGAATAATTTTTCATATATTTGTTGACCAATCATATTTCTTCTGTGAAGTGCCTGTTCAGTTCCTTTGCCCATTTATTAATTGGATTATGATGTGTGTGTGTGTGTGTGTGTGTGTGTGTGTGTGTGTGTTTAGGTGTTAAGTATTCCTAAAGCTTATAACATCTCCTAAGACATAAAGGATGTTCAAGCTTATAATTTTTAATTTTTTGAATCTTAAATATCAACAAATCAATCTTTCTTAGAGAGGGGAAGGCAGCAAGTTACTACTGCCAATTGATTTCCCTACATCCTTCCATCACACCTTTTAGTCCAGATTTGCTGACATCACATGCACCCAGAGTTGGAATTATCTCTCTTTTTTAAATTATTATTTAGAGAACCTAACATATGTCTTGAAACATCAACAAAATGGCTGAACTGTACTGAATCAAAATGTCTTCACTTATTTCTAAATTTAAGGTTTTAAAATTATCTAATTGTCAAATTTAGCTAATAGCAGTTTGTTTCTTCTTTGACTTTGCTGGTGATCTTTCTTCCTTGAAACTAATTCCTAACAGTGGGTTTTGCAGTTCTCCTTTCTGTATTTCTGCATACTTCTGAGTCAAAAATTCTCTCTTGTGTTACTGTGCTAACATACTCCTTCCATTCAAATGTTTTCCAGTACTTTGACCTTAATCACCTGTTCACTCCTTATGCTTTTCTGTGGCATTGACTATCATGTCTCAAAAACATATATGCAACTCTTCCTGAAAAATATTTTTAATGTATTTAATGCATTTATAAATATATTTAATGTACTTATGAAATGATTTACTTATATAAACATCTTCATATCCAATTTTTGCTTAAAATTCAATGTAGTTCTGTGTTTTCATTTGTAGAGCTATCTCTTTCGTTCTTATTTTGGCTAATGATACCTGTTATGATTTGGATGTAAGCTATCCCCCCAAAACTCACATGTGAGACAATGCAAGAAGGTTCAGAGGAGAAATGATTGGGTTGTGAGAGTCTTGACCTAATCAGTACATTAATCCTCTGATAGGAATTAACTGGTAACTGATGTGGTATGGTGTGGCTGGAGAAGGTGGGAATTGGACATGGCTTTGAGGTATATATTTGTACCTGAAAAGTGTAGTCTCTATATTCTGACCACCGTGATGTGAGCTGCTTCCCTCTGCCACCATCTCTGTCATGATGTTCAGCCTCACCTTGAACCCCACAGAATGGAGCTGGCCTTATTCTATTCACTGAGGAGTGGGATAACTAGGTGAAACGGTGGTTCCATTCCAGGTTTTCTGAGGAATATTCATACTGCTTTCCAGAGTGGTTGCAGCAATTTGCTGCCCTAAGAACAACGTGTGAGTGTACCTTTTCCCCTACATCCTCGCCAACATTTATTGTTGCTTGTATTCTTTCTTTTTGTTATAATTTAAAAAAAATATTTTTAAAATTCACTATTCACTAAGACTTCTGAAACATGAGCTCTCAAATAAATGTTTCCTTCTCTACTGTTGTTCTGGTCAGATCTTTTAGTTACAGCAGTGAAAATAGACTAAACAATACCCATGTTTGCCTGTATTAGAAATTTTAAATTTTTCATTATTTATTAATACTTTCCCTCTCATTTGTCTATGTTCAAACAGTTTCCCTCTCTTACCCCCAATTTTATTGCTAAATACTTCATGATCACATCATTTATTCCATGTACTACTGTAATTTTATCTTTACTATTTTGAAACATCAATCTCTAGTTTCTTTCTCTACACATTAGACATTGCCTATGATCTATTGTAATAGGAAAAATATACATTTAACCAACATGGTTTATGCCCATACGTGTAATGTTGGTTAATTAAGATGCAAAAGAAATTGGCACATGATAATGTCTGAGGACTTAAGGAACTCACATTTAGAGGGGAGACGAAGTTGTAAATAACAACAGACCCACTGCAAGCTGACATAAATTTCATGGGAAATTAAAAGAAGTATTCATTTTCTCAACCAACAATTTATTGAAGAAGTCTTCTGGATATTTTTCTAAGCACTAATACAGAACTGATCTTGACAAAAAGATTCCTAAGCTTATGAGTTTTATTTTCAATGACAGAGTATCTAGGAAAAGAAGGCTTCTTGGGAGATGATGACATAGGAGCAGAGTTTCAAATCATTATTTCTTTTGGTTTGTAGAAGGAAAAAGATTTCTTTCCTCATCCATTGCTAGGGTGATGGCTGAGACCCCTATAACAAAGGACAGAATAACAAGGGAAGAACATACACATTGATTTAATATAAATTTAACATAACACAGGAGCCTTAAGAAATGAAGACCCAAATAAAAAGTAGAAATTTGTACTTTATGGACAGTTGTGCAGAAATATGTTTGGAAGACAAGAGTGTTATGATCTAATGATATAAACAAGGAGAAACTGGCAAGGTGTTGTGTTTTTGTGTGACTTGTTTTTTTTTTTTCTTTTGTGTACATGGATATCTCTGAAGAAGATTCCTTTAATTCAGGGAAAGTCTAGTTAGGTTTTATGGCCGTCTTCAGGGGAAAAGGTGAGAGGGGAGGTGAGAAGGACTTTCCTGTTACTACTACTATTACTCCCTCCTCTTCCTCCTCCTGCTTCTCCTCCTTCTTCCCTCTTCCTCCTCCTTCTTCTTCCTCCTCCTCTTCCTGTTTTTCTTCCCCTTCTTCTCAAATGCCAAGGTGCCTACAGTAGTTTGAATCTGCAATGACCCAAAGACCAATGTGTTCAATGCCTGGCCCCTAGATCATCATGCTCTTGGGAGGTGGTGGGGGAGTCTTAGGTCACAGAAGGCATGCCTTTGAAAGAGATGGTGTAGCACACTCTCCTCTTTCTTTCTCTCTCTCACTTCTGGGTCATCAGGAAGTGAGCAGCATATCCCACCACACTTTCCCACCATGAGGTGCTGCCCTACCACAGGCCCAAATACAGTAGTCTACTGCCATGGAATGAAGCCTTCAAAGTTGTGAGTCAAAACAAACCTTTTCTCTTTGTTTCAGGTATTTAGTTGCATTAATGGAAAGTTGAATAATACAGTGCCATATTTTGGGTAGTATGTCTTAAATGCATTATAGTTATGCTTAATCAATCAATCAATCTATCTATAGATATAGATATACATACACATATATATTTACATATCAGTTACAGTATTTTCTGTTGCTTAGTTGAAAATCTAGCAAAACAAAGACCTTATAATCCACATCTGGACACATACTGATCTCAATGGATGTAATGAAATTCCCCAATTCAAAGTCTTTCTTAATTAAAACATTCTGGGATTCCCTTCAAGATTCCTTTTTTGTTATTGAATCAATCTTTTAAATAATGCACGATAATGATTCCTTCCCACAACCTAGATCAGAAGATGAAGAAAGTCAGAAAATGATACTTCAAGGTTAAGGGCAAATAGAAAGTATTTTGAACATCCCCCACTTCCTGTTCTTTAGGAATATGACTTCACAGGACATAGCATGCTCAAGAAATTTAAACACAGCCCCAAGAGTGGAGTGCAGAGATTCTTATTACCAGCTATAAGTTCAGACTGCAGAAACAATGCTTCTTATTTGATGCTCCCAGAACATGTCAGAATGCCTGATATAGAATAGAATCTTAGTGTATATTTGTTTAATTAATATCAATACCTAATATATTATGATTCACCCCTAAATAATTATACTTTGGGTTTATGGTTAATATATCTTTCTGAGTAAAAGGTAAGAGGTGAATTCTTTGATAATAGTAATTTTTTATGAAAACTGTGCCAGTTGAGAGTGAACGATTTCCAGGAGAAAACAGAAATAGAACAACCCTTTAAGCTCTCCTCAGCTGTTCCTGGAGGCTACCTGGATTTCTAAGGTACTCAATATCTGAGGAATGATTATGAAGGTTAGTTCATCTGAAAATGCTTGCTCTGTAACTAGGGGTTCAAATTTGAAAGAAAACAGTAGGAAATTCATAAAATGTTAGAGCAATGGAGAGAATATTTTGTATCATGTGAACATCTGGCATAATTATCAGCCATACAAAGTCTAGTAGTTTTACTCATTTGATTGGGGTGGGGGTGATTGTAGGAAGGAAGAATGATATAGTGAGAGGTAAAGGGATAGAACTCATGGATTTGCTTTCAACTTTTTACTCCAGCATTTAATATCAAGTGGTCCCTGACAATTTACTAAATCTCCACGGGTGCCAGTTAGTTTGTCTGTATGCCTGTAATGTATAGTTCAAGTATTAGACACTTGTGGAAAATATAACATGGCTTTGGTAAGGATAAGTTCCTTATACATGTCATATAATCAGTCGTTTTCATTCCCCTAGGTAATACTTGGATTTCATGTATATCTTTAGACATATGATTGCAATTCTAGGAACTAGAAGCTAAGTAATATTTCTAAGAGTCATGTCATGCTAATTGAATATCACAATGTCAAATAAACAATATTCATACTCGAGCACTTCCAAGGGTCATAAGGAAAAAAAAAATCACATGTATTGAGAAAGTTCACCATGTTCCCTTTCAGTTGTTACTAAAAAATCTTCTTGTTTTTGAATGTAGATTGAGGATTTACAGTGAAAGTCCATCTGGTTTATGCTTACTTTTTTTTTCTCAGGGAAAAACAGGGACTCTAAAAATAATATTCATACAAGGTGGTCAGGAAAATGGCCAGAATTTCCTTTCCTGCAAATTTTAGTACAAGTTTTTTTTTTTTTATTATATATCTTTTTGGATAGCAAACTCCAAAACTGTGTCTGGTATTTTCCATTTTGTCCTCCATCTTGTCACCTATATGGCATAGTATCCTATGAAGTTTCTCACAGAAGTAGATCAGCTTTCCCTTTTTAAGTTCCTTCAGAACCCTCTGGTGTTTGACTCTCCAACTGAAAATATAATTCAATTTATTTAAAATGCCAATTAAATAATTATCCTGTTTTCTTAGGTCTTGCTCTTTGCTTAATTTATCCATTTCTTATTTTGTAAACTGTTACTTGGTTTGAGTATAACTTTTCCTGTTTTTTGTTTTTTCTGGGAGGGGAGGAAGGGTATCAGGGATGGAACCCAGGGATCCTTGACCACTGAGCCACATTCCCAGCCCTAGTTTATATTTTATTTAGAGACATGGTCTCACCAAATTCCTTAGTGCCTCGATCTTGCTGAAGCAGGCTTTGAACTCACTATCCATCTGCCTCAGCCTCCTGAGCCACCAGGATTACAGTTCTATGGGTTTAAAAAAAAATATTTCCAATAAATCTTTTGGAGTTTTTAATCTCCAAGATGCTAATTACTCTGCCAAATACAATGTTAGGAATTTATTTAATTCTGTCCTTCAGGTGGCTCCCATTTTTCCTAATGGGGGACAAATGGAATAGCCTGTTCCATAGTTGTTGAGATAAATAATAGGAGTGCTTGTTTGATATCAATTATAAACTATTTCATTACTAACACAGTTGTCACACAGTTAGCCTTTTTCTTACTTTTCTTTTTGGAGTTAGGAAAAATTTATTTGGACAGATTCACTATTCATCATTGGTTTTCTTTTATAGCCTTTTAATATACCTACTTAGATAACAGTATTCATTGAAGATTCTGTAAAAAGAATTTTTTTCTCTTTTTAGGAGAAATAAGGTTGAATTTATCTCTTAACCTTTTGAAGATGTGATATCAAATGCTAATTCAAATGATAACTCACTACTTTTGAAGTTGAAATGATTTAACTTGTGACTTTATCAGTTGAAATACTTGTTTGCTGGATAGTAAAATCTGTTTTGCCATTGTTTTAATTATCTTAAATGTTAAAAATTCCTGGAGTAGGAAGAAAAAAAAATCACCTCTGCTCAACTGTGAAAAAAACTTGTAGTTATCAAAACTTTGCATTGATTTGTAATGAATAAATATGAAAAGTATCTTTATTGTATTGATTTTATCTTATTGTTATAACCTTCACCCTTTTGCAAAATGAAATGTAATATACACAGAGTGTATGAAACATAAATATAGAGCTCAATGATTTATCACAAAACGAAAACCAAATTATTACCTCCAGGTACAAAAACAGAACATTCCCAGTATCTCAAAGGCAATCTCATGACGCTCAATCATTACCTAATTCCTTTCTTAAGGAAGTGACCAAAATCCTGACTTTAAATACTATGGTATGGTTTGACCTACTTTGTTATTTACATAAGTGGGAATATTCTTTAAGTTAGCTTCTACTTTCTTATTTTTTTCTGCTTACTGGTTCATCAAATATTCCATTTGTGTGTGTGGTATATACAAATGTACCATAACGTTTTTATTATCTTGTGCATCCTTCTGAGTACGTACCTTTTTATGTTGCTTTTTAAAAAATTGTTTCTTAGGTCTAGTATTTTTTTTTAATGAGTGTTTTTCTCCTTTATTTATATGTGGTGCTGAGAATTGAACCCAGTGCATCACACATGCTAGGCAAGTGCACTACCACTGAGCTACAGTCCCTTATGTTGCTTTTTATGTATATTTGTAACTAGTGGTGATATTGTCAGTTCATATTTATAAATTCAGTAGATATTATGAAAGAATTATCTAGAATGATTATCTAACTTCAGCACTGACCAGCAAAGCTTGAGAGTTCTGGTTCCCTCAAATCATTTCTAACATTTGGAAAGATAGATTTTTATTTTACTTCAAAACATCTTCTTTGTCCTTTTGTTAGATATTTCAGTGGCATTTCAATTGGAAGTTTCATGACTGATGAGACAATTCTTATATTTGCTGTCCATTCAAATACCTTCACTTATGTGAGGCCTGTTCATCTTCTGAACATTTTTCTGTTGAATTATATTTTCTTTGTTATTTATAGAAATATTAAATATATTCTGGACCTGAAACCTTTTATGTTTATATATTTAGCTGTAAAAAATGAAGCTGTTCATTGCTTTTTGAATTCTCTTGAATAAACAGAATTCTGATTTTAATTCAATGCCAATTATGAATCTTCTCTTTTAAAATTGTTACATTTTTAGTGTGCTATGTTTTGAACAATCATATAGATATCTTTTATTTTTTTTTACATTATGTTTTAGGAATTCGGAATTCCAAAAAGAGAAGTCAAGAATGAGTAACACATGCATTTACAAAGACACATTGAAAAACAGAAGAAATCAAAAATTGAATTTAGGGATTTACCTTTACCTGTCATTTATTCAAGGTCATTTGTTCTTGACCCACCCCTCATATAACAAATGTCTTTGAAATTTACCCATTTCAAAAAACTGTGCTTTTGTTTATTAAGGATACACTGAGCAGCTGATAGGGAATGCTTCAATCTGTGAGTTTGCCCAAGACACTAACCTGAAACTACGGTATGCACTGAAGTACATGAGGAGGAAATGAGAATAGAACTCAAACCTAGGGAACAAGAAGCCACAAACTTAGGGTCCTTACTGGCCTGGATGCCACATTCAGCAGAAAATAGATTTGTTGAAAATTTATTTGAGGAAATCATTAAGAATAATTCTTGGTAAATCTATATTGTGAGACAAAAAGAAGTAAGAAAGTTTTAAACTCGAGTGTCAACATAGTTTTGAAATACTGATAGAAGTTAATTTTCTTTTTGGCAGTTTTTTAAATTAAAAAAAGTGAAAGGTGAGTCTGCTGTCTTTATCGAAGTCTGATATGGTACTTTCTACAGTCATATTTAGCTTTATGCTACAACTAGACAAAAGCCTGAATGCCATATAATGTGCATATATTTTTAATTTTTTATTTGAGAATTTCAACATCATTTCTTAAATATGCCTTTTTTGTCATATATATGAGAACTTCAGCCATTGTCTTTATTATTATTGTGGTATAATAGGATATAATGTCTAATCAATCTTCACTGTTACTACTTCCTAAACAATCCTCCCTTCATATACAAAAAGGAAGAAATAATAGACCCAATTTGCATAATGCTTTAATGTAGTCATGCTGAGCAACATGATTCACAGATAATCAACTTTGTTAAAGATAATGGTGTAACAATTTATAACTTGGAGAGTTTTGTCACATTGCTTGAGGGGAGAGGGAGTGAGAAGAAAAACAGATGTTTCCAAGGCATTTAGGATTTAAGCAACCAAAGGCGGGGGGAATAATAACAAAATAGGTTTGAAAAACAATTTTGTATAGAAAATCCACTTCAGGTGATTGTAATGAAGAGGTCCAATATGGAATGTCAGTAAGATACTTTGGACCTGTTGTCAGGCTACTGTAACTTCTTCATTTTCAATGATATCTGAAGTGGTTGGGAGGGCCCTGGTGCCATGTGGCATGCAGTATGATAACTGAATTACTGGGCAAAGATAGTGTCATTGTAGGGAAATGTCTGATGTAGCTATAGTTCTACTTAGAGAAAATAATTCTCTAAGACAATCACAGAGAAATAGTGAAAGCAAGTGTATGGGGTTAAAATAGTTGAAACAGCCTGGCATCTTTAGCACACTGTTAGGTGATCCTGAATGAGTCAGTTATGCCCTCTGATTCCTGTTTCTAAAGTACAACTTTACATTTTAACATCTACTTCAGGAAGTGTTAGAAGGAAAATTGAGTAAATGTATGTTTAAATTATTTATTAAAGAGTATAACAAATGTTAGCCAATAGTATCTTAAGTATTGGAGAAACTGTTTGCTTCATATCATCTATTAGACCAGGGATCAGGAAACTTTTTCTGAAAGGGCCACATAGTCAGTGTTTTAGACATTGACCATCCTATCATATTTGTTAGTTATAACTGCTCAACTCATGGTGCAGCACAGAAACAGACACAGAGTATGGAAACAGGCGGGTATAGCTATTTACCAATAAAGCATTGTTGACATAAGCAGGCAGTATTTGTCCAGTGATCCATAGTTTGCAAAGTCCCATACTAGGTCCTTTCAAACTCAGTGTGTAGTCCAGAGAACAGCACCAGGAGCATTAAAGCTAAATATAACTTGTGGGGTCCAATATAAGATGAAAACATGGGACTCCTGATTCATAAGTCACTAAGAATAATAAAATGCTGACAGCAGAACATTAATTCAAATGTGGGATGCATACACAACATTATAGATCACACATCCCTGAATCCAGCCCTGACCAGGAGCTCATTAAAAATGCAGAACCTCAGGCCCTATCCTTGACTTATTGAATCACCATCTGTGTTTCAATAAGATTTCTTATAATTGTGTGCTCTGAAAAGTACTGATAAGACTATACAATTTTTTAAAAACTGTATTTCTGACTAAGAATTCTCTATCAAGAGCCAAGTCATCTATCTACTTTGAAATTCTTGCAAAACTATTTACAAAATCATTCAAAAATTAGCTTAGTCAACAAAATATTCTATAGTCCCTAATTAATCTTTCAATTAAATTATTTGCAAAATATATTTCGTCTTTTCTCTCATTCTCATTTCATCTAATTACTCGCTGAATGCTGACCATTTCTCTCAGGATATTTTCTCAGTCTATCTCTTTCCAGAGATTTGGGTGGTTATGCATGTTGATACTAGAATTGTAACTCTTGGGTGTGTATGCTGACCCAAGTGGCTGCACAACTTGCCAGTTGTTTGGTGTTGAGAAGGTTACTTAATTAATCCATCTGTTTTAGTTTCTTCTTCTGTTAGACAGGATAATAACTCATAGCATTATTATGAAGATTAAATGAGTTTGTATGTGTAAACACTTAATTAGTGTCTGACACATGGTAAACACAAGTACTAGATAACATTATTATCTATCACCTTCTTATTTCCATCAGCTTTATAAACATTCTGACCCTCATAACCAGTTGCCTGAGTTCTTCCAACACTAACTGCTCCCAATGTCACAAGGGAATTAGAATTTGTAGCACAATTTGGGAGCAAAATGAGCCATTCTGCTGCAGTACTGAAATAACTGAAGGTGTGTGTGTGTGTGTGTGTGTGTGTGTGTGTGTGTGAGAGAGAGAGAGAGAGAGAGAGAGAGAGAGAGAGAGAGAGAGAGAGAGAATGGGAGTCAGATAATGATTTTGCTAATGGAGACCCAGAACTGATTTTAAAGAATTCCAAAAGAGCAGGTAAGCCATTGCCCCCAAAATCCAATGGAAAAAATAATGGTTAAGTAAGAAAGGGATTTAATTATTACTCATCTTAAATATCAAGATCTGTGTTTGGATGTAACTGAGTTTATTACACCTGATTGGCAGGGGGAACAACGTCCTCAATACTGTCTTAGGGAGCTAACAGGAGCTCCCAGATTATATAGGAAAGGGGGCAAGAAGTATGCATAGTCAAGAATAGTTGGTCACACTGGTCTCTTTGATCATTATCTCAGGATTGGCCATGTGGAACCTTCTGAGCAATGATAAGAAAGTGGTGCCTTGGAGCAGGAATGGGTGCAGTAGTTTGGGCTCATCACAAGTGTTTATATGTTCCTGGAATCCAAGGTAACTGCAGGAGGGAATGACTCAGAGAGAAGGACTAGTCCCAAAGTCAAGATGGAATCAGTTTCTTCAGCTTTAGGTCAATGACTGGAGATTTCTGTGCTCTGGAATCTGGAATAGGACATTACCAAACCTGGCAATTTGGCAATGTCTTTGCAGATTCTGAAAATATATTAGGTATTGTGTCTTGGTACTTCCATTTTAAAGGGAGAAGAATATCGGTTTTGGATGAATACTCCTTAAACAATGGATATCTATGTGCAGAGCTGGGCAGGAATCTGACTCAAGTTGGAAGTAGCAAAGAGACAGTTACAAAATAAAGGCAAAGAAGCCAATTTTTTATCCTGTTTTTAGTTACCCACTGAGTGTCTATAGGCCCAAGTAAAGAGTTACTGCATTTAGGGAAAATGCTTCTGAATTCCTATTACAGTCCCAAGGATTAAATCATGTATAGATCAAGTCTACAAAATCAAGTATAATAAACTCAGTTAAGTCCAAACAGATCTTGATATTCAAGATGGGTAAGGTATAGACCAGAGATCAGCAAACTATGGCCATTGGCCCAAATTAAGGTTTATTGGAATATAGCCATGCTTATTCTTTTACTTATTGTTAGCTGCCACTTTTGCACTGGCCTAAACTATTTAGTATTAATATTAATTAATTTAGTATTAATATTGATATTTGGGTTTTGCAGAAGAAAAAATCTCGGTCCCTGTATAACATAATGCAAGACAAAATTGGCATACTTTTGTAGGAAGAATTTGATCACTGACAAAATATCTGATAATAAAGGACCAAGAAGAATAAAATTGGAAGGAATCCCAAGTTATTGGCTGAAGATCAGGTTCTTGCTTGTGAGGTGGCACTGGACCAGAAAGTCCAGAATACTGAGGGGGTTTGCTGTTCACCTTCATTGTTAAAACATGTGGAGACTTGATCCTCTTCAATTAGGAATTAAAACTACCTTAAAATACACTTGCAAGGTAAATGCTATTATCAGACTGAATGGATTCTGTTGATTCTAGGGAGGCATAGCATTGGCAGAAGGCTTGGTGATTATTCCAACAGCCAGGGTATCATAATTATCCTCCTAAAACATCCAACTGTGAAACCTTGTCTTAACACCATTGATGCTATAAGGTAAGAACTCTTGACATGGCATATAAATCCTTCGGAAAATCATATAAACTCAACATTCAAGAGACAGCATAGCATAGTTGACTTTAGATAATGAATAGCATTTTTTCCAGATGTTTTTCCTATAACCTAAAAATGTCCTTCTTCATACAACAGGCTACAATTCATCCTACAAAAAAAGCCAGCTCAAATACCATCTGTTCTGGAAATCTTTTCAATGGTCTTACAGGCACAATTAGTTATTCCTTTCACTGACAGTAGAGAAGATTATGTTATAACCCAGGGAGTTAGTGGACACATGAAGCAGAAATCCAACATAGCTACAGGATATCATCTAGAAGTGGATGTCTTCTACATATAACAAGCCAAACTAACAGAGACTCCTCCTAGTCTTGGTAGGAATAAAAATTAGACACTCACCACTCCTGGACCTCATCCCAAGAGTAATAACACATAGGATAAGCTCATCTAGTAGCTCATTCGTTCCAGAAAAAAAGTTGTTTAGAACTGTGTTAACCAATAACACTATCTGACACGTTTAGTAGTGGGGTTATAAGTTAGTAGATAGTGCCCTCTTAAAATAGTATGAAGGAATACTACTCTGTGAAACAGACATTCTGCAATAAAGTGGTAAGGAAAAGAAAATTCAGGGCATGTTCATATCACAACAAATCATATAAAAGAGGTTTAAATCTTTCATTATGTGTGTATATGATACCATGGATGGAACCAAGGGCCTCATGCTTGCTAGTCACACATTCCACCACAGAGCTATATTCACAGAACTTTTAAAAAACTTTTAGATGGGATCTAAGTTGCCAAAACTGGCCTTGAACTTGTGATCCTCTTTTCTCAGCTCCCCACGTGTCTTTGGTTACAGAAATATGACACTGTACCTGGGTATGCTCAAAACTTTTTATCTTTCTTTATCAGAGTTTTTAAAATTTGAATTTTTCCTCTCCCAAATTCAATATTGCTAATGTGATATTAAGAAGGGGAAATATTAACTGGTAGTAATTAGGCCATGAGGTCTCCTTCCATGTAAATGGGATTAAGAAATTGAACAGCTAGCTATTTCACCTCCTACCAATAAGAAAGCACCACTATCATTTCCTAGTATTTCCCCTTTTCCCTCCACTTCTTCCTCCCCATGGTTCATTTTCTCTACTCTACTAGCCTCCCTTCAATTTTCATGATACTCTCCTTCCTCCCTCCCTCCCTTCCTCCCTTTCTTCCTTCTTTTTTTTCCTTCCTTCCTTTCTTCTTTCTCCTCTCTAACTTCCACATGAGAGAAAACATTCTGACTTACTTTGCTTAGCAGAATTTTCTCAAGTTCCATCTAGTTTCCTGCAAATGACATCACTTAATTCTTCTTTATGACTGAATAAAACTCCATTGTGCATGCATAACAGTTTTTGTTTATTTATTCATTCAATGATAGTTCCAGAGCTTAGCTATTATGAATTGTGCTGCTATAAACATGACTATGCATGTATCACTGTATTATGATGACTTTAATTATTTAGGATAAATATCAAAAGCATCTTCGGAAATTATAGTAAAAACATAAGTTATTAAGAAAAATATAAAAAAATTCAACTATCTGAAATTTAAAGACATTGTTCTAGATGGTTGGATCAATGAGGAAATCAAAATAGAAATTTTGATACATGTTTTGAAAACAAGAAAAAAAAACTGGAAATTATATGTGAACATGTTTTAAATTTGTCTACAAGTTACATAGTCTTATATATTTTCAAATGTGTTTGTGTATTTACATACAATATACATAGGAGTATGAGGGAATAAATGAAAGAATGAAATATCTAACTGAAAACAGCAGAAGAGGAACTTTCAAATAAGTTTAAGAAGGTAGTTTAAAAGGTGGAAATATAATGATTTTTATTTTCCTTTACCTATAAATTTTCAGTATCTTTTCTTATAAATAGAAAAATATTTAAGTGAGCACCTATTGTGTGAATAGGAAATTAAATAGATGTACTAAGTTTAGTTAGGAAAAATACAGCAATAATTGTGTATCATAAGTATGAAGAAGGTCAGAAAAGCATGTGGTTGTTCCTTGATTGATTGATTGATTGATTGATTTGGAGGATTGAAGCCTTTTTATTTTATTTTATTTTTAATTTTGAGCCGGGTCTTGTTAAGTTGCTGAGTCTCATTAAGATGCTGAGACTGGCCTCAATCTTGCAATTGTCTTGCCCTTATTTTCTGCACTCATAAAATAGAGATAATAAAACTCTGTCTTCCTATTTGACAACAGATTTATAACAAGCTCAATTAGCCACTTTTGCTATTATAGTACAGTATAGAGGAAGGAGTAGCTGTTTAATTAACAATATCTGGAAACCATTCATTAGTGGACATTCTACTAAGCTTAAAAAGAAATGGAATTTTACAGCATAGTCAATATCATTGGCTAAGCTACTGTATGGTGGGCAAATAATTTTTCCAACTTTGTGGCTCAGGAAAATTAAACTTTATTTCTTTTGATCTGGCATTTCTAATGTAAGCCAGCCATCAGGGATGGAGAGGAAGCATGGGAGTGATTGTCTCTGGCAAATGGTCAGGGATCCAAACCAGCAAAGGCTTGCTCTTGACCTATGCTTGGCCTGCGAAGCAATGAGCAAGATATCCGTTAAATCATTTGTATTTTGGGGGGGGGGGCAGAAGTGACATATTTCACTTTCATTCACATTTCAATGGCCAAATAAAACTACATGATGAGCTCTAACTTCAAACTGATGGCAAGCAATTCTGCTCTCGGTGTGAAAATTGGAAAAGCTTAGACTATCTGGTAGAAGCAGTCATGATCAGCATACATAGATTGACAAGGAAAGTTGGTAGATTTGTTTCATTATTTGGTTAATTTGGAAAATGAAGATAGTTTCATGCCCTGAGATTTTCTTCTATCTCTGGTTAAAACCAGTATGAGAGTGTATTATCTCTAGCAACCTGGCAAAATAGATACCCCAAATTATCCTACTGCTAAAATGCTGAAAAAATATTCAATATAATTTTTAAAAGACTTTAAAATTCATGTCTCAGCTGGCAATAAAGTAAGAGTAATCCTCAGAGGAAGAAAGCAAATAGAAAGCATAAATCTACAGTAATAAGTGAAATAAAGTCCATGGCTTTCCTGGGAAAACTTGTAGATCCCTTAATATAGAGCTTTGATTTTAATAACACATGTGTGCCTGGGGCCCACACAAAGTGAAAGATCAGATCAGGGAC
Organism: Callospermophilus lateralis; assembly: GCF_048772815.1. Classification (NCBI taxonomy): domain Eukaryota; kingdom Metazoa; phylum Chordata; class Mammalia; order Rodentia; family Sciuridae; genus Callospermophilus; species Callospermophilus lateralis. Next base: position 5,918,756 of record NC_135309.1, read on the forward strand.
CACAAATAAAGCTGGGGCACAGGAGCAGCAATCTCAGTGAAAGAGTGAACCTGGAAAAATAAACAAGACAGAGAGGTTGTCATTTGTAATGATAGAATTTCAAAAGCTGGCAGCAAGTCTCAGCTTTGGATTTCAGAATTCTTATCCACAAACTGATACTTCTGTGATTTTGTGGCCCAATTTCACATTGCTTATGTGTCCTAAAAAACCCAAGAAGAAAAATACTGTATAAAATTATCCCATGAGATAATCATTCACTGTCAGTGTTCTAGAAAGAGAGACAGGCACTTCCCAAGGGAACAAAACTTTAGTCGTGAAAGATTTGAAAGACTTTAGAGATTAAAATGATCATTAACATTTAAAGATTTAAAAGCAAAATAGGGAGAAGAGGCTCTAAAGATTAATTACTCACAGGTGAAAAAAATGTCCAAATATAAATTTGAGAAATAAAAATAACACAATATTTAGAATTTAAATATTTAAGGGTAATTTTATATACTTATATAAAATTATATATATATATATATATATATATATATATATATAATTTTATATTATATATTTGAACATAAAATTTACCATTTAACAAGTTTAATGTGTATAATTTAGTGGCAATAACTACATGTGCAATATTGTTCCAGATAGCTTGTTCATTATCACAAAAAGAAACCCCACAACAATTAATCAGGGAAGTACTTCCTTTTCTCCTTCCTTCTTTCCTTTTCTTTTTTCTTTCTTTTTTTTTTTTGTCTTTCTTAAAAGAATTTGAGAAGATGGTGATAATTTTTCTTTAGATGTTTAGCAGAATTCAGTAGTTAATTCATCTGGTCCTAGATTTTCCTTTGTACAAAGATATTGGAGTTCTAATTCACTATCTTTAAATGTTATAGTTCTATTGTGATTTTTAAAAAATTCTCCTTAAGATGGTTTTTGGGTTTGTGTGCCTTTTTAGCTTATCCAGTTAGTTGCATGAAACTATTCACAGTTTTCTCTCATCACTCATATTTGGTAAGGTTTGTGATCATGTGCTTTCATTTTTGATTAAGTAATTTTGATACTCTCTCTTTTTTCTTAGGCCATCAGGATAAATATTTACCAATTTTAATACTATTTTCACAGAACTTATTTTCATCAATCTTTATTGTTTTTTCTATTCTGTAATTTCATTTACCTTTCATTATAATCTTCATTCTTCCGTTCAGCCAGCTTTGCATTTAGTTCGTATTTTGTTTAGCTTCCTTCAGGTTATTTCCTAGTTTTTCTTGTGATTCATTTTTGATCTATTGGTGGTTAAAGATCATGCTGTTTTATTTTTGCCAAACTTTTGGATTTCCCTATTTACCCTCAGGTACTGCTATCTAGTTTTATTCCTTTGTCTTTAGAGAAGATATTTTATAAGATTTTAATATTAACTTTATTGAAACATTATGGAGTCTAATATGTGGTCTACTCTGGAAAATGTTCCATGTGCATTTGAAAAAATGTTCTCGTATTATTCTGAATATGTCTGTTGGGTCCAAGTGGTTCATAGTGTTCAAGTTCTGTGTTTCCTTATTGACCTTAGATCTGGTTGTTCTATCTACTTTTGAAAGTAAGGAGCTGAAATATCCCATAATTATTGAGCTGCTGACCTTTTCTTCCTTCAGTTCTGTCACTACTTGCTTCATATTTTGGAGACTTCTCATTTTAGGAACATATATACTTATAATTATTATATATTCCTGATGAATTAACCCTTTGACCCTATATCATGTCTTTATCTCTTAAGACTTAAAAGTCAACAACAATGGCAAAAGCCAATAGCATAATTGAAAAGTAAAAAAAAAAAATAGTTGAATACGCATTTCTCTTAGAATGAAGTGCAAATGAACAGTCAGTATCTGAATAGTTGTTCAGCAATATCAGTAACTGGAGAGATGCAAATCAAAACCACAATGAGGTAGTACTTTATAGTTATTAGAATGCTTACTATGAAAACAAACAAAAAGTGGTGGTGAGGATATAGAGACACTGAAGCCCTTGTTCACTGTTGAGGCGGACTTGAAATTATTCAACTGCTCTGAAAATGCATGAAACTTTCTTAAAAATCTTAAAAACAAGATTACCCATATAATATAGCAATTTCACTTCCAAGTATATATCCAGAAGATAAGGAAACTGGAAGAGGTATTTTCACGCTCATGATCATAGAATCATTATTCACAATAACCAAGGGGTAGAAGCAAACAATTGTTCATCAATAGATAAAAGAGTAAACATATGGTATAGGCACATGATGGAATAATATTACCCTATAAAAAGAAGAAAAATTTGACATATACTGTAACAGATGAATCTTGAAGTGAAATAAATCAATCTGAAATGATATACACTGTATGATTTCACTTCTATGAGTTATAGAATATAGCAAATTAATAGAAACAGAAAGTAGAATGATAATTACCTGAATCTAGGAAAAGGAAGAAATGGGATGTTTTTTTAATATGGATATAGAATTTCTTTTCTATAAGATAAAAAGTGTCTGGATGTTGATTGCACAACATGAATGTATTTAACAATTCAGCAGCATATGTGTAAGAGAAAAGGAAAGGTTGGATAGAAATGAATGCTTTTTCAGGTCTTTCCTTAACAGGTGTGCTGTTTGGGCAGGCTTGTAACATCTATTACCTGGCATAAGTGGGAGTGGGAATCTCTCAAAGCCCTTGTTTCCCAAAGTATCAACTTTCCTAGCTTTTCCTTTAGCAGGTTCACTCTTTCATTCATCAGTTATCTCTTGCCCTAACTTGACAATGCCTTGTTACATTTCACTCTCAGTGTTTTCAAGGAAGGTCCCCACATTGCTAAGTTTCCATCTTGAGATAGTTCAAAAGTTATGAAAAAATAAAGGCTAACTCTGTAGCTCAGGGAGCCACAGTCTTGCCCAAAGAGACAGCCACAATTCTTTGCTAATGAAGACCTGATGTTCTCCAGAAAGAACGTAGTCACGGCTTTCACATTCAAAGCCACCAATGAACCAGAATTATGGACAAGAAAATGGGAAGTTAACACCACAGAACTTTCCTGCTATGTTTCAGTCATCTTTTCTCAACCACAAGTTCACTTAAATTCTGCCAACTTTCTGTCATGACACGTTTTTCCAATTTTTCCATATTTCTGGGGAGGGATGGGATCTTGAAGTTCACTGCTCTGCAATTTTCCCAAAATCACTGAGTATATTTAAAAGATGTTGGAAAACAGCTGAAAGAAAAATCCAGTGAATGTAAAGCACATTAAAAGATATTATAACACAAGGAATAAAGAGATAGAAAATAGAAACAAAAGAAACCAATGAAAGAATGGAATGAGAACATCTATCATATGTATAACATGATTTCTGGGAATAAAGAATAAACAAGATGAGGATACTGTTTGTAGATGCAATGACTGGAATTAACCCCAGGATTTGTAAGAGATATGTTAAAAGAGAAAATAATAAATCTAGTTTCACATATCTTATTGGTTTTATTTGAAATTCTAGAATCTCATAGTAGTCTAGATCAAAAATTGTTCAAAAAATCCTACTGTGCCACATGGGCAGATTATAATTTATAACCCAGAAAAGGAAGTGACATACAAAAAATCAGTAATCTGATTGGTTGTATCTTATAGCTGTATTACTTGAACATAGTTTGAACAGTTGGCCACTTGTGATTGTCTGAGAATCAGCTACTTGTTAAAAGAGTGGGCTACAGTCTGTTTGCATATCAAATTAGGTTGCAGTTTACAACATACTTTGAGCCACTCCTAAGATGCATGGAAGCAGTGTTAGGCAAAACTTCACAGAAAAACAAAAACAAAAGCAAAACTAAAATAAGGATATTCAATTAATCCTAAGTAAATTTAAATTTAGGGAGCCAATAAATGCAGTAGGCAATCTGAAAACATTTTTAATATAATCTGAAAAAACCTGATGTTCTTTCTTCCCATTTCCATCCAGCTTATACCACTCCTTAATATTTGGTCAAAAAATTAAAACCATCATTCTTTAGGCATGCATGCATACTCATGTTTATCACAGCACAATTCACAATAGTCAAATGATAGAATCAACCTGGATCTTCATCAGCAGATGAATGGATAAGGGAATTTGATATCTATTCATGATTGAGTTTTATTCAGCCATAAAGAAAAATAAAATTATATCATTTGCAAGAGAATGGAATTTACTAGAGACTATATATAAAATTAAATAAGGCAGTTACCAAAATAAATGTATTTTATGTTTTCTTTTAAATGTGGAGCTCAAGGGGAAAAAAGGAAAAAGAAAAAAAGAAATGTCATGAAAGGAGGAGGGAAAACATTATGGTATAGGAAGGGGAAATGAGAGAGTAGGATTAGAGAAGATATTTGGGTGTAATATCGACCAACTTTATATGCAGGTATAAATATGCCACAATGAAATTCACTGTTCTGTATAATTAACATACATCATTAAATAATGTTAAAAGGTAGAACAAATGAAGGGCGCAGGGGTGTACACCTGTAATCCCAGCAATTTAAGAGGTTGAGACAGGAGGACTACAAGTTTGAGGCTAGCCTCAGTAACTTAGCAAGATCCTGTCCAAAAAAAAAAAAAAAAAAAAAAAAAAAAAAAAAACCTGAGGACATACAACTTAGTTATTAGGAGACCCTGGATTTAATCCCCAGTAACAAAAACAAAACAAAGTTTGAACAAATTACTTTAAATTTCTTAATTGTTTTACTTTTAATCCTAGATTAGACACTTCACATCATAGAATAGGTGTTTCGATGAGCTGAACAAAAAATATAAAATTTGACTTTATATACAAAGAAGGAATGAAGAAAAAATAAAAATAATAAAGATGTAGAATTTTCTTAATACACTTTTTAGATTGGGAATTCTATGAAAGTATTACCCATGTAAATTTCAGTTACCTAATTCTTTCTACAATTTATCCAATTAAAAATATTTAAAAAATACTAACCCCAAATCTGAGAGATTAGAAAGTGACTTCCATTTTTGACTAAAGTTTGATAGAACTTTGAAAAATATTTTGTAAAATTCAGTAAAATTGAAGATATACATAGCCATGACACTGCACTTCTATTTCTGTGCATATAGCCCAGAGAAAATTATACTTAATTGCACAGAAATAACACGTTCAAGAGTGTTGACAGCAACAATTTTTGTAATAGACAAAAAATGAAAATGGCCTCAAAGTTTGTTATGATATAATAAATAAATCATGAGTTTTTTTTACTATGAAATAGAATTCTATAGTGAATAAAACACCATGAAAGAAACAATCTTAAAAGCACAATCTTGAGCAAGGAATTGAGACATAGTAAAACACATCATGCAAAATTTCATTTACATACAATTTAAAAATAGTCATATGAAGCTATATTGCTTAGGTATGTATAGTTTAAAAAGCAAAACTCTGAATGCCATTATGTGTGATTGTTGATTATCACTGGGGAGAGAGTAATTATGAGGGATGGACAAGAGGGGACACTTTTGATGCTTTATTATGTTCTGTTATTGTCCTGGCTTGGAATTTCATAAATGCTCAGTTTACAAGTCTGTTTACTTGTGTGAAATCCTTGTTATACATCAAAGTGGAAATGTTGAAATATATTTGGATATATGACTAGAATTCAGTGAAGAAGGACAGTCTGGGGCATAAATTAGGGAGTTTTCAATACACAGACATAATATAAAAACATAAATCTAGGTGAGATATAAAAATAGTTTTTGCTTAGGTAAGGGAAAGAGGAGTGATAAAAGAGTAGTTTACTGTGGGTTGAATTGTGTCCCCTAAAATTCTTATGTGTATGTCCTAACTTCTCATACCTAAGAATGTATCTTTGTATGGAAATGAAGTCAATGCAGATATAATTAATTAAGATATACTGGAGTCAGTGGACCCTCAATTCAATGATTAGTATCCTTAGGAAAAAATGCTATTTTTTTTGCCAGACTTATCTGCTTTATCCAACTGGCCTTCTTGAAAGCCACATGGAGAGAATGAGTCCACAGCAGCAGTCACTTTTGCAGTGGCTGTGGTGAGACATGAACACCTGGGAGCCAAATTCTGAATATGTTTTCAGAAACCTCTTATTTGCCAACAATGGTAATAGTATAATTTCTTTGGCTTCCTATTCTAAATAAATTTTCATTTTTCTTTTAATTGTGACAGACTTATAGTGAACAAAATCACTACATAATAAGGCACATCTGTTTAAATAATGATTAAAAGGTTATGAAGATATTATAAATCCATATTATAGTCATTCCAAAAAAACAGTAACTAGCAGTTGAATCACAGCTTTCTGTGAGCAATGTGTTTCACACATACATTCTTTTATTTCCTTTACTTGCTCTGTGATGTGTTTTATCTTCACTTTGCTTATGAAGAAAGTGAGTATCAAGAAAGATGATAATGAGGGATTTGTGAGCATCATTGTATATCTCTTAATTATTGCCTGATCAGTTTTTAAAGTATTTATAACAGTAACTCAGAATGGTTTGTTTCTTATTGGCCTCATTACCTCAGTTGCATTTCATTTAATGGGATGAATATGTGCTTAATAAATTACATATAAATAATTTATATATAAATAATATATAAATAAGTGTAATTTATAAAAGATTACTTTTACATAAATACATATTATATAATATATATTCATTATGTAGTAATATATTTATACATTAATGTCATATTAATATATACTATAATATATTATACTTTGTAATAAATATGATTTATGTAATATTATATATAAATAATATATAATAATGAATAATATTATATAAAATATAATTAATATATTATGTTATATAATAATTTTATATGATATGTAAATTACATATGACTAAAGAAGAGGAAAAAGTGTTATTTGAGGGCATGTCCTGTAAAAGAATGTCCATGAATAATACCAAACATTTGAGAATATCATCACTTGTTCTGTGTTTTTAATGAATGAGCATAGTAAACCATAATTATAAAAAATGAGGCCAGAAATCGGTATTATAATTGCTAGATTGAAGTTTCACTTTTCCTTTTGGTTAAAATTTATTTGTGTTCATTTTAAACTTCTAGTTTATTTTATTAGATGACTTAGTTTATTTGGCACTCTGAATATTTTAGTAGATAGGAGTTAATACAGGGACCTAGATTTTTTACAAAATTCTTATAAGGTCTAGGAGATGAAAGGTTAAAGAACTACTGTTTGGGGCTGGGGATGTGGCTGAAGTGGTAATGTGCTTGCCTGGCATGCGCCAGGCTCTGGGTTCGATCCTCAGCACCACATAAAATAAAATAAAGATGTTGTGTCCACCGAAAACTAAAAAATAAATATTAAAAAATTCTCTCACTCTCTCTTTCTCTCTCTCTCTCTCTCTCTCTCTCTCTCTTAAAAAAAAAAAAAGAACTACTGCTTGCTTCAGGAAAATCTGAAAGTGCAAACTGTCTATGAATTCGGTTGTCTTTGGAAGGTGATGTGAAGATGTTATCCAGAGTGTTTCCAGAAGTGGCTTCTATTGCTTGGCTACACAGTTATCAGTCCCTACTGGAAGAGAAAAATGACTTTTGCTTTCTGTCTATGAAATTTCATATAAATGTCTATTATTATCAAAATCTAAATGGGAATTCTGCTGACAAGAATATGAAAATTACCATTTTTAGTGCTTTTAATGCCTGTGATACAGGGAGAGTTTAAAATAATGTGAATAGTGTTAAATATCAATGTGATTCAGTCTCCCCTTGGGTTCCTGACATATAAGAAGCATTTCTATTAATATATAAATTCAAAATAACAATAAAAGCGACAACAGGTATCTCTGTGCTATGTTCCAAATGCTTGTGTTTCCCTCCATTCATACATTGAAAACTTAATCCCAACTGGGAAGGTATTTGAGGGTGGGTCCTTTGTCAGTGGAATTAGTGCCCTCAGAAAAGAGGCCAAAGGGAGTTTGTTTGTCCTTCCCACCAGGAGGACACACACAAAGGGTGTGATCTGTGAGCCATGAATCAGGCCCCCACCAGTCATGGAAACTCTTGGTATTTTGATTTTGGACCTCACAATCTCCAGAACCTGAGAAAATAATTTCTATTGTTTCTAAGCCTCATAGTTTATGACACCTTATTAAACAACCACACAGAGTAAGACTACTTCTAATATGATGTAAGGTTGTGTGTGTGTGTGTGTGTGTGTGTGTGTGTGTGTGTTATTCTTTCTTCCTTGGTGTAACAGTCTTAATCAAGTGAAAATGTGAAATCCTATACTCCCCAAAGAAGAGATGTACACCCTTATCCATCACTTTATCTATCTGTACATGATGATTATTACACTTCCAGCTTACTCACAAGATACCTTTGTATTTTGAAAATGAAAATGTGGATAAAATGCTAGACATATGCTGCATACAAATTAACATAGGAAGAAGAGAATAAAATAAAATTTTGGTTAATATATGCAAATACAATAGCAAACCAGGAGGTGCTTCTCAAAGTGAAAATAGTTATTTGTGGAAGAAGGCAATGCTTTGCTTCAAATTAGTGGTGACCGCATAGCATATTGCATCCTGATTGATGATAGACATTTGAGCATCTTTGCATCTTTGCTTCACAATTTCCAACTGGCTGAGCATCTTGTGTTGAAGTCTCTTGCCTGCAGAACATTTTCCTTTTCTGATACTCACTCAGATCCTGTGGCTTTGAGCTTCTTATTAAATGGCTGGAAGCAGCATGCTCAAATAGGTACATGTTGGCTGCAGAATCCTAAAAGGTCCCCAAAGAGTCTTGTCCTTTTCAGTGTTTTAGAGGTGTAAATGGTAGCAAGTTGACTTTTATTTTGGAAGGGACACTTTGAAAAGATTTAGATGACAAAAATAAAAATCTTCAGGGTGGCATGCTCCTAAATTCTAAACTTTTGTGAGGACAAACTTGTTACCTACTGTGTGAAGTAGGGTATTTTTCTATGCCTCCTTACCTGATCCAATTAGCATGATAAAAGTTAACACTGTGGGCCACCAATATACTTTGTTTAAAAATGTTGTTGCATTTAACTGTATGCTGCTTCTTCCTTGATATAATACCCTCAACATTTATTCTGAAACATATTTCCCATTTTTTATATAAATTGGCAACTTTATTACAATTCTTTTGTATGTTGTGTAATTTCAGAGAAAGCAGAAGAGAAATGTGTTTCTATTTTTTCCTTCTATTTCTTTCAATAAACAGATATTTGACTTTTTTTTAAAAAAAAAAAGATCCCATAGGTAATGAAAATTGGTGGGAATAGCTCTTGAGGAGAATCAGCAATCCTTTGCAAGACAATCATTTCATCACAGTATCTTCCAGAATGAATAGACTGATCTCAAAAAAGAAGGCTGGCCAGAAATAAACAGTCAATTTGGGAGGTCTAACGTCTTCAGAATCACCAGGATTTACCACATAACATCGTTCCAAATTTCTGTGCCACTTTTTAAGCACAATTCAATGCTCTATATGTCATATAAGAACTCTGCAGATCCTGTGAATATCAACTAGCAGTTATTTTGAACTGTGAATAGCTTACTTTTGTTTTAATTTTTATCATTCACCCCAGTGTCACAGGGGAATAGAGGTTCTTAGAAAGCAGTAATAAGTAGCTTGTTTTTTGCCTTTCTTTCAGGCAAAAAGTCTTGAATTTATAGTTTTGTTTTTTGTTTTTTTAAACTAGCTGTGTTCAGAAATAAGTATCGCATAGTGCTTACAGGTCCTGTGTCCACTAAGTTCCATTTCAACAACCATTATGGTCTCCTGACACTATGTCTTAAGAAAAAAAAATCTTTGCAGGAAGCTACAGGCATGCCCTGGCCTACTAGCATTCCATTTATCTTAGCAATGATATTATTACTATTTTCAAATAAAACTGGGTCAGATAACCAATTCCAGTTTCCCACCTCTGACCCATTTATGTTACAACATTCTGTATCAGTCAAGGGTTCAATTAGAAAAAAACAGAAGTTTAGCTATCTCAGTGGGAACAGATTTAATATGGGGAATAAGATGCTTAACATCTGAAGGGCTGGCAGAACATAGGCCAGGGGCAGGCTCTGCTGGATTTGACAAAACTAGGAAGTAAAAGCATTGTAATTGCTGCTAGAATACCAAAGTCTGACCACTAAAAAAGTTTCCCAGGAACCTATAAGAGCTTCATATAACTAGTCTGGCCACCCACTTCCTTGATGCCTCTAAAGGAAAGAACATATTTATTCTTCTCTGGCTCTTAAATCTCAAACCATTACATTCAGTGTTGGGAATATAACTTTGAACCCTGTGGGCAAAGAATTCTGGGAAATATAGTTTTAGGGTTCCAGAGTCTGTATAATAGGGAGGATAGTTTATGTGGCCATGAATGGTAAAGCATACAAAAGGCTGATAAAACTAATGTTACAACATCTTGGTATTGGTGCCAGTTACTTCAGTCTTTTTCACATAACAATCTTTTTTGTTATTGTTTCTGACAATTACTCAGTGATTTTGACATGACAACCCTGTCAAGTAATCATCCTGAAGTGTCTTATATTGACCCACTTTTCTCCTTCCCAGTAGGTAACTCTCCATCTTCTCATCATCATCTCTCCTTTGGTTCGGTACAGTAGTCTCCTAATTGTTCTCCCTATCTCAAATATCATTTGACACCAATCTATTCTGCCTGAAGTTGAAACCATATTTTGAACACCAAGTCTGATTATGCTGCTTTGTTCTCAAAAGGGTCAATTTCTTCTCAATGTTTTCATGCCAAAGTAAGCAACTTATGAATGTAGTCAACTAAAGGTCATTATTTTGACATTGTTACCTGTTTCTTCCTGATTATCGCTACAGTTTGTAGATGATTCTCTTCATTCTTCACAATTTGCTGTGCATCGCTACATGCAAAATCAATATCCCTTGGTCATCTTTCCACTTATCTCTAACTTACTCTGTCCTTCTTCACAACTAATTATTTTATGTGTCTGATTAATCCTTTAACTATGTTATTGTTTAGATATTAGGTGTCCCCTGAAAGCTCATGTGTGAGGTGATGTAAGAATTTTAAGAGGTGAAATGATTAGATTATGAGAAGTTTAATCCACTTATATGGATTAACCAGGTTACAACTGTAGGAAGATAGGGTGTGACTGGTGGAGGTAGAACAGTAGGGGGTATGCCTGTGAGCACAGCTTTCTGCCTCCTGAGCTGCTTCTGTCTGTCACACTCTTCTGCCATGAAGTTCTGCCTCACTTGGGCCCAGAGCTGTAAAGTTGGCTGACCAAACACTGCTGAACCTTTGAAATGTGAGCCAGAATAAACTTTCTCTCCTTTTATTTGTTCTTGTCAGGCTGCTAGGTCACAGTGGTGAGAAGTGTACTAAAACAAAGTACCTGTTTAAGTTTTCATTTTTTCAACTTTTGTGCTTAAATAAAATCAGAGACGGTGGGCACCATCTCCTCTAAAGGATATCCTCAAATCATTTCTACTCGATTATCCTTGGTGTCACAGACAAAATCTGCATTTTTTAATTCGTATTGCTACTTCCTGATCATTGATGTTCATCTCATTTTAAAATTTGCGGATTTGAAGTTCTGCCATGATTTATCATTCTTTGATATTGTCATCTGCTGTGGCCCTTTGATAAGTGACTTGCAGTCTTTCTTTTTATTTCAAATCCTGGCAGCCTCCATAATGACTTCAAAGACTCCTAAGTGGCTAGCCCACGGGCCACTTTATTCTCACACAGGCTCATTTTTATGGATTCTAGTTTCCTCAAATTGTACCCCTTTAGACAACTTTTCCCATGGCTATGACCTAGATTTTTTATCATCTCTTAAATTTTATTACCTTGTATGAAATAAGTTCCAAAATACTAATCTCTGTTCACAGTTTCCATTTGTTTTAGTCTTTTACTTCATTATTTTCACTATGAATTGACTTATCTTCATAACCTAAACTTTGCTTATCCAATCCTCACTTTTCTTTCATCCCTATTGTTTCTGTTTATTTCTTGTGAATTTCAGGCTCAATTGCTGATCATATAAACATTTAATTTGCAACTTACTTGTTAGACTTAGTTGTTTGGATTGCCTTTTTTTATTGCTAATTTAAATGATTTCCCCCAAGCATTATAAAAGTACATACCATTTGTTCAACCAAGCCATCATCTCAGGATACTAAGTGTTGGCTGGAAGAAATCAAACCTCCTTACAGACTGATGCTGCTATAAATTGTTTTCTTCCTCTTCACTGGGCATCAGTTCTCCTAGTAATCACTTTGCTTTTTCTTGTTCACCTTCACCAGGTCCTATCCATGTCTCATAACACCTATGGGATTTTTTCCCAGAACTCAACATATCAAATTTCCACAGTGACTCACTATCAAACTACCTTTTTTCTCTATTCTGTATACTCCTTACAGATGATCTATCTTACTATGGTTTCAATTAGTACCAATACACTGATGATTTTTAAGAATGTATCTAAAACTTTCCTTCTGAGCTTTGGATTTATAACTGCAACTATGTACTGATATTTTTGAATAGCACAACCATCCACACAGTAGCCAAGCTCAACATTATGCACCTCAGTCTTTCCTTTCCTATTGATTCTGTTTCCTTTTCCAGTACTGTTGTTACTTCCTTATTCAGAATCTGGACATGTTCTATGAGCTTCTGAAACAGTCTTCTTGCTGCTGTTTTTTTTTATTATTATTTAAGTTTGTTTAATATCTACTTTATACAGTTAGCCAAATTTGTATTCTAAAATACCAATCTCATTATGTAATTTCCCTGCTTCAGATATTTTACTGCCTCTCAAGGGTTATAGATTCAACTCCGTGTTTTCTGGCATGAAATTAATAGCCCTCCAGTAACTGTCCCCTTCCATTTTCCCTAATCTCATATCTTACCAAGGTCCCCACCTCTCACTTTATCAGGAATGCCCTTTGAGATTCTATGGTCTCTTGAGATCCAGGAATAGTGGATATATTACATCATATGTCTGGAACAACATGACTGTTCGGATGACACATTGTGTTTCTATCTCAAATACCACATTTTTTTCCCCCCAGTACCCAGAGGCACCTAACCACTGAGCCACATTATTTTTGTTTTGAGTTGAATTCTTGCTAAATTGCTAGGAACCTCGCTAGATTGCTGAGGTCAACTTTGAACTTGCAATCCTTCTACCTCTGCCTCTAGAGCTCCTTTGCACCATAGCCTGAGGCTCAAAGAGCACATTTTATTTTCTTGCATGTCCCTCCCAGCAGATTATAAACTCTTGAGAAAAAATATTACTATTACAGTAGTGTGCTTCTTAGAGTAGTATTCTAATATGAATTTATTAAGTAAATTAATGAATAAAAATTTAATGATTAAACCCAAGATACAAGATTTACACTAATACCCCTCTGTATTTTTGTTGTTTGCTAACATGTAACACCTCTACTGAAATACTTACATTACATAACAGTTGATATGGGACCATGTTTGACTGTGTCCCGCATTTAGTTATACTAAAATACAAACTGAATTTTAAATAGCATAAGTGAGTTTTATGCATCAACTTATACATATGTGTAGTTTACCTTCTTTGATATAGATGAATTAATAAAACTGAAGTATTCATGGAGTTCTAGCTGATCCTGTAGTAAACTTATAGTTTTTAATTAGGCAGCATTGGGCTTTTTGAAGAAAAGAAGAATTTACCAATTATTTAATGTTTTCTGCTTATATAAGATTAATGGTGATTATACATAATAATACACCAAACTTCCTGATTTTTAGAGTCAAAAATAGACCATGGTGGAAATATCAAAAAATTCTTATAATGCCATTCTCCTTTGTGTGGTGATTTATAAATGATCAGGAGTTGTGATATATTTCCTCTCAATAGCTCTGAGACTACTTCTTAGAGGACTTATTATGATTTAAGATGCTAGTTGCTCAACATTTCTATTTCACTGTAGCATCCAATTAATTATATTGATTTAATTTGTATTATTTGTCTGAGAATCCAGCCCCCTGTGTCTGTGACATAGTAAATACTATGTACCCGTCTGCTTTGAGTGGAAGGGGGATTATAGATTAACTTTTCCAAAAATTAATGCCATAAACTATTCTGTTAATTCTATGTCATAATTCTAAGGCATGCATTTGCTTAGAAGATTTCATATTGTATTATATTTTATTTAGTATTTTAGAGAAAATTGCCCTAAAAAATGGATGGCTTAAGAGTACTACAAAAAATGCAACTGCCCAATTTTCCCAAGAACTGAAGATGAATTTAATCTTAGACACTAAATACACTCACTGAGAGTATACCATCTATCACACCCAAGCAAAGTTCTGGTTCTCTTAGGTTAACCTATTCCCATTTTAATAACAGAACAGAAAGATGTTTTCTCTCATAGTACAAACAACAAATTTGTTATTGATTTTTTTTCCTGTTGCTCCTGCAGGCACTGTTCCCATTTGTGTGTATCCTTTTGTTTCTCCAGCCTTCTGCAAACCACGTTGCTAATGCACAATAGAGATTAGGTCATTCTCTTATTGAGTTGTTCTCTTTCCACTGCTAAGGTACGTTTGCACTTCACATGTAAAACAGTGGTCATATTTCATTCAGAGGGCCAGAAACATTACTTTCCTTATTATTTGGTGTTAATATCCTATGATTCAAATTACATTCCCATTCTAGGTGCTCCTGCCTATGCAGCTAACTTTTATTAAATGTATCCATTGCTTAATCATATTCATTTAGATAAATTTAACATCCTACTTGATCTTATTTGCATTAAGTAAGAAAGATAACTTTTTAATAACAAATGGACTCAAAAGATATTCATTAGGGATATTTCTATATCAACTTGATCATGCTGTTGTCTAATTTATGATTTAAAAACTAGTAATAAAGAATGAGAAACTTCTTAAAATAGCTTTGATTTTCCATTCTTCGCAAACAACATCTGTGGGATCAGCCTTTTCTTACAGTTAGTTGAACACTTGCCCCTCTTGTGGCTGGCTGGGAAGCATATAGTTTAAATGTCTGCAATAGTTTTGGTCAATTTTCAGCACTGAGATTATGTCAAAGCTTTGCACAGTTCTATTAGTTCCTCAAATCTAGGTGGCATTATAAAATGTATTGTGAATAATAGTTTGCATTTAACTTCTCATAAAAATGGACAAGACTCATAACAGTAGTGGACCAGAGGGTTGAAAATCCCATATTTGGAAGAGTTCCATCTCTGGGCAACTTAACTACACCTAACCAAAAACAAAGTCTGAGTTTATAGTTGGCCATTTAGAAAAAAAAAATATATAAGAGGTGTTATGAGGGAGAGAGCACTGTGGAAAGTATTTCTTGCATGTTTTTTCTTCCTGCTGTTAGATTTCTAGGCTGGGCAAAAAGTAAGATATAGTCATATTGACTCCTTGCATGATTATTATTGATTTTCTTTTCACTTAACAGAAACCTTGAATGTTGGTTCTGGAACAGTGTTGAAGTGCTTCCTCCTTCATCTCTTGTCCTCAATTCCTGTTTTTAGGTGGCAACATCAGAGTTGTCTAGAATAAAAAAGACCTGGTAGAAGTGACCTGAATATCATACAGGCAGATTTTCTGGTCTTTATATTATTAGATACTGTTGCCACAGTCAGTGTGAAAAGGAATGAAATATAATGACCATCCAACATGCTTTCAAAACCCCAAGCTGTGCCATTTGGGGAGAGGTCAGTGCAGGTCTAGTTTGAGTATGTTTTGCATAAAAGACAGTATAGAAAAAATGATGATGCTATTGTCACCTTTAATAGCTTTTAGTGTCACATACTTATCCAGACATGTGCTTTCCCAGTTTATTCTCTGCTCTTTTGTATTTACCTTTCTGTCAATCACTCTTTTTCATTTTCTTTGTGTTCATTTTCTGAGAAGAACTGTCTTATGTATTATGGCCATTAAATCTTCTTTATAGCAAGTTTCAGGTAAGAATGATTTTGCTCTTAGGCCAAGAAAGTGAAGGCAGAGTAGACTAAATTCCTTGAAAAATTCTTCTCCGTTTTCTTGAGTTATATTTCATGCTTCAGAAGAGCTGTTCTTCTCTAGGACCCCTAAGTTAACATTTTAGGTAATGAAACAACAAATTTTTTCCAAAAAATTATTTTAGACTGAAATGAAAACTAGGATCCATAAAATTAATGATGAGAAATCTACAAAGCTTTGAAAATAAAACCTTTAAAATTCATGTTTTTCACTAAATATTTATATACTAAATATTTATGTAGCACCTAGTAATTGCTTTTTACACGTTAAATGACACAGATATGGACGTTTTACCTGACTTCGTAGAAGTTTATTTGTAGACAGATGTGTATAGTAATAATGATTATGAATGTAAGTAAATATGTCAAAAGAACTTATCAGAATTAGAAAAAGAAATGTACACAGGGTTTCTAAAGGACATAAAGCAGATCTAATTTTCTCTGATGGTTTATTATGTTCCTCTGAGGACATGAAACCCAATTTGTTGTTTTGAATTAAAATAGGATATGATGTGGGAAGCTGCCACAGAGGGATAGTAACAGGGACAGAGTCCCTAAAACCTGGACTGAAAGAAGGGACATGTGGTGAAGTGCAAAGATGAGGAGAATGATGTCACATAGCAAGGTCACTGCATCAGGGAAGAACTTGACCATGCAAGACCTCAATGGCCAGACTAAGCATGAAATATAACTCAAGAAAACTAAGAAGAATTTTTCAAGGAATTTAGTCTACCCTGCCTCCACTTTCTTGACTTAAGAACTTTGAAGTTGCAGATTGAGGAATAAAATACATCCTGGCCAAAAATAAATAAACAAATAAATAAAAGGAATATTTACTTATTTATGTATTTGAGGCTATTTTTATCCAGGTAAGAAAAATAATCATAACTTTTCTAGGGTCGTATGATTTGAGTCGGAGTTAAGTACACCTCTTTGAGAATTGGAAGGTGAACACAACAGGCCATTGAGATGGGGATGAAGAGGGATTTAGAAGTGGGGTAATTTCTAGGTTTATGCCTTGCAAAATGGATTGATGAAGATACCATTTCTTGTGGTAGGAGCCTCTGCAGAGACTGATAATAGAATAATAGCACGGCACCAAAAGTTAAGTACTGCAGATGGAAATTTGGAATTATTGTCCTATCAATTATAGTAGAAGCTTTGGAAGACATGAAATTTCCTAGGGACTTATTATGCACGGAAAACAAAATTCTAGGACAGGCTATTAGTTAATGTGTTTCTATAGTAGGTATTTTTGTTGTTTTTTTTTTTTATAGGGTAGGAGCCTTGAGCAAATTTAAATGTTAATGTGAGGGATGCATTAAAATAGAGGTTTATTTGGAAGAAACAAAAATGATTAACAAGGTCCTTTAGAAGGTAGATATAAGGATATAAAACACAGCTAGAAGGATCAATACATTTTATATCAGCCACTGTATAAAAGTATTAGTGATTTGTTTGAAGCACAAAGCACCTTGTATTTTCCCACATTTTAGTTTTTTAAAATGTACTTCTTCAGTGTCAGTATATAACTCGTAGCTCATAAGGTTATGGTGAGGATTAAATGAGTTAGTACATGAAGAATTCTCAGGAAGATTCCAGGCAGAAGATGGAAAACCCATAAATATCAACTGTCTTTATAGCAATTTAAACATTGTATGGAAATGCCCTGCAAAAATTGTTGTGTTTAGGATACAGAAGACAAATTTACACATGTACCCATAGTGTTGATCTCAGAGCTTATAACTAGTATTCAGTTCATGCCTAGTGGTTAGAATTAAATGTACATTCAGATCCAGGTAATAATTTGTATTCTAGAGTAAAGAAGTAAATTTTGTCCTGTCAAGAGCTGGGAAAGATTTAATCAAATGTCTTTTCTGAATTGGCTTTCAGTGTTGAATGTATTGAGGTTGGAATACCATCATGCATTCAGCAGAGTAAATGCATTATTTTCCACCTAACATATGCAAAACTCTCTGTAACCAACAAGGAGGAGCATTTTAGCAATCTTTTAAATCAAGTGTTATGATTGAATCATACTGGAATCAAAGCCCCCATTGACTAATTGATGAGAGACCAATCCTCTAGCTAAGGGTAGGTCTTATGTGGTACAGTAGAGATGAATATGATTAGGTTTGATTACATTACATTTAATTTAATTAAATTGTTACCTTGCCCTTTTAAGCTTCTTTGTCTCTCTTGGACTTGCTTGTTTATGACAGAGGCTTATTTATTAAATTCTCTTTCATCTCTGGGTTCCTAGGATATTTTGAGGATAATTCATATTCATATTCATAGAAAGCAGTCAACCACATTATCAGAAAATAGACGTTTCCACTTGGGACAATTTCTCTCAGATATTTTGACTTAATTTTAATATGGCTAATTAACCTGAATGTTATGGTCAATAAGATTTTCAGTTCAATTCTTTCCTCTACTTCGAAAAATTAGCTCATAAAGATTATTCATTATATTCCAGGACATCAATTTTTTTTTAGAATTATCCAAGGTGTTCAAAGAAAGAAGAAAATGCAGAAATAACAATCTCCTGGGTCTTTTATTAATTATAGGTGATACAAGCCTTATGAATGAAACAAATATATATTGTATAAAATTGTTTGTATTTCTTCATTATATTAAATATATATCTTATGTGTATTTAATTGAGGAGACATTCCTTTTATGCAGGACAGAAGACAGAAAATTATGTTAGGACAAATAGAGTATTTACACCCTTTGCCATATGAGTTGGGGTTTTCTGAAGTCTTCCAGGGCCAACAGCTTAGTGCTGTGCTGGACGGGTTTTCCTCATAGGTCTACTGCTGTTGGGACACGTTTTGTTTTGTTTTGTTTCAGAAGATTTTAGAAGTCCAGAATTGGTAGATGAAATTAGAACTTTTCTAAACTTACAGCTTTCCCTCTCTTTCTGCCCAGTTGTATCTGAATGCCAAATGCAATGCAAAAGTGAGACTGTGGGTCTACTCAGAGGGTAATCCGTCTTGTCTCTTTTGGGGATACTGGATTTTACTATCAAAGTGAATTTTACAAAGATATAATTTACACATTTCTCAGCAAACTGGAATTGCTGATTTTATACTAAAGATTGTTAGAAAATAATGTAATGGAGATAACAGATAAGCTCTTCTTAATTAGTTAATTCTTAGTCATTCTTTCATCTGAATTTAGATATTATTTCCTCAAAGAATTCAATTCCCAAGACTGGGCCAATTTTACCTAATATATAAACTTGGCATATCTTTACATTATTTCTGTCATGTTCTACTTATCACATTTATAACTAAATAATTTTGTGTAATTAGCTGCTTGGATTCTTCACCGGACAATTATTTGTCAAGTTCATTCATGAATTTGGGATACCATATCTATTTTACATATCACATATGTAGTAACAGACATGGAGAATATATTATTATTAAAGACAAATTCTGGATTATAAATGCTTAGAAATCTTATAATCTGTTAACATAATTAAAGAATGTATATGTCAGCATATTTAATTGTTTTACTAGTGTCCTCCAACAACTCATGTCCACACAGAACTTGAGAGTGTGAGTTTATTTCAAAATAGTCTCTGAAGATGTAATTAATTAGGATAATATGCTAAATTTAAATTGAACTCTAAATCTAATGATTAGTGTGTCCCTGCAAGAAGAAATGGAAGCACAGAGACAGAGAGAAAGATTATATGATGATGGAGGCAGAAATGGGCTTGAAGTTTCATAATCAAGGAAGACCTGGGGTCAGCAGAAGCTGGAAGAATCCAGAAACAGTAAAAATTCTTTCACGTATGCTTCAGAAGGAGCATGGCCTTGCTGATCCTGCATTTCAGACTTACATTCCCCAGGATTGTGAGAGGGGAACTGTTGGTTGTTTGAAGCCACCCACCTCATGCATAATGTTTAACTAACATGGGATTTGCAAATTAATATCGATATTTGTAACTTAGCTGGACACTGGATTAGTATTTATTTTCATTGTCTCCTATGATGAAATGTTTGAACTCTATAGAACAATAAAACAAAATTGAAGGATATATTTCTCCTAGTGGGATCATAAGTAAGAAGAAAATAAATTAGTATTTTTATGGAGAAATTAGTTAGGGGTATTATGTAAGTGAAGTCGATATAGCAGATTTGCTAAACATTAGATATGTTTCATGCTAAAAATAAGATAATTCAAACATTAATCTTTCCACATTAATGATATACCTATTCTAAAGAAATTAAAAGCAGACCAGTTTTCTGAAAAATGCTTCCATTTCTTATAAACTTATTTCTATTAAAATAGTTGATAATTTATAACTTAATATTATTCAACTGGATTGTTGGCAGATCAAAACTAACAAATGCAATATAAAATGGCAATAATTATTTGAAATCTCCAAGGAGATCAAATGGTAAATTCAAAAACACTGACATTTTTCTACCAGTCGAAAGCACATTTAAACAAATCATGGTTTCAAAGAAAAGCATAGAGAAGGCTTTCATTAAGAGATTTATAAATTATTGTGCCATTTTATGATAAAATATTGTTTATTTATGAAAAAAAGATAACAAATTAAAATCTACTTGTTTTTTCTACTAAGATCAATATGCACTTAACAAAATAAATGACAAAAATGAACATTTTTCACTAAACAAGTCAATAATGATTCTTTTCACCCAATATCAAAATGTGCTTCTTTTCCCATATTAGTATGTCCTAGCAATTGAGAACTTAGGCTTAAAAGTCATCATATAATAGAGGTTCAAAAACTGAATTTGGCAATGCACATGATTTAAAAATACAATGTCTTTGAACTATTTAATACATTTTTTTCATAAAATATGTTTTCAATAATTGGTTGTTCTAATGGTTCTAAAACTGCTGCAAATTTATTTAAAATAATTTGCTTTATTTGTGTCTGAATCCTAAGTACACTGGTGACACAGAATAAATGTTCATTAAATGTTTATTAAATGAATGAGTGGTTTAAAAAAATCAGCCCCAAAAATATAGAAAAATCAACTAACTACTTAATAAATTTGGAGAGTATAAGCAAGTTATCCAGATATTTTCATGAAATACAGATATGAAAAATAATCCTGCTAGTTTTGTGTATTTATTATATGTCTGGAACTTAGCAGATCCTTTGGACACATGGTGTCATCTGATCATCTTAGGAAACCTATGAAATCTGAAGGTATCTTTTTCTATATTCATTATTATAAGGAAGGATACACAGGGGCTAAGAGACATTAAATCATTTGTCACTGAACAACTAATTATGGCAGAAATGGTATCAAAAATCCAGTTCATGTGATAGAAAGAGTATCTCTTTCCTTATATTAACAAAAAATACTTAAACATTTTAAATATTTCACTCAACTGTAACAAAAGCATTTTTGGAAAGAAAACAGGTGGTTTAATAAACCTTGGTTATACAGATGAATATATGTGAAAGAGTATTGGTTCTGATCTTGAAAGATTTTTTTATTTTTCTAAAAACAAAAAAACAAAAACAAAATACCCACCGTTTGAGGAGTTAGGAAATCTTTTCTGGTTGGGATTTCTTTGTCTTTTGTACAGACCCATGCTAATCGTACTTGAGATACTTCATTACTGCTCAAATTTATAATGGGTATCATTTGAAACTCCTCTTGGGAAAATTTCAAAACTTATATTTCATAAACTTTAAAAATTATGCAACAGAACGCTCCAGTCTTCTCTCAAATTACATAGAGGTTGCACTCACCTTTGTCCTACTGGGGATCATGGCATTGTACAAAGTTGTGAAACACATTTGTTAGAATGTGTAAGTGCACAGTCTGGAGCAGGTGTTCTTAATCACCATTTCATGCAGTCCAGGGCTCCTCCTACAGACGAGATCAGGCATATCACCAACAAATCACTGTGTTCAGTGAGCCAAAAATCCTATTTAAAGTTGCCTAAATCAATCAATCTTTCTGTAGAAAAATCTCTTTCATTATGCTTTACATATATTAAATATAAGCATTACTTAGAATGAAAGGTGTCAAGGCATTTTATGTGCTAAAATATAAAGGGAACAGAAATGAAAACTCACTTTTCATCTCTGAGCACACTTGCCACATGGCATTATCTGGGATCTCACCGTCCTATGTGATATCATTTGGTCCATTACTTTAATAAAAAGATTCCTTAGAGCAGCTACAACTGTGCTTTTCAAATGTAATGTTTTCTCTTTCCCCATCTCCCTTGTGAAGCTGTTCTGACCTTGACAGCTTCTATCCCATTACTGAAATATTACAGCAATAATTCAGAAACACCATGGTTAATATTAAAGTAACATTTAACTATCTAGAGATTTGAGTGTTGGGGAATTCTATGGTATCTTCCCTCATGGTTTTTAATGGTTCAAAATTCTGAAGATTGATGCAATCAAGTATTAAAGCAAACATATTCAAAAACAGCAGATATCAGGCAAATCAGAATTTGATTTTTTTCCCCTCCAGAAGAAAAGACTCTTTTTTTAAACAGAGATGTTGTATATAATTGTAGTGAATATGTGGATGAAAACCATATTTGTCTTTAGTATGTAGTGGCCTAATTGATTAAAAAAAAGACTATTCCTAATTAGTTCACCTGTACTACCAGGACTTTTTCTGATCAATATCTTTCCTTATTTTTTGTGGAAGGGGGAAAAGTATAAAAAGGTCAGTATTTAACAGATTTGAGCTGGGAATGAGGTCTCATATTGATGGAATGGGTTCCTATGTTTTCTGATCATTCAATAAATGATGAACTGAGGATGCATTGCTGTTTTATGACATCAACAGCAAACAGTTTTCATATCATGCTTGTAAAGTGCCCATTACTTTTAGGTGTTATTCAATTCACAGGAATCTTTGTCTTTAAGTCAATGTTATTTCCATAATGAGCTTCCTATTTCCCATGACTTTGAGTTACTTCAGGAAAATCTTTAGTCCTAAGTACCCCTCAGCAGTACCTGATGATTACTAATCAAAACTAATGAAACTCAAACTCACATTTAAGACAATTCCATTACACTCATACTTCTATTTCTCCTGCCCATTGTTTTCTTTACATCTTTGTTTCAGTCTAAAAGACCATCTCCCTTCAACCCACCACCATGACAATGTAGAATCTATGAAGGAGGGAGCTTTGCCTGTGGGTCTCATTGCACTACTTCCTGTGACAACCAGCACATAATAAATGTGTGATAAATAATTGCCAAATGCAAGAATTAGAGTTTACACACATTGATGGAAGAAACTAAATATATACTTATTGGATGATACACATGTTACTGAATAATGCATAACCAAACAAAAGCAGCAAATTGTATGCCATCCTTTCATACTGTATGGTTCCACAGTCCTCTAATTATTGCTTGTATTGATTTATTACTAAATTAATTTCCTTTGCCTCAATCTAATTCTTCATTTGTTTCCGTGTTATAAGGATCTATAGATCTTAACCACATTCCACTCTTACCAGCTGTCAATCCCAATGCAAACCTTTATTCTCATGATGCTTAAGGATAAATGTGCCAACAAGTTAAAATTTAACTTTGTATTTCTCTGTTTATTTCATGTATTAAATATTTATTATCCATTTCTATCTGAAAAATCATTAATCTCTTCCTTCATATATTTAATCACTCATTCATTATTAACAGCTATTCATTAAATGCCTAATAACATTTATTAGCAATAAATCTGGTTTATTATTTATCACCATTGTGAATCAGTTTTGAAAATGCATTATTTAATCTTTAGAAATCTTGTTGATACTAATATCTGAATGCCCATCTTCTTTCTCAGATAGACTATGCCAAAGCCATGTCTTCGTTTTCAATCTACCTCAGTTTTTAATTTCACTGTAGTGAACTAAGAGAAAAGTAGCTATCACTCTCAAATATAACGCAAGTACCACAGGAATGATTTCAGACAGAAATGTAGGCTTTTAAAATTTTTATCCCTGCTTTTTTCCATAGATAAGACAAAAGTTAAGGAAATTTAATTTTTAAAAAAATGATTGGGTCAAATCAAGATATCTTTCCTGTTAATTTTCACTACTATAGTCTCTAGTATAGAAGATGGTGCCTGAGATATGATAACTGTTTGATAATGTTAGTTTAACAAATAAACACATGCCTCAGAGAGGGAGTAGATTGTCTATACTGACCAGAATTATTTCTAACTTTGGGAGATACATCTATATAGTCCTGCACATTTGAAAGCTGTTAAACTACATTATCATATGTAAAGGGAAAGAAAAAAGGAACTTGTATTATTCTACTTAATTTCTCTGTGTATATGTGTGTACATATATATCATATCCTATTATTGTGTTATATATAAGAAAAATTAAAATATATATATAAGTTTTCTATATGATATTTATGTTTATATAAATTCTATGTAGTCAGAATTAAGCAAATAAACCATTCCTTCACCATGGTGTTACAGATGTTTTCATGAAAACTCATAAGCCAAGAAACTTTTGTGCTAGTGTCTGCAATTATGGAAACAAACAAAAAAAAATAAAAATAATAATACTATTTATTAAGAAGATTTTATAAATTATAAGTTTTATAATTTATAAATTTTATGAATTATGATGGAGAGTTTACAGTGTACTCAGGAAAAGTTACATGGAAGCAGAACAGGCTCCCTCTAATCTTTGTGTAGCCAGACTGTTATCTGGAATAGAATTGCTTACACCTTTCTGTTTTCTCACATGCGTGTAAAAAGAGATGCCATCCCTCTCTCTTCTGGAGGAGAGTTTAGGTGTTAGTCATTATGAATGTCAAGGAAATGCTTCCATCTATTACTAATATTTCAGTCCTCATACTACAGAAGAAATAGATAATTACCAAATGTTACCTCTTCCTTTCTCCTCAACTTGAGTCCAGTTGGTATGACTTAGGTCACTTATTGTTCCCTAAATCAAATTAAAGGAGTAAACATAATTAGTAATCCATTAGGCTGTATACAAAAGTAAATGAGTAATCTTACAAAAGGAAATTGAAATGTTAGGAACTTTAATGATTTTTTTATGCTCAAAAATAATGCCAGCAATTCTTCTTATGAATATATATCCAAAAGAATTGAAAGCAGTTCTGGAGGAGGTATTTGTATATTATTACACTTGTGTTCATGCCAGTATTATTTATGATAACCAAAAGCCAGACACAACACAAGTGTTCATTGATGACCGTGAATAAATGGATAAATAAAAGGTAGTGTAGACAAACAATGGAATATTATATACAGACTTTAAAAGGAAGGAAACAACCATACTGATCCATGATAAAAAATGAAACAATGTTGATGAAACTGTACTAAGTAAAATAAGACAGTCACAAAATGACAAACAGTATATGATTCCACTTATTCCAGGTACTCAGGGTAGTCAAATCCATTGCAACAGAAAAATGGTGGTTGCCAAGGGGTGGGGAAAGGGAAGAATTGAAAGTCATCGTTAATGCATATAGTGTTAGTATTGCAGGATTGAAAAAAATGTTCTGGAGGTTGTACCACAGTAGAATGTATTTAACCCTTAAAAATGGTCAGCATGGTCAATTTTACATCACTTGTTTTATCATGATTAATTTATTTTCAAATTACTGGGATTATGAAACAAATGCTGATGAAATAAAAATTCTTTGAACTCCTTTTACATTCTAACAATCATTTGAAACCATAATATTTACTTTTTAAGCATTCAGCTGATTTATTAAAGCCCACCAATGGAGATGGAGATGAAAAAAATCTGCTTTTCTAAGCCTCCTATTGAAATATGAATTGCATCCAAAACACCCTCCTCGAAGACACACCCAAACCAATGTTTGACCAATTAATTATCTGAGCCTCCTGGCAAGTTGACCTCAAAATAAGTATCACAACGCCAAATATAAACGTGTTTTCATTTTCATACAGTCATTGGACAAAAAGATTTCTATTGTGTCATATCATTAGATTTCAGTTACTAAAGAAAAAATTATTATAAGAGATTGCAAGGCAAATTTAAATTCTAAAATTCAAGTATTGTTGGTAACGTCTAAATGACTATCTTCAGATAAATATAGACTATCTCCATGTGTTGGGTGCTAGAGTCTATTGGATGTTGTGGGTTGTGTTTTGAATTTATACCTTTGTGCTTCTTTTTTTCTCTGTGTGTCTGCATGTGTATGTGTACTTAAGACCACATGCAAAGACAATAGGGTATGGATGGCAGGACACTGAGGGATAATTATAACTATTTAGAATTCTGGCAAACATGTTTACCTTCAACATTATTCAAAATAGTTTGAATATTTTAAAATCCAGAAATAGCTTTTTTTGAAATGTTAATAAATCTATAACAAATTGATTATTTACATTAAGCATAGAGAAAATAGAACTTAGCTATGTAGTGTATATAGAAGATGAGCTTCTTCTCCATCTTTCTTGTATAATTTTCAAATTTCATATTCAAATAAAAGTAGCTTCGAATCAAGAGGAATTATAGAAACATTATTTAATTTGCTCTTTCTAATTCTTTCCAAGCTCACAACTTTCTGATCAGCAAACTATCAAACAAACTATACAACTGCCTTCAACATCCAGGATGGAGGAAACATTCTCTATTTCTGTATATTTCACCATTCATAATTTCATGATCTTTTTGTATTCTTGAAATTCCCTTAATTCCTTTGAACAGGAGGTGTTATACTTAATATCTGAAAAATATTATTTGTAATATTTTTTCTACTATATCTGAAAAATATTATTTGTAATATTTTTTCTGCTAATTAAGCTTATTGGATAAGGTGTTTCCTAGAGACACTGGTATTGCAAATTCTTTCTGCAATTAATCTCTTCAGATGAAGACAAATATATCTAGAGGAGAGTTAAAATATGCATAAAATCATGTTCTTCCCCCCGCTTCATTATTTGTTTTCTTTAAAGATGCCCTGCTCTGTAAATTCTTTAACTCTTGATACATAGAGTGAGCCTCTAAAAATTCCCCATCTGCCCTTCAGGAGGGCTGGAGGGAATGTCCATGGCTTTCTAACCCTGCGTTTATTGCTTCAGCAAATCCCATATGCTTGCATGCTTTTAGATGAAAGAGCACATCTGATCCTGGAAATAACTAAGGCAGTCTTCTACTATTTACTAGCTAGACAGCACCCTTTAGAATTATTTATTATAAAGCAGGTGAGAAGGGAAATAGAATTTTGACAATTCCTTTTACTGAAATCTGTTCTTTTTGAAAATATACACATGCACACCTCTCTCTCTCACACATAAAGCAGTGCAGTTTCTAGTTTGCATCAACGATTAAATTAATGAAATAGAAAAAGTGCAGGAGTCAGTAGGCAGATATATTGAATAAAAGGATTTCTAAATCCTCCAGGGAAAGAACACAGCACAACAGCACATAAGCCTACATTCATAGTGGGAATAATCAATTCATTTGAATAGAAAAAAAAAAAAAATATATATATATATATATATATATATATATATATATATATATATATATATATATGTATTTATCTATCTAGGAAAATAAGTTTTGTTTTTTGAAGTCCCTTAAATAATACACAAGTGTCTTCACAGTGCTCCTGTGCTTAAAGCTCAGTGTACCACAATTGACCATATAAAGCTGATAAATGTGTTTCTGAAGGGCAATGAATCAAGGTCATGCTTCCTTAGTTCCATATAGTCCATCCTTCTTCTCTTTCACAGCCTCCAAAGTAAGAATGAAATACTGAAAATTTATATTACTGCAATACTATAAAACCCATGAATGCAATGAGATTTTGCTGAAAGAATATAAAGTATGTTACAGTTGCAAGCAACATCTTCAGACATGGGATTGCCAGTCATATGGATGGGTGTTACTGCTTCTGAATCTTTACTCCATACAATGTGTGTGTATGGGGGGTATTTTTGAAATTCATAAGCTTCTCTGACTATGGAAATACATTCAGGACATGGTTATTGAAACTCAGTCTCTCTACTGATGTGTAGATTCACAAAATAAGTCATTCTATGGAACATAGCTATAGTATGGATACAGTTTAACTTTGTGGAAATTCTGAATAGAAATTTGCACTCCAATGTACTTCTTAGGTTAATATGTTAAGGATATTTCACACTTGTTACATGCTTTACCTTCTCTAAAGTTTCATGGTAATAAATGTAAAATTATCTCTCATAGTCATTTCCTTTTCAATTTACATGCTTTTTGAAAAATAATTTCACCTGCCATACTGTTATCTTGCTTTAGTGTAGTACACAGTCAAGTTAAGGCTTTAAGGGATTCTTCTGAAGGAAGTTCTAAATCTCACCTCATAATCAATATGCTGCCGCACTTCCCCCAAATAGAAATACACTCTCAATCCATTTCTGAAAAGCATCATGACATTCCTTTATTGGTACAAAATTGCATTCAATTTCAAGTATCTCAGAAGAATGTTAACACTTTTGTTTTTTGATCTGGACATAGAGGTACATAGCACATTAATTCAAATCACAAATGGTACTAAATTGGGTGATAATATGAATAGCCAGAGAAAACAAACAGATGATGAAAAAGAGATCCAGAGCAAAATAATGTTCACACTTCTTAATACCATATTGGCTACACATAAGATAAATACCCAAACACTGATTTCTAGTATTGAGTGAAGATTTTCTACATGACTCACTTATAAAGAAACTCGTGACTGATAAAAACAAAATAACTACAAATTTATAAAGAAGAATATCCAGGGAAGTTGAACAAATGACAGTAGCATATACTGGAACATCTCTTCAGTGTCTCCAGAAGTGATTGTCCCTTTCAAAATAACACTGTCTTCTACTTGGCCCATCTGTTCAATCCAGCTGTTGTCATATTTATGTTTCACATAAATACATGTGAAAAGGTGGAGATCACCTATGTGGGGAGATACAGTCATCTCATAAGTTAGAATTTTTTACACATCATAAGAAGGAGTAGGAGAAAGTTGGGAGGGAAGCTGACAACATTTCTTTTTATGAACCAGGAAAGACATCACAAGTTCAAAGCAAAAGAGAGAGATGCTCATTGTAAAAACATTATAAAACAGTTGTAAAAATAGGCATGTTGTAACAGGTACCTAATAACATGTGGTGCAGGAAAAATTATTATTGGGAAGTAATGCCCTTTTTAAGCTTAATAGCCAGTTCAAATAGGAATTTTCATATCTCTGAAATATGTTTCTCTAATCTGTGTTTCACTTTGGACTCTTGGGTTTAGCTTGCAGTATCATCAATTTATTATTTTAAAATGAAAGTATTATATAGACCCAGGTTAGAATTTAACCATTTTTATTATTATAAAATACCAAAAGACACCATGCTATTTCTCTACTTCTTTTTTCTTCTGATTTCTTTGTACAATGCAAAAAAAAATGAATTTTCATTACCATGAAAAAAAAAAAAACAGAAGTGTATTACCACATTTAGAATCAGATTCTAGGAGTCAGAAAAGAGCCTAAGGGAATGAATAAAAAGTGAAGTAAACTATAAAAAATCAGGAGCTCACCAAATTATTCCATAATTAGTTTAATGTTCTTTATACTTACTGAAATCCTGGGTATTCAGCCTGTAATTATGAACAGTGAGCTTTTCTTCCTATTTTTACATATCAACAAAGAAATAGAGTCAACTATATCCATAAAGGTTGATGAGACTTACACATGCATCAGGATGAAGGCACAAAATGGTAAGTGTGGCTTATTTGTTAGTTTGGAGAGGTAGATGATGTTAGGACACACACATGCACACACACAAAATTAATTAAAATTAGCCCAACACTGGTTAAAACAAATAAAGAAATTAAAACTCTTAGATCCTCTCCAACCTCAAACTTTACTTACTGTTTTCAAACTTATACATATTCAGACTTTGATCTTTATTGTTATTATTTTACCTCAATAAATAAATATATATTTAATCTTTGTAGATGTGTGTGTTTTTAAATACATGTGAAAAGTGTGTCCTGTGTGTGCATGTACGAGCATGCATGTATGTGTGTGTGTTTATCTCAATTAAGCAGCAAGGGTATGAAGGAAAGACTTGTAATTACATATCACTCTCTTTGTGCTCTAAAATTATACTCAATTACAGATTTCTTCTATTCTGAAATCTGGCAAAAGGGGAAGACAATTGAGGGACAGTTGATGCCTTCATTATTACCTTTTTTTTATTATGGTTACATTTGGGGGGGGGTACCAGGGATTTATCTCAGGGGCACTTAACCACTGAGCCACACCCCCAGCCCTATTTTGTATTTGTTTTAGAGACAAGGTTTCACTGAGTTTCTTAGTTGCCTCACTTTTGCTGAGGCTGGTTTTTAACTCAGGATTCTCCTGCCTCAACCTCCTGAGCAGCTGGGATTAAAGACATGTGCCACCATGCCTGGATATTATTTTTATTTTTATTTATTTTTCATTTTTTTGTTGTTGTTCTAACTAGTTATACATGACAACAGAATGCATTTTGACACATACATAAATGGAGTTTAACTTCTGAGTCTTCTGATTGTACATGATGTAGAATTACACTGGTTTTATAATCATATATGGTTATAGGGTAATAATGTCCAATTCATTCGATTCATTCCATTCTCCTTCTCCACCCTCCTTTCACTCCTGTCTGACTAACAGAAAGTAACTCTATTCTTTTCTAGTCCTCACCCCCAGATTATGGCTTATAATGAATTAGCATCTGCATATCAAAGAAAACATTCAGCTTTTGCTTCTTGGGATTTGCTTATTTCACTTAGCATAGTATTCTCCAGATTCATCTATTTACCTACAAATGCCATAATTTCATTTTTTCTCCAAGGCTGAGTAATATTCCAATGTGAATATATACCACAGTTTTTAAAAATACATTCATCTATTGAAGGGCACCTAGATTGTTTCCATAAATTAGCTATTGTGAATTGAGCTGCTATAAAATTGATGTTGCTGTGTCACTGTACTATGCTAATTTTAAGTCCTTTGTGTATAAACTGGAGAGTGGGAAACTGGGTCAAATAGTGGTTCCATCTCAAGTTTTCTGAGGAATCTCCATACTGCTTTCCAAAGTGGTTGCACCAATTTGCTGTCCCACTAGCAATGTATGCGTATACATTTTCCCCCACATCCTTGCCCACATTTCTTGTTGTTTGTATTCTTGATAATTGCCATCTGACTGGAGTGAGATGAGTTTTAATTGCATTTTTCTAATAGCTAAAGATGTTGAATATTTTTTCATGTATTTGTTGACTGATTGGATTTCTGCTTCTCTGAAGAGTCTGTTCAGGTTCTTAACCCATTTACTGATTAGGTTATTTGTTCTTTTGGTGTTAAGTTTTTTGAGTTCTTTGTTAGTTTTGGAGGTTAATGTTCTATCAGAGGTGCATGTAGTAAAGATTTTCTCCCATTCTGTAGGCTCTGTCTTCATGTTATTGATTATTTCCTTTGTTGATAAGATTTTTAGTTGATTCCAATCCATTTATTGATTTTCAATGTTACTTCTTGTGCTTTAGATGTATTAAGAAAGTCTATTCCTAGGCTGAAATTGTAAAGATTTGGGCCTACTTTTTCTGTTATGCTCAAGGTTTCTATTCTAGTGCCTAAGTCTTTGATCCATTTTCAGCTGATTTTTGTACAGGGTGAGAGATAAGGCTTTAATTTCACTTCACTACACATGGATTTCCAGTTTTCCCAGTACCATTTGTTGAAGAGGCTATCTTTTTTCCAATGTATGTTTTTGGAACCTTTTTATAGTATGAGATAACTATATTTATGTGGGTTTGTCTGTGTCTTCTATTCTGGTCTAGGTTTCAGTTTTGGTGCCAATACTATGCTGTTTTGTTACTATAACTCTGTAGTGTAATTTAAGTTCTGGCGTTGTGATGCCTCCTGCTTCACTTTTCTTGTTAGGGATTGTTTTGACTATTCTGGGCTTCTAATTTTTCCAAATGAATTGTATGTTTGCTTTTTTAAAATTTCTATGATGAATGTCATTGGGATTTTAATAGGAATTGCATTAACTCTGTATAATGCTTTTGGTAGCATGGCCATTTTTACAATGTCAACTGTCTATCCAAGAGCATGGGAGATCTTTCCATCTTCTAAGGTCTTCTTTAATTTCTTTATTTAGTGTTCTGTCATTTTCATTTTAGAGGTATTTAACCTCTTTTGTTAGATTAATTCCATTTTTTCTTTCTCCCATGTATATCCCTTTAATTTCTTTCTTCTGTCTAACTTCTCTGGCTAGAATTTGAAGAATTATGTTGAATAACAGTGGTAAAAGAGAGCATTCTTGTCTTATTCCAGTTCTTAGAATGCTTTCAAATTTTCTCCATTTAGAATGATGTTGGCCTTGAGGTTAGCATATATAGGTTTTACAATGTTAAGGTATTTTTTCATTATCCCTAGTTGTTCTAGTGTTTTGAGCATGAAGAGGTGTTTTATTTTGTCAAAATGCTTGTTCTGCATCTATGGAGATGATCATATTATTCTTGTGTTTAAGTCTATTGATGTTATGAATTATATTTATTGATTTCTGTATGTTGAATCAACCTTGTATCACTGAGATGAACCCCACTTAATCATGGTGCACTATCTTTTTAATATGATTTTGAATGCAATTTACCAGAACTTTATTGAGAATTTTAGCAAATATGTTCATCAGGGATGTTGGTCTGAAGATTTCTTCTCTTGCTGTGTCTTTGTCTGGTATTGGTATCAGGGTGATACTAGCTCCATTCAATGAGTTTGGAAGTATTCCCTCTTTTTCTATTATATGGAATAATTGGAGAAGTATTGGCATTAATTCTTCTTCAAAGGTCTTATTGATCTTGGCTGAGAATCCCTCTGGTACTGGGCCTTTATTAACTTGTAGACTTTTGATTAAATCTTCCATTTCATTGGTTGAAACTGAGTGTTTAAATCATATATTTCCTCCTGATTCAATTTGGTAGGTTATATATCTATAGAAAATTTTTGGTATCTTCAAGATTTTCTATTTTATTGGTGTATACATTTTCAAAAAAAATTTATTATCTTCTATATTTCTGTAGTGTATCACGACAGCATAATAGTCTCTTCTTCATCATCAATTTTAGTAATCTGGGTGTTCTCTCTTTCTCTCTTTGATAGCATGGCTAAGGGTTTATCAATTTCATTTATTTTTTCAAAGGACAAATTTTTGTTTGTCAATTATTTTAGTTGTTTCTTTTGATTCAGTTTCATTGGTTTCTGCCATGATTTTAATTAATTTCTGTCTTCTACTGATTTTAGTGTTGATTTTTTTCTCCTTTTTCTAGGTCTTTGAGACATAATGTTAGCTCATTTATTTGTTGACTTTCTATTCTTTGAATGAATGAGTTCAATACATTAAAGTTTCCTTTTAGCACTGTATTCATATTTTCCCAGAGATTATGATATGTTGTACTGCCATTGTCTTTTACTTCTAAGTACTTTTTTTCATCCACGATTTCTTCTGGTATCTGTTCATCATTCAATAGCATATTATTTAATCTCCAGGTGTTAAAGTAACTTCTTGATTTTCGTATTGATTTCTAATTTAATTCTACTATTATCTAATAGAATGCATGGCATTATCTATATTTGGTATTATCTCATGGTATTTTCTCAGAAAGCTGCTTTGAGGCATAAGAGATAATCTCTTTTAGAGAAGGATCTATATGCTGCCAAGAGGAAAGTGTATTCACTCATGGATGCATGAATTATTCTACATATGTCTGTTAAGTCTGAATTATTGATTGTATTATTTAGTTCTACAGTTTATTTGTTTAGTTTTATTTGGAGCATCTATTCAGTAGTGAAAGAGGTGTGTTAAAGTCACCCAGTATTATTACATTGTGGTCTATCTGATTCTTGAAATTGAGAAGGGTTTGTTTGATGTACATATAGGCTCCATTGTTTGGGGCATAAATATTTGTTATCTCATTGTTGTATAATTCCCTTAAGCACCATAAAATATCCTTTTTATCCCTTCTGATTAACTTTGGCTTGAGCCCCTGAGAAAAAGGTCCTTTATTAGGAAGCAGGAAGGAGGAGGGTGAGTGTGATACAGTTTAGAGATTAATACAGAGACCAGGAATGGGAGGTCTTTGGGAGAGATAAGGAGATAAGACCAGACTTATCACACAAGGGGACCCAAAAAGAGATCCTTAAGATGCAGTCTCCCTTTAGGTACAGCAGGTGCCACGCCCCACTTCCAGGTGCCCTACACTCAGAACCAACCCTCCCTCCCTGGTTACCTTCACCATCCTGAGGGCGGAGATGCCAGCTAACAACAGACAATCCCACCTATTGGATGAAAAGGGAAGCAGGAAAGATACTGATCTCCAACCTAAACAATCCCTGTTTCTTCCTTTGAGATTTTTTTCCTTCTCCCTCTCTATTCTCCTGCCCTCACATACCCAACATATATGAAACCAAAATTTTGCATAGATTAGGATATTGAGGACTGGGACAATGGAATATTATATTACATTTGTATTGTATACTCTTCATCTCCATCTAATTTTTACTATTTTAACATTTTTAATTTTTCTTAATATATATATATATATATATGTGTGTGTGTGTGTGTGTGTTTGTTTTATGTACTCTACTGTCTTCTCACTTACCTGTCTACCCCAAATTACTTCTTTTCTATTCCCCTGCTACTAACCTCCTTCTTTAGAGCTCTCTTTCACACTTTCTAAGATGTAGTAACTCTATATCCTCACCTCCTACTTCCTCAGCATATCTTCCTACACTTCACCCTTGGTCTTTGTTCACCATCAGAAACTGTAAACCCTTTTACAAATTTACCGATTATATTGTAGACAATAATTGAATTCACCATTTCTGTACATTGTGACCAAACTGCAAATATCTTAATAGCATCTATTTGGTTTAGGTTGTATATTTAGATTGGGATCTGTTAACATTGTCCTTCCCCTCAAAGGTGAGGTATTGAAACCCTACAGGGTTACTATAAGCCTGTAGGGTAAAAACAGTAATGCCTTGGATCCACAGGGCTAGAAAGGAAGACACACAAGCAACATGAAAAGACAAGGGAATAAAGGGCCCCAAACAAATCAAGATACCATATTATTAGAATCCATGGCCAGCACAGCAGAAGAAATTACAGAGAAGGAGTTTAGGATGTACATAATTAAAATGTTCTATGAATTAAAGGATGATATGAGAAAACAAATACAGGCAACAAAAGATCATTTTGACAAAAAGCTACATATTCAAATACAGGAAGCAAAATGGTAGAAATGTGAACAAAAAGAGAAAAAAAAAGATCTTGGAGAAAAATTGAACAATTGTTTCCATTGGAATTCAAAAGTCTCTCAGTTTCCCTTCTCAGCAATTAGGTGGGGCTGTGAGCTGTTCTGCACAGGGTGGATCAAAGCAGGTGCAGGAACCTGCAGATGGGGGCTGGGACCTGTAAATGGCTGCAAAGTTGCACACTAGACTGGGTGGGTCTGTTGGCTATTGGGCATTTGGGGACCCAGCTGTTTTGAGCCCAGTATTTCAAGGTTGAGTGCAATGATCTGTGGGTTATCCATGAAACTTGGAGTGATGAGCCAGGTTGGGGGCCAGGGAGGGATTGGGTTACTTGGGACTGAAGAGCTGGAGGGCCCTAATGGGTACCGGATTCATGCTGGACCTGGCAGGACTCAGGGACCAGTGTATGCACAACTGGGGAAAAAAAAGGCTGGTGTCTGGAACGGGTGAGTGCCACTCCAGTGGGGGCCCTGGGAACCCACTGGATGCTGGACTGGCTAGCTGGACTAGCTAAGAGCAAAATTCCCTCATACCCGCTTCCAACCTTCTGACTCTTAGTTGCTGGTACTCAGTTCTGTCATTTCCTATGAGCCTCTGGGTTCACAGAGCTGGGGAGAGTCTCTTCTGCATCACTAATCTGTATTCCCTGGGGTGAAATGCACCCAATTTCTGACTTTTCACCGGTTTATTAGGCTCAGACAGGCCCACGCAGACCTATCTGCAAACTTATATGTTTGGGTTTCCAGTTTCCTTGGGCTCCCCAATGCTGCAGTCCCAAGATGGCTCCTGGATTGTGGATAACTGATAAACTTTGGTGCAGAGATTTTTGTTTGTTTGTTTGTTTGTTATCTGATTAATGAGTCAAATAGTCTCTGATTTAGTTAGGCCAGAATTGCTCCTCCAGAATCGGGAATTATCATGCTAAATCTCTGGGAGTTGTGTTATTCCTGTTGTTTGAGTTCTGCATAGCTAAGCTAAAAGAAATGATGCCTCACACTCATCCACTATCTTTGAGCCCACCATAGTTACCTTTTTGTCATAAAATATATTGCTCTCCTTTTGTCCTGTGACCATGTAAAATTAGTATGGATTTTGTTATTCAAATGTCCACTTCTGTGTATGTCATCGCTCTTCTGAAATCAAGTCTTTGGAACCCTTATGATGTTAGAAATTCAGTCTTTTACTCAACACTCTTTAAAGTCCCACCTGGCATCATCTAAGCTGAAACCCAGAATCCTATCAGGCTTACCATATCCTCTCTCATCTTCCTTCTGCCTCCTGGGTCAAAGTCCTGGGTCTATGTCACCCTCTCTCAGTGCAGCCACAATGGTCTTTGTTCAGTGTATTAATCACCTCGGGACATTGAAAATATTTCTTCTGGTTGTATTTTCATCCTCCATCCTCTATCTATGGCCTATTCCTTCCAGCTTCCTTCTTTCACCAATCTGCACTAGACCTTTTCCATCCAACTGTCTCGGGGCTCCTTGCATTGCATGCTAGAGGTTGGGCCATTGTACTTATTCCCATGAATATTTGCATTTTGTCTCTCCCACTCTGATTCCTGAGGGAAGTGGCCCCTCTCCTCATTACTGCTGTCTTCTTAATGTCTAAAATCAGTACTCACTTACTAGTTAGATGTTCATGGCATTATTGGGCATCGTGCTTTCTATGTTTGTGAGCAGGGAGGTAGGGGATGAGTATTTGTTTCTTCTCTCTGTTTCTACAGATGAAGGAAATCCATGAAAATCCGTAGCACTGAAGAAGTTTTATCCTGGTTATAATTTAAACTAATGATTTTCTTTTCAATGGAAAATAAATCTTCTAAGAACTACAATTGTTGATTGTTGAATATCTTTTCACAAATCATTAATAAGTATAGTCAGAACTTCCCAACCTTTTCATTTTTTTTTCACTTCATGGGTTACATAGGTAACAATATTTACGCATAGGACCAGAATAAATGAGCAAGGCAGCTTGGATGTCCTGAGGGTGAAGGATTTTTGGCACACCTAAAGCCTATAAATATAGCAGAATTAGAATCATTAGGTCCTGTTAACTCTGTATCTTAAATATTTATCTCTTCTTTTCCTAGTCCATTACCTTTGCACCAGTTAAGGCTTTTATAATTTCTCATCTGTAATGTTTCAATTATCTTTTTAATAATGTCCCTGAATTTAATATTTCCATAACTCATTCTTCCTTCATATTTCCATCAAGTAATCTTTTACAGCAAATTTAACTAAGTCACACTCTGACTCAAAATTACCCAATGGCTTCATTTCACCTCCAGTGCAAAATTGAGAACTCTTTCTGAAACACACAGGACTATTATTGATCTGGATCCAGGTTTTGTCTCCAACCTCACCTCTATCATTCCTGCTTCCTGTAGAACTGTGTGGAGTACCAAGGTCATTAGGGTACTTGGAACTTCCATGTCAGAATATGCTCCCTCTGATCAGATGGCATCTCCCTTACTTTATAAGCATTAATTGAAATTTTCAGTCTCAGAGTGAATGTTACGTACTCTGTTTACTTCTTAGCGAAATTAGTCTGTCTTCCACACACATACATAGTAGTTTGTTCATAATTTTAGAAAGCTACTCTGATATTATGATTGTTTGTTTAATTAGCAAATATGTCTCCTTACATGTACATCCAAAATCTGCCCTGATGTCTATATGAAATGTTACTTGATATTGTACAAAATGTGAATTTACATATGATTATCTTATAAAGAGTTTCCCCAATTTATTTTACTTTTATTCCTTAAAATTTTTTACCTAAATTTTTTTATGCAGTAGGAGAATCTTTAATATTCTTTGTTTCTTCATTTCATTTTTTTTTGGATGATTAAAATGCTTTCAATTGTCTTCTACTGTCCCATTAATTTCCTTGAAGCTAGTTAAATATCTTTTTATTCTTCATTTACTCCAACATTATAGGTGTGGCTTCATACATTGACAGTGTTACCGCATTGCCACCATCACTTTTTGCCCCTCTAATTTCATTTTTACTCTTGTTTATGAGAAACATTTTACTTTCTCCTTTCTTCCATCATTTTCCGTTAGCCAAATTTATCAGAAATGCTCTCAGAAAGCAAACTTATACAGTAGAGAACTTGCTTCTTTTACTAATGGTCCTTCCATTTTCTGCTTCAATCAGAAAATATACTTGATTAAGAATTTCATAAAAATTAGGTCTTTTTTATATTTAGTAATTAAAGGATACTGTCTCAATATTATATGTATAGAGGTATGCAAATAGTTTGAAGATTCTCAATAATCTACATCATTTGAATAATGAATGAATTTTTAAATATCTTTTAAAAACACATTTGGTAAATGATTGCCAGGTAAAAATAGCAGATATTAAAAATGACAAGTCAGTAGTTAAGATCAATAATTGAATATCTCCTAAAATTTTCAACTCATCTCTTAATTTATGTACAACCAGTTAGCAAAACTATCAAATATTTTATTAGAATTTTTAAATTAGTTTTGATTATTCAGATTGTAATCATGTACAAACAGATTCCTAATTTTCTATATTTGATTTTAGATAGGTATTATTGAGAATAAAATACATGGTATGCAAAAATATTTTGTAAGAAAACAATTTAGTGGGCAGTAATTTGAGGGTGGTCAATTTTTTTGATTGACTGTAGTATTGATGAATCTTGGGTAATTAGTTTTGTCCAATATCAACCCTTTTGGTTTAATTTATTTTAATTAAGATTTCTAGTTAACCTCAGAAATTTTCATGTAAATATGGTTTGTTTGCCAAAACATAGATTATGCTGAATGATCAATTAATTGTACCTGCAATGGTTATTCAAAAACACAATGTATATTGGAGCCAAAAGGCATTTTTGTAAATGTTAATTTTAAGTAAAAGCAATTTTCTTTCTTACAGGAAGTGTTAATACTTAACCATTAAATACACAAAATATAACAATAGATAGAATAAAGGCTTTATCTATATTAGTGCCAATAATCACTAGACCATTATTTAGCACCAGTAATAATTTAAATTTTTTTTTGCCTTTTTCACTAATATTGTACATTTCCAACATATCATCCAGTGTCATGTTTCTACTTCCCCTGATTTCATTTTTGCACTTAGAGTAGCAACATCAATAAAAGAAACTGAATGAATCTGGCATATATGTGTTGGCCCCTAGACTATAGGCCTGTGATCAAAATAATCTCATACATATTTATAGGTTAAGTTTTATACATCATGAAATAGTGACTAGATATGTCTAGATACAGTACACAGCAAACTGCTTTCTAAGTTTAAAGAATCAACAATAATGCATCTGGCTTGCATGAGAAAGTCATGATATAATTATTTTTCTAGGTTGGGAATTTAAAAAAAAATAACTATCAAAATTAAGTGGCCTTCTTAAAGACAAACAGTGTGATTTGCAAATGGCAGTTGAGCCCAGAACTCAAGTTGCATGACTTAAATTTTTTAATATTAGCCACTCACACTATTCTGTGTGCTCTGAGTCATAAATGTATAAAGAATAAAAGAGATTACACGTTTTTTAGCAATATCAGGTACAATGAATAATTTTGTTTCTTTGAAGAAGCTATATTACGTTTGTATGCTTTAAATCACTAGACTTGTATGAGTATGTATATTTGTATGAGTGAAAGGTGGAAATATTCAAAATGATTTTGAGAAATATTGTGAGCATTTCAATAAAAATAAAGTACTAGTTCAGGAAAAAATACAATATTATGGAAACATCTCTGTCACTGCAGGCTGCTTCTTAATGTATCCCATGTGAAATTAATTATATTAAAAAATTCAGCTTTCTGCTCTATCAACAAATGCAGATGAATGAATCCATGTATATTACAAATGATTATTCAAACAAAATAACAGTCACAGAGATTCTAAAAAAGACTATTATCAACACACGTAAATGATCTGAACTGGAAGAGACATCTTTCAGTGGCTAGCTTTTTGAAATGAGGGTTGACATCCCTTGTAGATAATATAATAATGTAACTCCATTTTTAGATTTTCAGCACAACAAAGAGTTATTTTTCTTTTTCAGTAATATCATTGTCATTGCTCAATTGGGTCTTCTGTGAATATGACTTCTGTAACTTTAAGTTAATCCTTCAAATACCATTCATGTCTTAATATTTGCTGTTGTACACATGGGCGTTGGGTAAACAAAGATCTAGTTCCCACATACTCAGAATTTACAATCTAAGACATAGAAAAGAGTGAATACGAGAATCCAGTGTGGACCACACTATGGTAGATGTGAGTTCCGGGTGTAAGCATGGCACAAGGGGGCACAGCTTGAGCTGGTGAAAGAAGTGATGCTTACACAGGATCTTAAAATGCATTTAACAAGGGACACTTCATGGATGACATTTTATACTGGGCTAAGAAGGTTAGAGGGTATTCTATTCAGGAAAGATTTTCAAAGTGAAGCAGCATGATAAAGATATATACACACACACACACACATATATATATATATATATATATATATGTATATACATATATATGTATATATAGAGAGAGTATTTATATCAAGTAAATATGTGTATACAGACATATAGACATGATCTATACATATGTATATTAAAAATATACAAATACTAAGAAGATATGATTAAGAATGCAAAAACAAATATTAATTATACACAAATATGTGGGTATATATATATTATTAATAAATATCTCAAAATAAAATTATAATGATTAAACAATATCAAATCATTGATGGATGTTCTACCTAGCATTCTCAAATTGTAAAGTTTTACAAAATACATTTAGATTTTATAGTAAAATATTAGAGATCACTTTGAAGATATCTGTGTGACAATCCCCGTCCCATCATTTTCTGTCCCTCCTGGTAACCAAAATATCAAACTTGATGAATATTTTTATTTCCATGCGTAGTACACTTATAGGAAGTTTAGCCTCATGCATAAATTATTTTTCAAAGTATATATAACATTAATGATATTTTGTCTTTTCTCATCCATATGCCTTTTATTTCTTTCTGTTGTCAATTTTTGTCTTTTTTTTAACATACCCTAGATAGTTTTCCACTGCTATAGTTTAAGTAGAAGCAATGGTATTATTAATGTATCACCTCAATTCTTAATAAAATGCTCCTAAGTTATCACCATTAAGAATATTACTGACTACAGCTTTTGGATTATGTATGAGATTAAGAAAAATTCTTATTTCTAGTGTGCTGAGTATATTTTTTTTAAATTATGAATTTGTTTTTCTGCTCCCATTGAAATGATCATATCATATTTCACCATTAATATATTAATGTTCTGATGTTATCTTTCCTGCTGGGACTTCTTGCAACCAAGATGGTGATAATGATGATCTTCATCAGCAGGTGTAGAGAGGGGCTTCACAGAGCACTGCGTGCTCCTGGCAGTATGCCTCTCTCCTTGCCTCAATGTCATCATTGACAGGACAAAAGTGGATGCCAAAATCACCTCAGAAGCTCCTGGAGATCACCTGCCACCTGCATTCACTCTTGCTTATGACATGATCTACCAGAGTCCAGTCTTCAGAGGGAAGCTACAATAAAACTAATCATCTACCCTCACTCCAGGAAGTTACCCAAAAGATGTAACTTTTCACATTTATGTTGCTGTTTGTCTCAGTCACCACTGAGCCCATGGCTTCAAGGCCTTTGTATGTCTCTTGACCTCTCATTAATGCAGTTTGTACATCTCTCATTTGGTATGTATGCTCCCCCATTATTCTTTATCCTTAAATACCTCCACTCTGGAAATCAAGACAGTTCATCATCAAATTCTCCTATTCCTACCCTTTTCCCTGGGGGCTCTTCTCACCTCTTTTGCATGTGCTCTGTTTCCTTTGCTGTTCTTCAGCTTTTTTTCTTAGACACTGATCTTGGGAGTTAAGTTAGTATTCTCCTCCCTCCCCTTTGCTATCCCTCACCTATTGTTTCTCATTCATTCCCTCATCCTTACTATAGCTCTTTGAAAACTTATAACAGATTCACCAGTAACATTTCTCCTTCTTTGGGTAAAATATCGATACACAGGTGAATAGTTCTCATTTTGAAGACATTTTTGAAGATGTTAATATTCGCCTTACAGATGTTAATATTCCTCTTAATTATATTCATAATTTACAATGATTTCAACATCTGAGATGATTAATTCCAGCATCTTTAGTCCCGGTTCTTCTACTTATAATCTTGTAATAGTGATCATATTCTTCCTCCCAACTGGGTTACCCCCACACAGAGTTATACTCTATGTCTTATGGTGACAAATAGTATTATGTTTGCCTACTTCAGTTTAAAACTTTATACATACAGGACGCTGGCTTATTTTTATACCTGAATGCTTACCCTGGATATTACAATGTTTGAGCTCATCTTGACTTCTAACCTAATCTACTACAGTCACATTCTGTCAGTCTGGTCCTGTCACGGGTTGTCTCTTCACCTGGCTGTTTTACTCCATTTTCCTGTTGCTATAACAGACTATCTGAGAATAAGAAATTTATAAAAGAAATAAATTTATTTGGGCTCATAGTTTTAAAGGATGAGAAAACCCAAAACATATTCCTAGTGAGGTTCTCATGATGCTTCAATTCATGATGAAAAGCAGTAAAGCAAGCAGGTGCATGGAGAAGGGACAAACACTAGAAGTAGCCTCACTTTTTCACAATGCACTCTAGAAGCAACTAATTTAGCTACATATAAATATATCCATTTTCACAAGAAAAGCATTAATTCCTTGTAACATCCTCATCAACATTTAAAGGCCATGTGTCCCAAACCCACAACAATGACAATGAAAATTCAACATGAGTTTTGGAAGGGACAAATCATATTCAACCCATAACACCAGCTTTGGCTTAAGAAACTTAAAATCACTGTTTTGAATATACTCTCCATCCCTTTTCTCCCTTTCCCTTCTACTGGAATCTACAAGAAAAAAATTCTTAAAACAACTGTAAATCCAACTGTAAACCACATCACTCTCAATTCCAACTTGGAATAACAAGGAATCTAAATGAATCCTTATAATTACTGTGATTGCTTTGTATGATTATGCACATAGGAATTCCTATACAATACATTGTTGAGTTTTGAAATTTTGGTGGACTGTAATAATTGGTTCCATGAGAATCAGCTTTAGACACTGACACTTATATATACTTGGCTTATTAAAGGGTGATTTTGGAAACACCCGTAATCTGGTGATAAAAGCAGATCAGGGAGAGGGAGAAGTTGAACTGCAACAGAGAAGCAGTAGAGGACTTGATTAAATGCCTGGGTGGAAGTTTTATCTCTACCCAAGATATGGATAGG
This sequence comes from Callospermophilus lateralis, assembly GCF_048772815.1. NCBI lineage: Eukaryota > Metazoa > Chordata > Mammalia > Rodentia > Sciuridae > Callospermophilus > Callospermophilus lateralis. Next base: position 5,962,494 of record NC_135309.1, read on the forward strand.
AGAGATGGGTGGAGGGTGTTCTAATCCCTAATATCCAATGATTTCATGAAGGGATCAAAGAAGTGAATTAAATGGAGATACGTTCAGTCAACACTCAGGTATCACCTAGACCTTACAGAAAGCTAATAAACCAAGGAATTGCCAAAGCAATCTTGAGCCAAAATAACAAAACTTGAATCATCACACTATCTGATATCAAAGTACTGTATATTACAAAGAAATTATAATCAAAGCATGAAGATACTGACATAAATACACACATATCTACCAACAGAACCACACGAAAGTCCAGAAATAAACCCATGTATTAATGCTGGTTATTCACATAAGGAGAATGAAATTAGGCCCCAAAATCAACTCAAAATGAAGTAAATGACTTATGAAATCATGAGTCTGAAACTGCAAAACTTCTACACAAAAACCTATTGAGAACACTCTACAACATTGGTCAAGTTAAGACCTTTGAAGGATAACAACAGAAGTTCAGCTATGATGAATATAATTTTGTTTTGTTGATTTTTTTAGACTATGCTAAATCAACTTAAATTAGATAATGAAAGCCGTCCACAACAACATAAACAAATATCAGAAATGTAATATTAAATGAGAAAAGCAAATCACAAAAGATATGTTCAATTTTGTGGATAATAAAAATTATTCAGAAAAGAAAAAAACATGGTCAAAATGATTGTTAGGATCATATAACTACTACCATAGAAGTGTAAGAATTGTAGAAGGTAGGATACACACATGATGTGATCTTATTTATAATACTTCATTAGTTTCTAAAGATTTTAATGCATATTAAAAAATAATATAGTTCAATGTGCCTAGGAGCAAAATGCAATAGCATTTCTTATACTAACACAGTTGAGTATTTTCACATACTTTAAAAGAGCAGAAACAACAAATACAACCCAAAATAACTCAGATTTTTCACAAAGATCTGTAAAAGGTGGAACATGATACAAATCTGTGGTGTGAGGAACAGTGATGAAGAGAAAAGGGGATACAAAATGCCACTAGTAAGACCAGCATGAAGAGCACTGAAGGAATGTCCAGATCATCTCTCAGAAGGAGTGCACATGCACCGTTTTCTAAAAACACAACAAACAATTTACTATCACACCAGGATCCATTACTATGCACCTACACAGAAAAATCCAGGAAAAGGATTGTGCTGTCTTATGAAAATAACTCCATTCTGTAAATTCCTACTAACAACTACAGAGAACACAGTACCAGGTATATGCATTAATGGTATGTTCCAGGCAGAGAGGAAATCAATAACTACTGGTTGTAATGAGAAAAAGAAAGACAGTTAAAAGCACCTGAATCACTTATTTTGAAAAACTGTGTGGTAATAAATGGGAAAATCTAGAAGAAATGGAGAAATTTCTGCACACATATGGCCTACTAAAATTAAACCAAGAGAACATAAAATACCTAAATTGATCTATAATAAGTAATGAGATTAAAGCAGCAGGAAAACCGAAAAACATGCATTGTAGAAAGGACAGCCTCTTCAACAAACTGTGCCGGGAAAACTGGGTATTCAAATGCAGAAGATTGAAACTAGAATTCTATTTCTCACCCTGTACAAAAATGAAGTCAAAATGGATCAATGACCTGAATGTAAAAGCTAGAACTTTGAAATTACTAGAAGAAAATGTAAGGGAAATCCTTCAAGATAATGATTTTCAGGAAATAACTCCAATAACCCAGAAAACACAAGCAATAATTGACAAACAAGACTGCATCAATATAATAAAACAACAACAACAGAGTGAAGAGATAACCTTAAGAATCGGAGAAAATCTTTGCTAGTTATTCATCTGACAGAGGATTAATATTCAACATATATTAAGGACTTGAAAGGCTTAACAGCAAGAACAAAAAATAATCAAATTAATAAATGGGAAAATGTGCTGTACAGTCATTTCACAAAATCAAAAGTACAAATAACCAGTAAATATAGGAAAAAATTCTCACCATCTTTAGGCATCAGACAAATGCAAGTATGGCTGGTATAAAAAAAAAAAAAAAAAAAAAAAAAAAAAAAACAGAAAATAACAAATCCTGCCAAGTTTGTAGAGTAAGAACAATCTTCACACCCTGTTGGTGGGAATGTAAATAAGTGCAGTCATTATGGAAAACAGTATGGAGGGTCCCCAAAATAATAAAAATAAGACTACCACAAGATCCAGTTATACCATTCCTGGGTATAAACCTGAAAGAAATAAAGTCAGCATACAAAAAAGACACCTGCATGTTCATGTTTATTGTAATGCTATTCACAATAGCCCAATAGCCAAAATATGGAATTACCATAGGTATCCACCAATAGAGAAATGGATTAAAAATATGGTAAATATACACATTATGAAGCATTATTCAGCCATAAAGAAGAATGAAATTTTACTGTTTGTAGAAAAATGGGTCCCACTAAAAGACTAAAAGACAATAAAAATAATCTAGCAAAGAAAGACAAATTTTGCATGTTTTCTCTCATGTGGAAACTGAAAAAACTGAAGACAAAAACAACAACAACAACAAAAAAAGATGGCTTGAAAGTAGAGGGACTATGTTAGGATCTGGAAAGGGCCAGATAGGAGAAGTGTATGGGGATATGATCAAAGATCAATATGTGCATATATGAAAATGTCACAGTGAAATGCAGTAATGTATACAATTAATATGTTAATAATTGTTATAGTAACAAAGAGCAAAAAATCTGAATTCCTTAAATAGTATGTTATTTCTCTCCAAATAGTTCACTAACTTGAAGATAAATATCAATACATCACAAGAATTGAATAATTTTATAATAATTTTGAACAAAAACATCACCTATCATATGTCATTGAACTTTTAAATAATGGTTTATTTTTCATTTGATTACAATCTGTTTAATGATAATATTGCAAATATGGGGGAATTAGGAAAAATATAGTAATGAAGTACAGATTCATACCTGAGTACAGATAAGTACCTGAAAATAAAATATAAATTGGGAGGTATCAGGGTCCAGAAAAGTATGAAAGGAAAGAAACACTAGGAAAAAAAAAAACAATGATTTCAAGCAAGAGCATTAAAGAACTTTAAGCAAAATAGCACACAGTACTAATAAATAGGGAGAACACAAACCTAAGACAAAAGTTTTAATGCTTATGTTGAAATTTAATCAACATTGTGATGGTATTGGGAGTAGGAACATTTAAGATGTGGTTTATTCATGAGTGTCCCATTTTTGTGAATGAATTAATGCCATTATCATGAGAGTGGATTAGGTACTAAGGGAGTGGCTTTGTTATAAAACCAAGCTGTCCTGTGTGCATTCTCTCTCATTCATGTAATCCTGTCATATGATGTCCTCCAATACTATGATGCAGCAGAGACCCCTAACTGGAGGCAATCTTTAGACCTTGGACTTCCCAGTCTCCCAAATTATGATAAATGAATTTATTTTCTTTATTTATTAATTACTCAGTCTGTGGTAGTCTGTTATAGTAATAGAAGATGAACTAAGACATTCACAAACTTGCTTACCTGGAAAAATTCCAAGCACAGGTTGCAACTTGAGATACTGTATATTAATATAATATTAATACAATATTATTAATATTACAGTATATTAATATATATAAATATATATAATATATTTATATATATTAATATACTGTATATTAATATAATATTAATATAATCAGAAGTAATTGAAGAGATTCATACATATTATTGCACAGTTGAAATTGTACTATTTATTCCTTTACTGCATCTCTAGTAATTGTGTAATTTATTTACTTCAGCTCAAACAATAATCTTAATTTTACATTTGTAATCCCTGAGGAATTTCACTTTCTGTTCTTTAACAGAAAGAATTCTGCTACAAACACACACACAAAAAAAAAAAGAAAGGAAGAGAAAAAGAAAAGAAAGAAAGAAAGAAAGGTACAGTACAGTCCAGCTTTGATTAACATTGCAAATTTTCAAAAGACAAGACTGCTAATACTTGAATTACATATTTTATTACAGCTATTTACATTATGGCAACTAAAAATTGTAGTAGAAAATACAAAGTTAATTTACACTAATTTCTGCCAAGTTTTCTTGACAAAAATATTTGAAGTTCAGTTTATTCCAAAGAAGATTTTTAACAGAGTCTCAAAAATGGTGGTGATGATAAAAAATAAAAACAAAACAAAACAAAAACTACAGGTATGTTATATTAGAGAAGAGTTAATCTATGAATACTTATCTTACATTCCTACATTTCCAAATTATTCTATTGTTAAACAAAAAAAACTCTATGTGTGTAAATTCTCATGTTTGATAAGACAAACATGATCTATCATTATTCTTAATACTAGTGAGAAAACAGGCTGACAAAAGTTCATTGAACTGTGAAAGTTCACAAAGTCAATAAATCATGCAACTGATACAGAAACTGTTTTTAATTGTACATAAATAAACTTAGAAGAGCCTTAGAATCCTGCTAAAATACTTAGTTTAAAAACTTTTCCAAACTGTGAAGAAAGATCAAAAAAACTTACTCTACACAAATAAAGAAATGTTCATTTTTCAGTATCTAGTAAGCCCAAGCCTTTTTGAGCTTGTTCCCCATTTATTCTGAATAATTCTATGTACAATAGAACCCATAGGATAATGTTCAGGTTGAAAAAGAAGGTAGAAATTTTAAGACAAAACAAAACAAAGAAACGCCACTAAATATTCAAGACAATAATGCTGAGTTCTTCAAGTATCATGAATAAGAAGATTTGGGGCAAAATTGTAGTAAATTTTAATTTTAATATTAGAGTTTTAGTCAGGTTTCTATTGCTCTGATGAAATACCTAAGAAAAACAACTTAGAGGAGGAAATATTAATTATGGATCACAGTTTCAGAGGTTTCCATCCATGGTCACTTGGTTCCCTTGTTTCTAGGAGTGTGGTGACGCAGAACATCATGTTGTGATAGAAAAAAATGTCCTGGTGGCCAGGAAGCAGGGGCAGGGGGAGTAGTGAGGGACAAGATGGTCATGCCCCCAATGATTGTTCCTCCAAGATTTTCCACCACCTCCCAACAGCTCCACCAATTGGGAACCAAACCTTCAACTCATGAACTTTGGGTGACAGGGTGTTTTAGTCAGCTTTTTGTCACTCTGATCAAAAGACCTGACAAGAACTACTTAAGCAAGAAAAAGTTTATTTCAGCTCAGGCTTCCAGTGGTTTAGTCTATGGTTTGCCAACTGCACAGCTCTGGGCCCAAGGTGAGGCAGAACATCACAGCAGAGGATATGACAGAGGGAAGTAGCTCAGGACTCAACAGCTGGGAAGCCAAAAGAGAGCTTTGCTCACCAGGGCCAAAATATAAACCCAAAGACATTCCCCAAGTGACCTACTTCCTCCAGGAACACCACATCTGTTTACAGTTACCATTCAGTTAATCCATATCCGTAGATTAATCCACAGATTAGGTCACACCTGTAATAATTGGATCACTTTACCTCTGAACATTCTTGCATTATCTTATGTAGGAGCTTTCGGGGAATAGGGGCAGTGAATCTATTATGGGTTTGTTTGAGCCATATCGAGGCAGAGAGGCTGCTATTCTGAGAGCTCTAGGTAAAGTTCCACTGATTCAAGACTGCCCACATTATGCTGACACCCTGGCCATTGGCTCCGTCAGCCCTAGCTTCAAACAGAGAATCCTGGAAGTGGCGAAGGTGAGTGTAACCTGCTAAGCCCCAACCAAGTTGTCTTTGCCATCTTCCTCCTGGTTTCCTCAGGAAGTCCTTCACTAGGAATCCCATTGTTGTTTCCACCCCATTTAAATAAAGCACTTAGGCTCCATTTTGTTGTTAGATCAATCTCCCTCAGAGCTGGATCATCCTGCCGATCCCCAACTTTTCACTTATTTTTGTGTCTTGTCTTTATTTCTTAGATTTCTCATATCTTTAGTATTTATAATCCTCCCCTAGTTCAGGGAAACTGGGTAAACATCATGCAGGTCATGATAGGGGGACACCATATATCCAGAAAATTATAAGAAGACATTTAAAACCTAAACTATTATAGTATGCAAGGTGGCTTAGGGTTGAAAGAAAAGGATAAGAGTGGGGTGACTGAATTTTTCTCTTGAAATAAATGGTTCTTGGCCAACAGAATGTATTTATGAATGGTTTGGCATGTGGTTTACTGAGATTATATATGAAGTGGGAAGAGGTATAGATGGGATAGCTAACTTACTATTTGTTAGGCATAAATAGATTATTAGGCAGTTCGACTAATCCTGGATCCCTTTGAAGATTCTAAAATCTAATCATTATCTTATTTTTGTAATAGATATCTGCTGAACATGACACAATGAAACAATAACTTCAAACTGTCAGAGACACAATTGCTTATAAGCTATGGGCTCACCACTTAGTGAGAATTACCTTATATGTAGTGAAAAGTCGATAAATGTGAGCCCAAACAATCCTAAAATGAGAAGTATAAAAGTACACATGACTGATATAATCCAACTTTCTTTAATTTTATTGGAAGGACAGGGTATTGGTTAGAATGGCTTTTTCTGGCTATCAGAATTATACTAGTTCTAGGCTTTGGAGACAGATATGGAATGCTAAAGTAGTAAGGCAAAAAGCAAAGCATAGTAGAGCATGATGGCCACACACCTGTAACACCAGTTGCTGGGACGCTGAGGCAGGAGGATGGTGAGTTCAAAGGCAGTCTCAACAAAAGTGGGGTGATGAGCAACTCAGTGAGACCCTGTCTCTAAATAAAACACAAAATAAGGCTGGTGATGGGGCTCAGTGGTCAAGTGCCTCTGTGTTCAATCCCTGTACCCACTCCCCTGCCACCTCCCCAAGAAAAAGCAAAGGGTAGACTTTAAAAGTATATAAGCTATTCAATAATGGTGAATGGGTGAATTTGAGAGGATTCTAAGGACTGTATTGAAAGTACATGTTGAAGTCACATTCGAAGGTCATTAAGGACCATATTAAAGCATTTGGCCTTGATATAGAAAGCATGGTTATTTGAGGAAAAAGCAAAGCATGATAAGAGTTATGCATTAAGAAGAATGGTCTGCAAGCAGAAGTAGAAATTGGGTTGAAACAGAGAGAGTGCAGAAAATGGGGCAAACACCTCACAGCATCGCACTACAGAACTTAAGGTAAGAAGTAATAGATCAGAGCTTTCCATCTAGACTCTATTCTGAACTTCCTTTTGCTTAGTCACTGAGCTATCATCACATCTTCCTAGGAGCTGCCTTTTCTTAAAAGGGATACATAATAACTCTACCATTTAATATAGAGGCTCTCATCCTTGAGTGTGTACAAGGATCTGAAGATCCTTTCAAATAGGTATATACAGGATGTCCCCTTCAGAAATTCACAAAGGGAGTTCTAGGATAGGACTCATGGAGGTGTCAATAATTCCCCAAGCAACTTGTTATAGTTGACCCATGAAATCATAACCTGAAAAAAATTGATTTAAGAGTTTTAAAACAATTTTTCTCTACTATATTTTCTCTGTAAGATATGGTCCAAAAATAACTAATTGCAAATGTTGTCTCATTGAACTTTGGACCTTTTCTATTTATGATAGTCAGCTTTGCATTTCTTTAACCTGAGCTCTCTCAAGTTTTATACTTGAGATAGTAAACTTATAAAATGTTCTATTCAGCTCCACACTCTTGGAGTTTCCAATCCATGAACAGTTGGCTCCATAGTTTTGGGCCTATGCAAGAGAGCATATCATGTAGCAGAAGCATGTAACAGAGCAAAACTGTTCATCTTATGGCTAGGAAGTAAAAGAGAGGGAGACAGAGGAAAGGACTGGAGCCTCATTATTGCATTCAAAGGGCACTTACCCTAAAGACTTAAAGACCTCTTGCTAAACCCCATGTCTTAAAAGACTTACTCTCAATAGAGCAATACTAGAGACTAAATAAACCTTTGGGTAACACTTAAGATCCAAATTATAGAACTATTTAAAAGTATTGATTGTAAATGAACAAATTATTAAATCAATCATCTCATGTCATAAATAAGAAAATATTCATAAATTCAAAAGGTTTAGTACTACCTGTAACTCATTGTCCTTAAGAATTTGCTAGTTTGTGCGGAGATCTAGATTTTCATGTCATATTTGTCTCCTTTCATCATTCTTCTCAGGAACACAGAATTATTCAGATTTCATTTAAGAGTTGGAAATAGACTGTGTTCACTTGCCAATGAATCCACTGAATGCTTTCTGTAAATTTAAAATAAAGCTAACAAGAAATGCCACCCCTTACACTATTGAATCTTGGCTTCCCACACTTAATCACAAAACACACATGTGATGGAAATTCTCAGTGTTCAGGCCAGAATCCCTTGGTTTCTGGGTACTTTGCTTCCTTCAGCTCACATCTTCAACTTGTTTGGGAGGAATGTCCTTCAACGATCAGAGACCTCTTGCCCACAAACATGAGGAACCACAGGTGCCAGGGCATTTACATTCTTCTAGGATAGTTCTTAGCCAATGACTGACTCATATGAAATTAAGAAAACCCAGACCCCTCACTAAACTTGGGAAAAATTTTGAGTGCTGATCTGCAGTTTAGGACTTCCATGTGGGATCAGACTAAGACGAGATGTTGCCTGTAATCTCACCTGGTTGGCTTCCTTCCATTTCATACCCTATTTTCTCCATTATATGTTTCTCCTGAGAACACATCCTTGGTGAATGACATGTAGAAAGGGTCCCTGACTTTACATCTGTGGGTAGGGATTTATTAATGAAGTTTAAATAGGGAAGTCCTTTTATTCCATCCACCTAACTCTAGATTGCTTTCACCAGACCCCAAATCCTCCCATTATTTACTCCTATGATTTAATACTAAAGATAGATTTGATGGAAATGCAACATGTTGCCAGTTAAAGATGAAAATACTTTGATATTTTTTTTATTTGTCAGTTTCATCATATAATTATCTCAGAAGAGTCACAACTGAGAACAGGCTCATATTTGAGAGGTGTCCAGGAAAGTCTGGCAACGCTGACAAGTTTGTCTGCAAATTTCCTTTTTTCAAAATCGATCAAACTCAATGGCTTCAGATATGCCTCTTCAACACTTAGAAGAAGATCTGTTAGATATAAATCATAAAGAAACCATTTGATTTTATCCATTCATCTACTGAAGGGCATCTAGGTTGGTTCCACAGTTTAGCTATTGTGAATTGGGCTGCTATAAACATTGATGTGGCTGTATCCCTGTAGTATGCTGCTTTTAAGTCCTTTGGGTATAGACCAAGCAGAGGGATAGCTGGGTCAAATGGTGGTTCCATTCCCAGATTTCTAAGGAATCTCCACATTGCTTTCCATATTGGCTGCACCAATTTGCAGTCCCACCAGCAGTGTATGAGTGTACCTTTTTCCCCACATTCTCACCAAAACTTACTGTTTTTGTTTTCATAGTAACTACCATTTTAACAGGAGTGAGATGAAATCTTTTTTTTTTTTTTTTTACCAGCAGGCCATTAATCATTTATTCAAAGTTATATATTTATATGTGTTTGCATAATTTTTAATTTATAGTTTTTTTTGATTAGTAAGATGAAATTTTAGAGTAGTTTTTATTTGCATTTCTCTAATGGATTAAAAAAATGTGGCATATATACACATGAAATATTACTCAGCAATAAAAGAGAATAATATCATGGCATTTGCAGGTAAATGGGTGGAGTTGGAGACGATAATGCTTAGCGAAGTTAGCCAAGCCCCCAAAAATAAATGCCAAATGTTTTCTCTGATATAAGGTGACTGACTCATAGTAGGGTAGGGAGGGGGAGCATGAGAGGACCAGATGGTCTCTAGATAAGGGCTAAGGGTAGGAGCGGAAGGGAGGGGACAAGGGGTTAGCAACGATGCTGGAATCTGATAGGAATCATTATCCAAAGTACATGTATGAAGACATGAATTGGTGTGAACATACTCGATATACAACCAGAGATATGAAAAATTGTGCTGTATATGTGTAATACGAGTTTTAATGCATTTCGCTGTCATTTATTATTTTAAAAAATCAAATAAAAACCTCATTTGATATTAGTGATCAAAATCTACTTAAATCAAGCTCTATCCATGGTATAAATGCATTTCTTAGGCAATTGATCAAATAATTATAAATTTCTAAATATATATGATCAATGCAAGTCTTTTAAAAACTAAGCAATTTTTCATTATATGTCTTAATTTTCATTCAAGTCTTTTCCCAACTACAATCACTTTTCTGGCTCTTCCAAGGATCTTATTTGAGCTAAAGTTGGAATTGATCCCTTTCCTTACCAATGCCTCCAAAGTGTGCTGAAATCTATTGCCTACCAATGTTTGTCTATTTACTTTACCACTACTTTCTAATTCCTATGCCTTTCTTGGATGTTGACTCTCTGGAATTGTACTGTCATCCTGTGATTGATATGACTGCTGATGCTTTCCTGGATTCACTTGTCACCATGACCCAAATACATATCCAAATAAAGACTCCCATGCCATCTACCCACTAGTATGGGATCAGAGGTCTGATCTCCTTGTCTCTGCACCTGATATTTCTGGCTCCATTTTCCAGAACTGTAAACTCCAATCAGATAATTCCTCCATGGCTTACAGCTCAAGACCAGTGTTTCCTGAAGTGAGATCTGTGGAAAGCTGGTAGTTGAAGATAATTATAGGTATTACATGAAAACAAAATTTTGGGTAAAGAATCTCAATATAAAATACATTTGAGAAATGTCAATTTAAACTATTTGAAGGCCAACTCTTTTAGTCTCCATATCCCAGATATGCCTGAAACCCCACAGTAAACACAAGCAAGGATCCCACTGAAACATGCCAACCAAAAATAGGAGTTTAAACTGAAAACAGAAATATTGAAACATGGAACTCTCATTCTTGCTACATGTTTCTCAAACTTAATATATTACATTTAATTTTCATTTTAAAATTTCTGAATTACATAAGCAATTCAAAGCAGCTTTCACATTTACAAATAAAAGTCTCCTTTCTTGGACGTAGAGAAACTGAAATCTCTTACAGGAATTTTGGATTTTTCTATTTCCCTTTATAATTCCAACAGTCTTTTTTTTTTGTGTTTAAAGCTCTGTTGTTAGATTCATAAAAATTTAGTACTATTATTTTCTATTGATAATTTTGTTGTTACATTATGAAGTGACTCTATTTATCCAGATAATACACTGTTTAGAAATCTAATTTATGCAAATGTAGTAATCCAGATTTATTTTAATAAATATCTATATGCATATGTTTTTAACCATCCTTTTATTTGAATCTATGTTTGCATTCATTTTAAGAGGCTTCTTTTAAACAGAAAATGATTCACCATTTTAATTTTATCCAATCTGACAATATCAGTTTTTATTTTATTTGGCATATACACCACTAAAGTTTAATGTTATTTCTGGTATGATTGACTTCACATCTATCATCTTGCTATTTGAATGTTATTTATCTTATTTGTTCTTTGTTCCTTTTTCCTTTTTTAAAATTTTTCTGGGTTGATTTGGGCTTTTAAATGATAATGCCATTTTATCATCTATGTTGACTTTTAAGTAACTACTTTTTATTTTGTTATTTTAGTTGTTACATAATCTGTGATATATATCTTGAAATTATCACATTCTGCCATCAAAGGAGAAGCAAGTTCACATATATTTTAATGACCCACAGTCTAGTTCCTTTACATTCTGATGGGATTTGTGGCTGCTACTGTCATATATTTTAATTCCATAAGTTTTTTTTTTAACAACTGACAGCAGAATGTACTACAATTCTTATTACACATATAGAGACAGTTTTTCATATCTTTGTATAAAGTATGTTCACGCCAATTCATGTCTTTATGCATGTACTTTTTTTGCATTACAATTCTTATTACACATATATCCCACAATTTTTCATATCTCTGGTTATATATAAAGTAGGTTGAAGTTCCAATTAGAGTCATGTACTTTAAATAATGATGTTCATCACATTCCACCATCCTTGCTAATCCCCTACTTTCTTCTCCCTTTCCCTCCCTCCCCTCTTCCCTATTTAGAATTCATCTATTCCACAAGTTTTATATACCACACATTACACTACTAATATTTTTGTTTATACACAATCTATAAAATTTTAAGTAAAATGTCCTTTCTATTTAGTTATGAACTTACTGTTTCCCGTGTGAATTCATCTATTTTTATTCCTATAATAAACTACCTGGGGCTGAATACTTATAAATAAAAGATGTTTATTTAGCTCAGAGTTCTGGAGGTTGTGAAAGTCCAAGATGGGGTGGCCCCAACCCATTGGTTCAGGCTCTGATTAGGGCTAAATGGAATATGGCCTCATTGGGAGACTGTGGGAGCAAGAACTTGCACAGCAAAACAGGAAACCAGAAGAGGGGAGGGGCAGTCTTACAATCTCCCACTAGGTTCCAAACCTTAAGAGTCCCACCATTTCTCAACATTGCTACTGGGGAGCAAATTCCCTATATATGAACCTCTGGTAGAAAAAGAAAAAAATCATATCCAAATCAAAGCACAGTGGTCTTTGTGTATGTAGTTTTCTTGATGTTATGTTTCTTATGGTTAAAGAACTTTCTTTCACAATCCTTGGAAAATTAGGCAGCTCTTGATGAACTCATTCAGGCTGTGTACTTCAGAAGTACTATCACATCTTTATTTATTTAAGATTTTTGTAAGATATCAGAAATCTATTCCAATCCTCTTCTGAATTTTTTCTGAACATAATGAAACTTTCCTCTGGCTACTTGTAAGATTTTTCTCCTCATCACTGATTTTAACCAATGCTGTTATGACATATTTGATATAGTTTCTTGTAATAGGGATTATCATGCTTTTGGATTTGCAGTGTGGACTTTTTAAAAAGATTTTAAAATTTAAAAATTTGTCAGGTGTCAATCTAAATATTTTGTAAAATCTAACATTCATTAACTTTTCACGTACTTTTCTGAACTTTTTCACTCTTCCCCAGACTTTAAATTCACATATGAGGTCAATAACACTGTCCCACAACTCACTGGTCTGGAGTTCTGTTCAGTTCTTTTTCATTTGTTGTTTTCTTTAGAATAGCTTCTATTGCTATATTTTCAAGTTCACTAAGATTTTCTTCTGCAATGTCAGTCATTAATAAGATCCAACATATTTTTCATCTCTGTCATTGCACTTTTCATTTCTAACACTTGTATTTAGGGCATTTTGATATTTTTCATGGTGCTACTTAACATATTCAAAACTTCTTTGGCTTCTTCAATGGACAAAATATAGTCAATAATTAATTTTAATAATTTTATATATTGATTTAGTCATTCATGTTTATTCCACATCAGTCTATTGTTAAAATTTTCCCTTGACTACACACAATGTTTTCTTGCTTCTGAGCATGTGTGAAATTTTTCAGTTCATTCGGGCAGTGTGATTTTACTTGGTTGAATGTGGAATATTTTTTCTCTCATACATACAAACACACACATGCAAGCTTTATTTTGGATGGCAGTTTGACTTTCTCTAGATCTGTTTCTATTCTGTATTATTTGGAATTAGAGCCACATGTGGTCTAGGCCACAGACAGAACCCAGCGTGCATTCTGCATCATGCGCTACAATCTTGAAGTTATTTTAGTCAATAAACTGGAAGAACTGTGCTTCTAATGTATTTTGTTTCCTATTTCTTAGGGATTACTGTCCTTAAGTACCTGATTTTCAATATCTTCAGAATCATTTTATGTGTTTATTGTTTTTTAACTTGTTTCAGACAGGAGAGTAAATTTGTCTCTGTTATTTCACCTCAATGAGAAGTCTCTATCTAATCACCTTAATAAATATAACACACTAAATTTAACATCCCATGGAATAAAGCAGTAGCTCCCCAAAAGACACTCTTTTAATGTCCACTCTCATAGAAAGCATGGGAGCTTAGAAATCAAAACACTATTTATGAGTTCATTAATTATCATGAGTGTTTATGATGCTTTTTGGATGTTTATAAAGATTATTAATACATTTACTTAACAAAAACCTAGGAGTAACACAAATTTTATTAAATCTTAATGAATAAGTAAAACCTATAATTTACTGTTTTTACTAAATAAGTTCCTTATTTGTGATCATATTAAAAAAATGGAAAATAATTGATACCAATATCTATAAAGTTTAATTTTAGTCTAATGCTTTTTAAACAATTTGAGCCCAAATTTTAGGTGTTTTAGTTGTGCTAGAATCAATAGAATACTTAGAAAGATAATAAGCAAAAATGAAATTCTTATAATTATCAAATAATTGAAAACCTTAAAAAATCAGAATATTTTAGAAATTTTATAATAATGATATACAATGTTATAGATAAGAAAACAAGTAATTTGGTAAATTTCCTAGACAAATTATGATTTACTAATATTAGTAACAATTACATGTTATATAATTGAATTATTTTGCATAACTTTGGATATCTTCATTTATCTAAATTACAAATATGCTGTCTCAGGGTAGATAATTATGTCAAATTCAATTCAGGAAGATTATACAATTAAAAGTTGACTTCATTATTTTCTACTAGCTCATAAAATTACCAAAAATTACAGAAATTATGAAATTGTGAGATATTATCTTTTAAAATTGTCCTTTTTACTTATATGTTATCTTTCAGTTTTAGCATCTCATTTCAATTACATATCTGAAAAATGTGACTTAAACAATGTAAAAAATCTTCCTCAAGGTCACATTCCTAGTAATTATTTGAAGAGTTGTCTTTTTTAAAATATTAATATATTTAAATATATTAATATTTAAATATTAATTTATAATACATATTTCACATACATATTATCATTAAGAAGATTTTTTACGAACCCACTTCCTATTCTGTACTCTTCATGAATTTAGCTGTAGGTTAAGTAAATATACTAACATTCATGTGTTATGCTATTGTAAAATGTATAAAAATAAATTTAAAACAAATATGGTAAATATAGAAAATTTAAATTTCCAAAATGACCAACTTCCTTGTGTTTGATTTTCTTGAATAGTCCATGGAGTCCATGATCCCCATATTTTTTGACCCCTGTTCAGGACAATAAGAAGCCAGTGCTTGTTCAATATGTCACTTATTAGGGTTATGTAGTTGCATACTAATGTATACTCATATTCATGCCAAAGCTCATAAGAAATCCATGAACTAAAATGTATATTATCTTATAATAATGGAACAGAAAAGGACATAAAGTAAAAACAGAAACCAATACAAAGTATGGGCTTTAGTTTATAACAGTGTAAAAACACTGACTAGTTAATTGTGACAAATGGCCACACTAGAGAAGACATTATCAATGGAGATTATTGGAGTGACACACTGTTTCTGTTCATGCAAATATTGTAACGTAGACAAAGTTTATCAAATAAAACCAATCAGTGAATACGGCACAGTTCCTTTAATTGACAAATGTCAGATGATGTCCTAAAGGAGTGAGTGAATAGAAAATGAAAAGGAGAACATTTCAGTTTTAAATTCTTAAAGTGAGAGGATGAAGAGAACTTTGTCAAGAATGCAAATGAAAAGCACACAGTACACAAAGAACAATGACAAAGATGTTTTAAATAAACCATAAAGAAAACAAAGATTAAATATATGAATAATTGAGAATCCTAATGAAGTGCATGAAAGAAATAGGCCAGAAAAAGGGATAAAATATCAGGAAAAACTGTGTTTTCTAACTTAAAATGGATATTGAGAGCATCTTTCAAACACCTAGCTTCATTAAGTGCAAATTAGACAGAAGATAGTTCACACTCAGAAATATCAAGTGAGAATTTTGGATTCTGTAGTGAAGTAAAAATCTTACAAAATATCCCAAGCAGGAAATAGACCTTTAAAGCTTATAAAATTGAAAAAAAAATTAAATAAGTCTTCTTGTCTGCAACACTAAGTATTTTGAAATCCCAGAATTCTATAGTCAAGCAAGATGTCTTTCTTCTGTGAAGTCAATGAAAATATTGCCCAATATACCACTGTGCAAAAGAATGAAGAATGTTTTATAACAAAATGGAAACGCTCAACAGGATAGAAGACATCAATAGCTGCATGGAATCAGTTTAATGTGAACATTTTTATAGATGTGGCCAGAATCATAGAGGCCTCCATGGGTAAAGCTGTAAAAACACAGAAATTCACATATATGAGTAGAGAACAGGAGGTACACTTTTCGTCTTTGCACTGCCAGTGCCCACATTTAACAGGGAGTGCTCCTAAGAGGGAAGTTTTCTGTTCCAACATTATTTATTTTCCAAAAGTCAAAGAACAACCCAAAATGTAACCCTTACTACACAAGAGAAATTTTATATACTGTATTTAAATATGTTTATTTGTATTTGAAACTGAAGGAATTGATTAGGAATAATAATATTGGATAAGAGATTAACTCTGACAGTGCAAATATATATAGGCCTTTCCATTTACATAGGGTAAAGAGAAAAGAAAAAAAATCTATAAATACTAAAACATTGATTATACAATGATCACATTTTTATGTCAAACAAAATGAGAATTCAGCAAATCATAATCTGTAAATAATTGTAGTTGCAAGAAAAATAGGAATTATTTTAATTTTTGGAAAATTAGAAAGCATGTTGCATGGGTAAATCTGGAGCTGGCAATTGTTACATGGAATATAGCTAATTAAGGTAATTGTTGGAAATATAAGTCATGATTGCTGGGGATGTTTTCTCCCCAAAACTGTGAAAAATAGATTGAATAAGTCAGAAAAGCAAATCAAAATCATTGACGTAAATAAAAGAGAATACCAGGAAATTCTCCATACTCCAAAAATAAAAAATATGGAAGATAGGAAAGTGAAAAAAAAAAGAAAAAAAAGAAGAATTAATTTGGGAAATCTATTCTATAGGAATCCTTATGGTTATTATAGAGGTAAAAACTGAGAAATATATTTTTTCCTGAAAGTTTATTACTTATAGTCTATTTCCTTTGCAAACTTTATTACATATGTATGACTACTATATATATATATATATATATATATATACACACACACACACACATACACACACATATTTAAGTTTCTAAGTATAATTACTTTCTAACATAAAAATTATTAAGTGTTAAATATTATGTATGGGGCATGTTTTATATTTTTATTGTATATTTTGATATATAGAAATTCCTTTCAAAGGAAGCCACATCCAGCAATTCCTTTTTATGATTTTTATCTGTTTTTTTTTTTTTGTTTGTTTGTTTTTTCAATAAAGAAATCCATTCCTTGTTTGCAGTTGTGAAACGATTTTGCCTTCTTAAAATTATACGGTTTCCTTTCATATTTAGATTTTAAATCTATATAGAATTAATGTTTGTTTATAATATATAGAAAAATTTAATTCTCACTTTACAAAGAAAGAATGGATGATAATCAGTAACTCCAAGACATCATATTTAGAAATCTCTTGCCCATTGACCCCCTTATATGTGATTGTGTAGGAGTGAGTTCCTTGTGTATTTGAGTCTGTCTATGATACCTCTGTTCAGCTACATTTGTCTATATATCTTTGACCAACCTTGTACTCTTAATAATTATAACTTCAGCATAAATCTTGATATTTTGTACTGAGATTCCTCCCTGCGTATTCTTACATAAAATTACCTTAGATACTGTTAGTTCCTTTTGCTTCCCTCTAACTTTAGGTTAAAATAATTAATTTAAGTAAATATACATGTATACACACAAATTCACATACTATTGGATATTACTATTAAACAAGTTTGGAAGAATTTTTGTTTTGATTATTGACTATTTGAGCTATGAACCTGTATTTCCACCATTTATTTAACTTTTTAAATCTTTTTAGGTATATTAAAAAATACAATTTTACAGCTTTTTATAGTAAGTTTTCTAGACGACTTGTATTATTGCTGTCATTCAAACTGGGGTTTATTTTTTTTTTCATTATTTTAAATTCCATATATTTTTGCACTAGTGGTTTTGATTTTTGTTAAGCCCATATCCAACAGTCTGCCTAAGCTCTGTGATTAATTCTAATAATTTATTTATGTATTCTATCAATGTGTCTTCATTCATAATGATCATGATCTATACAAAATAACTGAATTTTGGTTGTTGATTTTTTTTGCTTTCATGTGCGTATGATTTACTTCTTTACCTCTGTACTGAATATCTAATTTTGAACAGTTATGGTAACAGTCACATATTTCTAGTTGTTAACATTAAAGGGAATATTGTCAATCTTTCACTATGAAATATTGCTTACTACAGTTTTTTGTAGATAGACCTTATCAGATTAATGTATAAAATATTAAAACATTTCTTCAAAGAAACGTGGAAGCCAAAATAAAAAAATGACCAATAAATCATGAGTAATGGTGTTTCTGCCAGAATAGAAATGATAAAAACTATATAGTTGCTATAGTTACTACTTTAAATGATAGATCGTGGAAAATTGTTCTCTCGTTAATTGGTTTTTAGAAATGACATGGACAAATTTCTAGAAAGTATACCTGTAAGTATGGTTTCTAGTGACTTAAACAGGTTTTTCAAAAATGACTTCTTAAAGCCTCATCGAGATTTTTTTATGTTAAACAATTTAATCTATAGAATTTCAGGTCCTCATCCCTAGATTAGGGGGTCTTCCCACTTGAATAAATGCTGGCAGTAAGCAGGAAACATCACAGAAACTCCGATATCCTCCTTTGGAAACTAACATTCCATATATTTACTAATTAAAAATACTTAGAACATCACTTTTTGTTGAAGTCTGTACAAGGTTTTGGGTGAAGTCCAGAATCTAAGAATATTTTTAAAATCTTTAAATAACTTACAAACTAAACTTCTTGTCTCCAAGAAGAATAATTTAAGTATAGGTGATCTCTAAAGGAAACACATTATTGAAAGTGGAAATTTCTGTTTGCCTAATGAAAATAAATCAGAGTGTGCTACTACTAATTGTGTCAGTGAAGACTGTGTCAAATAGATCTTTAAAAATACATGAGCAATCTACTCCTATTAAGATTATTTTTGAATACTTCTAGCAGGAGCACTTCTGTTTACACTTCTGTTTAAACCACAGTTACACCCATGATTATTACTCCTAGCATAATGT